>NC_140137.1:13471172-13966172 GCF_964035555.1 Netta rufina
AAACATCAAGGCAAAGAGTGAGAGTTGCTACTAAACACACAGAAATTTCCCTGAACAATGTCTTTTGACCACTGCAACTACTAATCAAACTCTTATTTTAATATTTTAGCCTAAGGCCTGTAAATGGCCTACCTACCCTTGGTTAAGAATAGAAAATAATCTCAGAGGTGGAAAACACTTCTGTTTTGAAACCAGAAGGAAAGCTAAGAAAACAAAGTCAGCAGGGGATTGAAGTGTCAGGAAAAACTATCTCCTATGGGCTGGGTACAATGCAATTCTGTGTACAAACAACCAGCTAATTATTTCTTACTGCATATCAGCTAAGGCTGACCTGATTAAAATCATAAATCAGCCAATGCCTCTGTTTTTATGCTGTGAGAATCCATGTCTGTGTTTGCATATTAATTAAGATATGCTAAGTAATCAAAAATGTTTGCTAGGAAAAAGAAAATAGATTGTAACCTGACAGAAGCAAACAGAAAAGCGTGGTACAGCAACTTTTCAAAAAGCTTCCTGTGTTTACACTGCACCCTTTGAAATTATGAGTAGTTTCAAACCACCTGTGATTTCCTTCCATCAGGTTTTAAGAGAAAATGTCTCTGTCGTTTGTATCCTACGACTTGTTTCCACTTGGTGGGAAAATAGCATGAAAGCTGCTGTCAGGCTAGAAGGCTGCATAACTTTATAAGCTCCAGCATATTTTTTTGGCTGTTCTTCCCTGTGTGCTATGCAATATCAGATTAATGTCACTGTTCAGCAAAGCTTGGAGTATTGATGTTGAAACATTAAAGCTATTTCATCAATACCAGGTTTGGAGAGAGGTCATTTATGGTCATTAGAATAGAAGAGCATTTATTCTGGACATCAGAGAAATCCCCATGGGTCCTAGAGATGATGCTGCAATCCCCATAATGCCATTAATATAATGGCCTCTTTCTTCTTTATTAGACTTTTATGGCTAAGTAGGATGTACGGAAAACTATCAAGTCAGTGGAGTCCAGCACCCTACAGTTGCTCCTGTCACAGAGTCCATATGCTGTTCTCTGTTGGTTTTCCTGAGTGAGAAACAATGTTCATTAACTGATATCGCTGAGCCCTTTCTCTTAGCAGCTATGGGATGCTACAAGGCTAATATCTCCAGCAGGATGCTAAAGTACCCTGCCCCAGTTACGGCATACAAAGCAGCTGCAAATGCCCTACTTTATTTTATTCTCGCATTATGCTAATTCAACAAGGAGCACCAAAGGTTTGGGGTATTTTACTCCGTATTGTTCTTGGTCTGAGGCTCTCAGAGGCTAGAGGGCTGAAGCCAGCATCCTGTGTCCATCAGAGCAGTGCCTGCAGCCCCATAACAAGTCACGAGAATGTTTCTCATCGGGAAGTCAGAAGCCTCAATTACCTGCCCGAAGGGATGGAGTGAAAGATCTGCTGACACCTCCAAGCAGCTTCCCATAGCCTGAAAACAGACACTTCCATCTCCCACCTTTTCCGCCCCAATTTACATCAGCCCAGAGACTTGCAGCATATCGGCCTCTTTTTCTTCTCTCCCCCCCACAGCAACAGGTGAAAGCACCGTGTCAGTTCAGCTGCACCAACATGCCAGTCAGCTGGGTTAGGCTCCAGGGCCCGCTCACATTGATGTGCCCAGAAGTGATTTATGCAAAACGCTCCGCTAATTTAGGCAGGAGGTATACGCGCTGCATCTGTCTGACTGCAAGCAAAGCAAGAGGTGCTGCTACATTTGGATAACACTGCTGCAAAAGCAACAAACACAAAGACAGATGGGTTGAGCCAGCGGTGAGTATCTAATCCCAAAAAGCAATGATTTCCCAAGTAAAAGGCAAGCCCCAGCCTCTCGATGGAATAACCTGCCGAGACTCAGCTAGCTGTCCTCACAGCACGCCGTTCCTGCGATAACACTGTCCTGCAGGGCAGTTTTGGATTGACTAATGGCATTGCCTCTGCACAGGGTGAGGCACTTTGTTTAGCAATGGGCTTGATTCTACCAGGAGATTTCAGGAAAAAGGCCTGCAAAGATCAAAAGGAATAAATTCCAGGTTTGGAATACAGCCACTTCACCTAGTGCGAAATGCCCACCTCCCCGGTACGACACTGTACTCGATGTCCTGTAAGACAAGTGGACTTCACCAAAGGAAACACTGTTCTCTGTTATACATGGGCATAAAATTAACACCTTGAAGAGAGCTTTACACATAAAATAAAAGTGTTTAAATCTTATAAACTCCTTAATGCTTTTCCCCTAGCATGGGTCCTTAAATTGCCCTGCAGAGAGCACTATTTCTGTTCTTCAATTCCTGCCTCTAAAAGTTTCACTAAACCAAGGAGGGAACAGACCAGTTTCAAACAACCCAATAAAAGACGGCAGATAAAATATCAGGCACACTCCTGTCGTAAGATAAGTTAAGAAACCCTGCAACCTGCTCAAGGACGTTTGGTGCACTGGAAAAATAGAAGGGAAAAAAAATTAAGGAGAAGAAAGAAAGAGAGTAAGAAAAAGAGGCAGGCTAAACTCATCAGTTAATTATTCATTGTGAATTGTTTACTCGGATGTAGTTAATTAAGAAACACTTTTAACGGGAACATTTCTGTCCCTTATTCCTGAAAATTAAGCTGTGTTTGAAGTCTGCCCACAGACACCACTGCAAGGCAGGTGCAGGAGGACCTGAGCCCCACAGCCAGTGTTTCTCTCTGGCCAGATGTGGGCCAGCTCTGGGATGAAGATCGATAGCGTGACAATGGGGCTAGGGTGGTTACACTCCCAAACACAGGAACACAGCTGATTACAGTCCTGCACACAAGTCTTGCCATGCTCAAGATTAGAGCTGGCTTATGCCCGAGCAGGTCAGATCTGAGGCAGAGAGAGGTAACTACATCCGATTCTGCTGTTCTCCAATTTCCTTAGAAGAGATGTAACCTCGTTACATCTGCTGCATAGCACCTGGGGCAGCTATTGCTCACTTGGAGTCATGAACTGCTCTTGCAGTACAGATCAACTGCAACCGCAGAAGCCAACAGCCTAGCCTAAAGTTAAATGTACCAAATTTTGGTACTAGTTACCCCACACCTATTGTTTGTTGCTTTCCTTAGTCTACTCCTTGCAAATATTTGCATTGCCTCTTGATTTTAAGGAACTATCTAAACAGGATATTTTTTTTTTTCTCACTGTGAGGACAAAGCAAGGAAAGCTCATGAGCAAGGACAGTTTTGCCTGTGAGAAGATCAGTTTTCAGGAGTGCTTTTCACACAGTGAGAGGTGGAAGACATCTGTGGGCTCTGGCACGCACGCAGCACTGCAGCAGCACACCGACCGCACACAGGCACTAATCCAGCTGTGTGCATGGCCGGGGCAATGCACCCACAGATGGGTGAGAGCACAGCCCCCTCTGAGGCGTAATGTTACTTTTTCCCTACACTTTCACTACGCAGTAATTTAACTTCCCGGTATGCACAATATTTGCAGAATGCAATAAAACAGAATCATTTCTAAATCATGGATTATTGCTTCTGCCAAGGTTTTTCCTCCTTATGCCTTTCCACCATGTGTTTCTTATAGAGCGAGTGTACTTTGAGAACAACATTGTATGTCTTCTTTCAAAGTTTCCCCTTCCAAAAGGAAAATACATCATTTTATTAATTTTTCCTGAAAATATTATTCTAAGCTAAGTATGTCTCATGGCTGCAGAATGGATCCCATTGATCTGCATCTTTCCTACGTAGATAACATACAGCATAAACTTCACACAAGTAAAAAAGAGCAGAGCTCTTAAACCTTTGGAGCAAGATCCAAAAGCCCCCTGGTCTAAAATGAGAAGATCCAAAAGCCTCCTCTACTAAAATGAGAAGAGCAGGTTATTTGGATTTAGCTAAAGAGAGGATGCCTTTCTCAAATATGTTTTTATTTGGAGGCCAAAAGCTCATTACAAATGTGGATGGTAAGTTATATGGCCTGTATTGTACATCTGGTAAATAATGTCTTCTGGAATGAAGGGGGGTTGGGGGGGGGGGGAAGAAAAAAAGAAAAGAAAAAAAAATGCTATTTAAGGAAGAAAACTTGTGTTGTCTTTAAGGTTTTGCATTTTGATTTCACCAGCCATTGAAGAAGGCTGTATAGTTATCCGAGTTCTCCAAAAACCAACTTTCCTTGGACTGCTCCACTCAGTGTCATCCAGTATGTCACTTTGATGCATCTGCCCGTGCCTCTCAGCAGTAAATAATCTTAGTTGGCAGGTTAATTGAATAATGTACATTGCAATCAATTTTTCACAATTCCTCCTCTGCGCTGTAATTTGTATAAATGTCGCATGACACCCTGGGACTTCCAGCACGGATTTGGGATTGTAATGGTCACAACAGTTCAGACTGACAATGCCAGCAATTTATATGGATTCCACAATCTGATTTTGGTGACAGTTTTAGATAAATATTTACTTTCTGGATGTCACTTCATTAGTAAAGCTTGAGCACAGAAACATTTACAGAAAACAAACACAAAGGAATGACAATGACAGCTGAATCAAAATTGACCACCGATTTTGAACAAATGTGAAGTGATGCTTTCTACTCCTACCTTATGCTGCTGTAATACAGAGTTGCAGCTCTCCATAGCTGTCTCGCATACAAAATGAACCAGAGGGTCAAGCTGGGAGCGTAAGATGTTGTTCCTAGCTTAATTTACATTCACACAATCTTTGCAAAATGTTTGCTTCTCTCATCTCTTTTAAAATACAAGAGGCCCGAAGAAAGGGCTTATGACTTGTAAAATAGTTTGTCTCAGTGGGGACAATGTTAATCACTAGATAGCATAATGCCTTTCATAACTTTTTAATTAAATATTGAGCATTTTAACAACATTTTGGCTACCCTGCCACAACTACCCTACTGTAGGTCATAGTAGGGCATCTGTCTTCAAATACTGCATGCTGTTTACTGCTGATCATCCTCTAAAAGGCTGATTACTGTATTAAACCTGAACATAAAACTACTGGTATTGCTCTACAATCCACACAGCTGGAGAAGTTAATCTATTCTGGTTTATGATGAAGGTGATGAAGGGAAAGTAGGGAAACTAAGAGCTACAGCAGGGCTGAAAAGAAACTTTGTGGTGAGCAGTGCAAAAAGACAGCACTTTTCTGTTTTGCCTTTACATCCACCTAAATGTGCTAGTGCTAAACCCATGCACTGTTCTTTTGTCCCTAGGTTCCTTACTGGCATGGAAAATAGACAGGAAAACTGAGCCCTCTTAGTAGTTAGCACCACCTAGGAAGTGCCAAACTTTTAGTTGTTTACTGCTCCCTTGCAGCTTCTATTTTGTGCTTATCAATATACTGCCTAAGCACGAAGCAGCACACACAGAGTATGACTATTTGTAGCTGTTGTGTTCCATCACAGAACTAAGCAGCCCAGTGCTAAGACAAAGCTTCTCGTAAAGTTGTTCACATTAAGGTTTATGATTTATCATTGCCATAGGTGCTCACTATTCATTTTCCATTTCCTGCAGGCTCCCTTTTAAGGAATGAAATCCTGGTGCAGAGACTTTCCATGCGGTGTGATTACAGTCTGACAAAGCAGCCAGACGGGATTTGCAAAGTGATGGGCTGTATCTGATATGCAACCTTCTTCTTAAAACCTCCTTCTTTCAGGAAAACACCTAAAGATTCATATGTTTATATACAGGTTGATTCTTTTGTCAGCAATATGTTACTGATTTGCATTCATTTGCATTTTGTATCATGGTCTCTGCACTAATGGCACTCAATTCTTTCAGATTACCAGCAGCTACTGTACCAGCCTCAAATTATTCTGGTCTAAGCTCAGGCACCAAAGTATACACAACTCATCCCTTCTCCATACTCTCTGCATATTTCTACCTGAGATGATGTATGAGCTCTATATATTTACCAACGGCTGCTCCTGATGGCCTTTAAAACCATGCTGAATTTAAGCAGCAGACTGTGTCAGTAAACATTATGCATATCATACACTTTCCTCTCAGAGCACAAGAAAAAAATAAAATATTCCCTAACAACTTCTTGTCTGTATTCTGCAACTGTGACACAAGAAAGCATAAATCTACCAGAGCCACAGGAGATCTTGCTCAAGTTCCTTTTATTTTGATTTACTAAAGATAACATTAAGTAGGCAAATGACTTTGATTCCCCTAAGAAATAGTAATAAATAATGTGTATTAGGAAGAAAAACACTAACCGACAAAATTTACTAGGACTTTTTTAGTAGGAATAAATGACTCCATTTTATGGCCTTAAAAATGAAAGCACAAACTGTTAAACAGCTGAAGTTTCTGTGGCATGAGATCTAATAGTAAAGAAGAATGAAAAATAATTCCTTTCTGCTGGCTATGCATTAGATACAAGTCTAATAAATAGTGCTTATGTTTTAAAGGAACTTTGAAAATCATATTTTCTCTTACTTATATTCTTACAGAATGGTTAGATGATTACAGAAGCAGAAAGTAAGTGTTGTCCACTACAAAAAGGCAAGATGTACATTTCTCCTTGCATTTAATTGCGTTATAGTACCTCAACGTTAAACACCATCAGTCTTTTCTATTTCAATCCCCCACCACCACACCACACTTTTGTTCCTGCCTGGAACAAACCCGTACAATCTGAACCTGGCTCCCTGCTTTTCTAGTGCCTGACTGCAGTGTTTGGGAGCTGTGTGATGCTCAGGGGTGACTGCTGGAGAAAGAGCTAGACCAGAAGCTGGGTTTGCATCTAGAGTTTCCGCTGAGAAGACTCTGGTGAAAAAGGTTCTTGAAGGACACTTCAGAAACTCATTCACATCCCTTTGTCCTCCCAGGCAAATTACCACCTACAGCCCAACAGCTTGGGCAAACTCACAGTACCATTTCCATCAGCCGTGGAGGCAGACTTCAAGAGCTGGAGGTGCTTACGGCCAGTTGGCAATTAATTTGAAACAGATCCTGTAAATCTGTTGTTTTAAAGTTTGGTAGCTAATTTGCATCCAGAGGCTATAATATCCCTGATCACAGTATTGTGACAGTTTCCTCTTAAAATCCCTGAAGCTTTAATTGAAAATAATCAGCAGTGGAAGTTGTTCTAACAGTCCACATTCACTGACGTAAACAAACACAAGACTTGAAAGCTGTGAATGCTTCTGTTTGCATCTGTGGCTCTTTCACCAAAAGGCATGTTGTTGATTCCATTTATTCCAAACACAGAATAAATGAATGCTTAATTTGGAAGCCTATAAATAAAGAGCATGCTCACTTACAGCAGCAGAATCTAGAAGCAGGCTTGAAATGAGGTTTCTGAGTCACTAATGCTATTAATTTCTGTGTGCTTAAGCGCCAGACACACAGGCTCAAAAGTTCATGTGTGTGTGTTCCACCCATTTGGGGACAGCCCCACTGTACTTCAAGCACTAAGAATTCTCAACAGCACAAAGCCTCTTTATGAATTATCCTCATTACTACAATAATCCTTCATTGGTTCCTAGTGATGCGAATTCAGTGCAACAGCAAGTGCCAAAGAAAGAGTGATGCCTTTATTGATTCTCTTATTATTCCTGCCAGTCCATGGGAAAGATCTGGAGGGTATTTGACTAATTCAAATACTTCGCATAATCAATAGTAGTGAGATGCATGGCTTGCTACCACTGCCCTGAGTGACAGTGACCTGAAACACCCTCCTTTCCCAACATCT
Organism: Netta rufina; assembly: GCF_964035555.1. NCBI lineage: Eukaryota > Metazoa > Chordata > Aves > Anseriformes > Anatidae > Netta > Netta rufina. Next base: position 13,478,879 of record NC_140137.1, read on the forward strand.
TTCCCTGGGAAAAACAAATGATTCTGGCAAAGCAAGACAGACAGGCATGTAGCTGGGATGACATTCATATCCTTTCCTCATTGCAATCTCTCTGAATGGATTGAAGGGCAGGAAGCTACATAGAGAAAAATGAAGAAGCCATGATGAGTAGGGCAGGACAAAAAACCCTGTGCTGTAACAGGCCCTTCCTCCTGCTGGTGTAATTTCTACAGCACCACGAACAGTTTCTAAATTTAATCTCCAAACATACTTCCATTTAATAGGGCAGCAGTCTTTCTTCCCTCCTCTTGCCACAAGCCTAGCCTTAGGCCAGCTACTGCAGACAGGGCAGCTGTCACATCTCAGCCAGGTCTCTGACTGCTTCCATGAGACTGGCAGCAGCATGGAGGAGATGCCTGTCCCCTTTCCTTCTTCCTTCCCTACTCCCAAAGCAAGTCAGCCAGCATTTCTGCCAAGAACTTAGCCGTGTTTTCTCAGGATTGGATGTGTTTGAGGCCACACTGGTATCTCTACTGCTTGCCACACTGATTAATGCTAAACATTAATCCTTCACTTCTTAGTTGCCTTCCCCTCATCCCTTGACCTCTCTCCATTATCCCCTCTTGTAATGAGGCACTAAATGAATACTCACATGTATTCCTGAGTTTTAAAGTTCTGCACCCTACTGTTTAGTACACAGGTCACCAGCAGCTTAGAATTATTTCAGGAAGGACAGAAAAATCTTCCCCTTTTCTTCTCTGAATGCACATAGACACCTCCTGCTGTTCAGAAATTGCTCACTGCCCAAAGATACACAGCACAGCAGATGTCGGATGGCACTCGGGCCTTCAACAAAAGAAACCAAGTTTCTTGAGTGAGGTATAACTAACCTTTTCCCTTGACATTCAAAAACCATCACTGGGACATGCCAGGGGACAGGAGAAAGCTACGAAGCACAGCAGGTACGGTAAGCCATAGTGCTCCTTCAGACACCAGCTACCCAAGGCGGGCAGCTTACAGACTCAGTGTCTGTATTTGTCCTCTCTGCTGACAAATCTCTGGGTAAAGCACCCCAGTAGCAAAGGCTGTCAGTCGCACAACAGATATGTCATGGGCACAGGACAATTCAGAAGTTCTGGAGATCTCCTCCCACCTTTCCCCACACAAAATACAAGCACACTCCCTGCAAGAGCCTAGAGCTTCTGGGACATTTAAAAAATGAAAAGGACGTTTTCTTTGAAAAATTACAAAACCTTTTCTCCTTGCCTAGTGATGACTTTCCATTTGAATAAGGCTCATAGGCATGTACACCCAAGGTACACCTGCCCTGCCCCAACGGCACAGTTCTGTACTATGCGTGGACATCTCACACCTTTCACTAGCATTAAATTCACATGTAACTGAAAAGAAACAGAACTGTGCAGTGAGAACTTCAAATCTTTATGCCTGAGCAACATAAATACCTACAAGGGATTTTCTCTCCCAGCCTGGTAGAGCTTACAGGTCCCCTCACGAGCTGAAGGGCAGAGATGAAAATCCCTTTTTTCCTCTAAGACCTCATCCCTTTTGGCTGAGCATCTTTGTATTTCAAGATTTAGTGGGAGAGGACAGGCAAAATTCAAATTTATTAGCTGGGGAAGATGAGAAGGCAAAGAGAGAAATAAAAGGGAGGTGAGGTAAGACCAAGGAGTTGACTGGGACTTTTCTTCTCCCGGGAGTGCCCGAGGGTGAGCAGGTAGTGGGGAGGAAAAGCAAGACTTGTAAAGTTAAAGGGAATGGTTGGTAATGAGTGACGACCCTGAAGAACTGAAGTAATCACAGCAGACAGCGCTGTCATATTTTATCTGTGTAGAGACTTTTCATTTTGGAAGAGCTCTTGCCAGTCATGTTTTTAAAGGCATTCCAAAACAGCACTGCGCTGACCTTGGAGCTCGCCTACACCGAGCTCTTTCAAAGCACCTCTCAAGAAAACCAGAACCTCACATTTTTGTAGTTTTGTGTTCTACCACTGCTGTGTCAGAAAGAAACTTATGGGGTAATACAGGCTTTCAAGCAGTCTTTCAATTAAAATTTAATAGGGCATTTATAGTCTCTAATACCAAATTAATGGAATTGCTTCAAATGTAAATCCTGGATGGTAAAAATTCCTCCACATTTATGTCTCTGGTGCAGCTAGCCAGAGCTCAGTGAAAATATTTTTAATCATCTGTACAGGTCACTGCTTATCTAAGAAATAAAGTATAATTTTAAAATTCAAAGGCATTTATAGCAGAAATTTACAGAACTGCAACAGAGGATTTCTTCATGTTTATGGAAGAGTGAAAAAAGTATTTAGTTCCACTAAATTTCCAAACACTTTAGACTGGGTTCTGACACCAGACCTCCTCGGTGTAGCAAGGAGGGATCATTAACTCCAAAAGTTATAGTCTGAGGACAATTAAGCTCAAAAGACATTTCAGAAATTCCTACATAGTCCCAGTGACATTCTAGGTGAGAAGGTGTTTGCAATCCTGGAGAAAAAAAAAAAATAAATAAAATAAACAACTGGACACGCACTTCCTGGAAAAGCCTCAGGATAACTATTTCTCTGTGTGTAGCCAAGATGCACATATAAATGAGACAAAAAATGATTAGTGTTCTTGGAAATGTTGGTATCCACAAGGCTGTACAGGATCCAGTAAGCTGAATGCTAAACCTGATATCTTGGCAACATTAAAACAGTGCCCTCTTCCCTGGTTTTCCTTTTGCACACAAAGTTATATAAGCAGAACCCAACTTCCTAGTCAGTATTAAAGAAAACAAAGGGAAATTGCAATTCCAGGAGGAAATTGCATGGTGCCATTCTTCAGCTGTGAACTGAGCACTCATAACTTTCATTGCCAACAATCCATAAAACTTGCTGTCAAGCACTCGGAGTCCAGGAGGCATAAGAAGTGTCAAAAAATGCTTTATGCTGTTGCTAACATGCTACAAAAGGCTTGATCACTAGATTAAACTAAGAACAGGCTGGCACTCTCTGGGAAGAAATTTGTATGAGATCGTAATGGTGGTGAGAAGAAGGGATTTGATTTGTGTAAAGTAGGGTGGATTAAAAGGGGCTCCACAGACTGCAGCTCTCCCAATCAAAGGATCCAGACAGACAGAGGGACTGATCAGGAGCTGCAGCTGATTGCGTCCATCTAGCTGCCTGATGGAGGGACTCCGGCTGCCCAAAATAGAGTGATAGCAAAGGTCACGCTTCCAGCATTCTGTCCCACCCTCATCCCTCAGATAGATGCAGTGGGTTGGAGCACTCTTCCTTGCTGATCAGTGATTCGAACAAGTACAGCCTCCAGACAACCTTACTTTGTGCTTGGGTGCCCATGAACCCAAGAAACTCTTATGGCACGCCAAAATTGCTGGCAGATGTGTGTGCTTTGCCTATGGCTGAGTCTTCTGTATCTGGGAGGAATGGAGAACGTGCAGCCCTGCCTCACCCAGTGCTGTTCCTTGGCCCAAGGAAATCCTAGCAATGTGTCAGCTTGGAATGACAGGAATGGCATGAACAAGCTGCAATGCAACGGAGAGCAAGGCCTGCAGCTGGGAAGAACATCTCTGAGCAAGTCAGCTAGCACGGAGCACTTTCACTGAGGACAATTTTAAGGAAACAGTAAAATGGGACAGAAAAGCTAGCACAATATTGACAATATTTTAGTGATTTGCAAAAAATTCCAGGAGGAGACCAGACAACTCCTCCTGGTCAAACAAGAACCTTACAACACAAGCAGAACAAAATGATCCATCTTTGGAGGCTACACACATCTGCAGCTCCTCAGGGCTGGTTACAACCAAGAAAACCCCAGCAAGCTACAACTAGAAAAAGTTGCAAATCTTTCAGGAAACATTACCGTGATGTAATCAGAATAGATAAAAGAAGCACAACTAGAGCTTCAGGTTTTTATCTGAAACTCTCATGTAAAATATTTTTGAATGCTAAATGGAATTTGTGAAGCTCCATTGCCTTAACCTCCTCTAATAAGCTGCTCAATAAACTTCATGAAAACATATTTTATGTACTGATAGAATCTCGAAGTATGACAGGCTTTGCAGTTGTTCAGCAGTCAGTTACCAGCTGGATTATGGTCCACTAATGCTGTTAGATTTCTGTAAGACAGAAGGCAGCTTTTCAACCATTTGTTATTTTAATGATGAGGAATCTCACCATAAGCCTTGTTAAAACTTCATTTAATCCATTACAAAAGAAACAAAGACATTTAGAAGTGAACATAAAAAAATCTCAATCTATCTGAGCAGAAATTATAGGGTCTGGGGAAGCTTTAAAGGAGAATCCATGGAATAAAGTGGTTCTGGTAATTAAAGAACTGTATCTTTTCAGGTTTGACATTTAGAGACTGTCTTCAACACGGACTGAAGTACTCTGCATGAAAGTACTCATCATGACAGGGAGAAAAAGGGAGAACCTTTACAATGCCACAACTAAATCACTATCTATTCTAAATATCATCCAAATCTTTGCACAAGGGTGGTTTTTACTTAGTTTTATTCCAAAAATGTCTCAGAGGAACACAGGGTACAACCTTCCTGTCCCTAGATCATGGGGAAATATTTCCTTGGAGAGATGGCTTCCTTGGCTCAGCAGCAGTCCTAGCAAAAAACCCAGTGAGAGGAAAATGTACATCAGAAACACAACTGTCCTGCTAGGAGAGGTGGGTTGTGAAATCAGTTGAAGGAACTTCGTGTGCAGCTCAGGGAACTATGGCTGCCTAACTTTTGCTAAGCCTAGAAATGGGACATCTGAAGCAAGCAGGTGGTGGCTGCATTCCTTTGCTACTGCTCTCCCAGTTTATAAATTTCTCCTACAGAGACTGGAAGAATTTCCATGTGGGTCCCTAAAGAGAAGCAACGATGCCCTGGGCTCCTTGGTCCTTCTCTAGGACGTCCCATTCCAGCTCTGTCACATTGCCTCCTACATACCAGCTGAAGGGGAAAGAAGAAAAAAAAAAAAAAAAAAAAAAAAAAAAAAAAAACAGAGGCTGGAATAATCTCCTTTTATAATATCCAGGAAGTATTTGATGTAACACATTACCAGAATGAACATTTCTTTTATGGTTAACACATTAAAGACAGCTCTCAGAGCACTAGGAAATGGCCATTTCTGACTGCACAGAACTACACATTTTTCCGAAGGACAGCACACTAATGTCAGCTCTTACAATTCCATACCTACAAAGCAACACAGCAAATGTTTACAATCAGTACCTCAACAAACAGGTCCAGATTTATTTTATTTCGCCTGCACTTATAGGTACATGTGAAATGTTTATCCACAAAAAAGAAGCCTACTTACAGAAAAACATACTGAAATGTTGTAATCTCAGTTCTGCAAGATTTTCTAGAACAAGCAACATCATTTATAGCACTACTTTTCATATTCCTGGGGGAAGGACATACTATTCCAAGTCCTGTACCTCCTTCACCAGCTCTAATCATGTTCCAAATTGCTATTTTAAGATAGGCAAAAGCTTCCCTTGAGAGATTTTTCCTTCAAGGATTTCCCCAGAGTTGAGTTTAACTGACCAGGCCATCCACTGAACTGGAAGAAAATTCAACACCACCTGTCAGACCTTCATTCCATTCAATTCATGCTAAGGAACAGGGCAAGACCTATCTTTTCTATCTTCTTTCTCCTCTTTGTTGAGGAATATGGAAAACACTGCCTAAAGTTTTATTTATCTTTAAGGCCCAGGTACCAAGAAATTATAAATAGATAGGCTTTTTCATTTTGAATACAAAGCAATAAATATTAAAGATTCCAGTTTTATGTATAAAAATAAATTGTATTGCTTTAGGTCCTTTTGAAACGTTTGATGTAAAAACACATTCTCTAGCTCCCGCATTCTTCCATACCAAACCAAAAAGTTACGAGATGTCCAGCTGCTTTGAGACCTGATGTCTTCAGCCTAGTTCCCTAAAGAAATAAGGTTTGTGCAGTCATGCTTTTTGTCTGTCTTCTTACACTAACTTCTGAAACAGGCCTCATAAGTTGTTTCTCAAAGAATTACTTTTTCCGGTTCCCTTCCCCTCAAGCTTAGAAAATATTAACATTTGAAATCATTTTACATAATATTGCTCTTGCAAGAAGCTGCTGAAATGGTAAATTAAGTGCCATCTAGACTGACTAAGGAGTTTTTGATAAGAGAGTGATTTTGAATGAAAAAATGGATACTTAATTCAAAGCCAATTAAAAATGGAATTATAAACCATCTAGATGAAAATCATATAATAGATATCAGCACAAAGTCTATAAATGAAAATGAAGCCTGGAACTCTTCCAAAGGGTCAGCAAAGTCTTGAAAACTTGCTTCACCATAAACTTGAACTTTTTAAAAGCCTTTCCCAAAGCTTTTCATAAGACTTCATTAATGAAACAAAGCAGTCATGAACACTATAGCTAAAGCTATAGAAACAGGACTGAGTTATGAGTAAGAAACTAAGGAGCAGATTTCAAGAAGTGGCCATGTTTCATTGTAGCATAATATTAGCAGCTGTTGTCCCAGTATTCTCTAATAAGGTTGTCTGAATCTAGTTCCTAGAATATACAATTCTACCACTCAGATTCTGTTCCTTGTTTACCATAACAATGGGAAATCATTTTTAAGGAACTGCATATGCTTACTACCAAAATAATTAAGAATAAAATTTAACACAAACAGTCCAGCAGAAGATCAAGCAAGAGAAGCTTTAAGTTAGTAACTCTTGTGAAAGCATATGTACCTTCAGTATGTCAGAGACTTCCTGGTGACTGCAGAATAATTTATCTACATATGTAAGTATTTTCTTTGAAACTATTGAAATCCATCTCAAAAAGCAGTTGAAGTTCATAATAACTGATCATTTCCACCTCAAATTGCATACTATATTCTTAAAGAATTCCATCATTACACTCAATTAAACATGTCCAAAGATGCCCATGTACATAGACTACCTCCTAGGAACTGGAGAGGGATAAAATCAGGCAGCTCCTCTCTGTTACTTAACTGATCTACAAATGTCAGATCAAGCCCTTGTTCTTCCAGCTGATGGGAAGAAAATTGGTCTAAACTAATTTTCATTTAAATTTCTTAATGCACTGTACCAGTTGTTTGTCACATCCTGACACGCTGTCATGTTGTTTTACAGCATGATGTATTGTAATATGATACGAAAGGAACATATTTCATTCAGAGAAATACACTAATGCCTTTAGACTCTTGAGGAGCAGACAGGTATTTGCATTATTTCTTAGCACCTGATCTAGATTTATTAGAACAGGTGGAAACAGCGCAAACTACCTACTTTGCTTTCAAAGAAGTCTGGAAAGCATCACCTTAGGAACTGTAGGGGTGCAGCATGCCCATACACATTCTACTGAATGCACGCAACTATGCCAGGTATCACATCAACTCTTTGCAATACAGGGCCAAACAACTTCTGCTTAGAAGAATCAAAAAACAAACTCTCCTGAAAATTTTACTTTCCTTCCCGGAACATGAGATTTTTTGTCTACTTACACAAGACCTTTTATGCATACTTAGGAGAAGTTACAGCAATATACTACACTACAGAAGTTGTCTTATTTCCATTAAAGAAAACTTAAAAAAAAAAAAAAAAAAAACTCCCTAAACTTCACGAGAAATGGCCCATAGTTTTCCAACAGTCTCCAAATACATCTATATCATATCTTTGCATTGTAGGTGAAGTTTTACAGCCACCTGTAATCTCTGCAATCTGCCCACCAGAAGGGGCTGCCTTGCCTCTCTCACTGCTGGCTTTCAGTAACTGCCCCTACCCTTCAGGGCTAGCTGCACACTGAATTGGATCAATTTGCTGCTCTGACTGAAAGCTAAACTTTTTTTTTTTTTTTTTATAGGGCTCATTTTTAGTTAGAACAATGGGCAGATACAACTCACTGTGAGACTGCATAAATGTTAAGGTGATAGAAAAGGGGAGAAGAAATACATGGTTGGCAGCATGGTAAGGAAGGACTACTTTTTAATTGTTAACTGATAAAAAAAAAAACCTCAAATTCATAAGCACAAGACTGAAATTGCATATACTGTATCCCATAGTATTTCCAAGAGAAAACACATGCATTGTGTGCATAGTCTGCAACTTTAAAGAGTGCATTTGTGAATGATAGCTTGAATTTTAATCAATCACTATTCTAGCCTTTTCCAATTTCTGTGATTCAGTAACCAGACCCATTTCTCATTGGCACTTTTAAGCAGAAAGTTGACAGGTATTGAAAGAATATTCTTTTATTGTTGCCACAAATAAATATTTAAGACTCACAAATAGGATTCTTAAAATGCCCACTGAGCTTTGACTGCAGTCTGAGAAAAGCTGTAGCACAAAACAACACTCCTTAACTTGCACAGCCCACAACACTATGTGCACTCGATCCAGAAAGATTAAGTACATAACAGCTAATTGATTATCTGGATCAGTTATACGTGGTCCAGGAGATCGCTGGATCCTTAACACTCAAATTTCACTGAAGTAAACAACAATACCCAGCTAGATAACAAAAGATTTTTTTATCAATGACAATCCCCAGCCCTGCTAATAGCAAATATTTTTGAAGTTGGCCAGTCAACAGAAAGCTTCTTGAAGTGCCAGGTAAAACACCCCATCGCTCTCCCACTCCTAAAACTATTGCAATGTAATGCAAAATAAGTGGATTGTGCTGATTGATATGCTGCAATATACACCCATAACTTGGAAACATTTTCAAGTGACACCTGAAAGCTCCCCATGACTAATGAGCCACTGTTAGATGTGTGCATCCTGATGTGCTCAGGATCAGCAGGAAATACTACAGGAGAGCCTCTTCAGGCAAGAGCAGAGGCTTCTGAATTTACTTCCCCAAGAAATAAAACCCAAGAAATAAAAACCCAGTCCCCTTGCAAGGAGGAGTCTTTTCACAGTCAAGATTTGCACCAGTGAAGTGAGGCAAGAGAGGTGAAAATGAAAAAGTTTTAACTTTTTTTCAGGCAAATAATACTGCAGGTGGGCTCTGCACAGCCCAGCATAATGCCATGCCCCAAGCCAAACCTCTAAGTATGCTCTGCATCCATTAGCATTCGTTCAGTCTTACTCCTGCCACACGCTTACTGAGCTATAAGAAGTCAAGCTCTATACCATGATCTTTCAGGCTAGCATGTGTGCTGGGCTGTCTGAAAAGTGTAACACAGCATAACCGGAAAAGTTAACTTGGTCTCCAAGACACAAAGAAAAGAATAACTCCAGTTCTGCCTCAGCTGCTCTCGCACAGTTGTCCCTTCCTATCCAGAAAGGTAGATTTCTTCGGCTGAGCACACTTGACAGAGTTGCCAGCCATACCAACCATGCAGACGACTTGTTTGGTGACATATTCTTGCCATCACCTGCAGAAATGCCCTGTTTCCCCAGCAGCAGCTGCAGGATTTGACTGGAGCTGACAGTAGACTGTAACATCTAATGGACTCGTGCAGAGCGCCTGAATGCCTAAGGACTTCTGTCATGTGTCAGTGCCATTTATGTTAAGAGATCCATTAGGAGTGCAATGATCTAAAGAAAGGTCAGCTGTCACAACTAATGCCAGAAGTGTCACCTTTGCTTAAAACGATTTTGCACCAAACTCCCTAGCTAACTAGATGGCGCTGATATCCTTGTCTTGAAGCCAAAGACATGTCACTTTAGGTTGGCACACGTGTAAGGACATCTCTTACTGTTCCAACACAGACACTGAGCCTTTTCCGGATGGGTCTTATCGAAGTCCAGTGGTACTGTCACCATCCCTGACACCTCCATGAAGTGCTTGGACCTCTTTGGTCTTACACTGGAGCTGGGCGTTACGAGAGCTCTGCAGATGAAACTGCAAAGCATCACAGGAGATGTTTTGCAAGTTTCTAGAGAGAATAAATGAAACCTATTTCTCTTGCTCCCGTTGCCAAGTCTCCCATAAGAAACAACAGTTCTGCCCACACTCAGGCCAGAGAAACAGGATGCAATAAGCATAGCAAATTAAATCAGAAATAATCACAGAAATGTTAGCCGAGTTACAGCACGGAAAACAGGATTAGAGGCAAGGCAGAATCACCACGGTGGAATTACCGTTCTGGTGGATGAGCTCGCATGCAGAAGGTAATCCGATTCAGCCTGAAGCTTGCTTCTCTAGAACTGCAACTCCAATGAAAGTTATTCAGGGGTCTGGAAAGCACTAATGCAGAATTGATTCATTCTTTGCTGACAGAGTCAACGTGTTAAAGACAACGCCTAACTACAGTGTCAAATTTGCAGGGTCAAATTCCAACTTAAGCACTACCATTGCAAAAAAACATCAAAAATTCACTGTTACTCGAGCTTTAACTGTTCCATTCTTTTATATTATGCATGCTATAAAAGAGTTAATGTTCCATAGTCACCACAATTACCCACTAGTCTAGAATCTTGGTATTTTTTGAGTACCTGACATGTACCAAAATAATCAGCTTCAGGAGAGGTGAAGTTGTTTGTGCCTAGTTAGTGTTGCTTTTGGATTATTTGGGCTGCAACATTTGCATAATAGCTAGTGTTGCTCATCTATTTGAGTAATTGTGCAATGAGGATTTTAATAAACTATTTTAAACCACAACAACAGATTGCTAAATAGCCAGAAAATGCTGATGTGTCGTTTTTATACTTTCAGTCCTTTGAACTAATTCTGTGAATTATAAAAATAAATTCAAGATCTGGGTGCCTTGTCAAAATGAACTGTGCCTCTATCAAATTGCACTGTTTTATGATAAGAATCGAGTATGGCTTAATCTTGTCAAAGCAGGTTTATGGTGCACTCCTGACAAGTAACCTTAACACACCTGAAAAAGAGATGACATTAATATAATCATCACCCAAGTGCTGGCTGAATGACACCAGAACTCTGATTTTTGCATGGCACATGAAAAAAGGGGGGAAAAAAAGAGAAAAGAAAGGGGGAAAACAAAAATCTTAAGGAAGAAAAGGCTGATTCTTGGGCACAAAGTACAGTTGTGCCAAAACTGAAGGCCTGGTTGGAACAGGGGTACAGAAACAGAAGTTAATGAAGGAAGCATGCCTGCACACACACACACAAAAAAAAGGTTCAATACAAATTTTGCTATTTTTTGAATATTAGCTAACATCAAGAAAGTTAATAACCATATTTTCCCTGGAACTAGTAGGCTCAGATGCAAGAAAAGAAACTCAAAACAATTTTATTCCTAAAGAAACAACTATTTTGACTGGAAATTATCTACCTTATGCTCAAAACTGTGCACGTACATAGTATGTTCTCACAAAGCTAGACAGCCTGGTAAATCCATATTGCTTGTTTCTGCTAAGCTTAGGTACTGAAGTTTCCTTGTTTGGAGAGAAAGACAGTATGTCAAAGAGAATGCAAAAAAGTCCCTCAAACCTAAGGAAAACAAACATGCAGGTAGTAAGGCTTTGTGATTCTCAATTTCTGGCCCTTTCCCTACCACCCATGTAGAAAAAAGGGGAAAAAATATCTTGAAACATTTACGTAGTCACTTTGATTCACCGCCGATCTTGTTCAATATCAACCTGCTGCATACATGTGGTTCTTCCTCATCAAAAAAATTATAGTGCAGCAGCTCAGAAGTGGTGGCATTTGATGATTTTTGCTACTGAAAATATGTATTTCATGAAACAGAACAAAAAAACATTCAATGAAAGTTGCCAATTCTTATTGAATTCTGTAATGCTTTTTCAAAAGGCAAATTTCAGTGGCAGAAATCAATGCTTCTGAAGGTGGCTCATTAAGGACTTGAAAATGTACACTTCTATTCACAAATGATCTGGAAAAAGAGATGAATAGTGAAAAGAAAAAATTTACAGGCAATACAAAATCATTCAGGATAATCAAATCTAAAGCAACCCACAAATTATTGCATAAGGAACTTGCAACGCTAAGCAACTGGATGATACAATGGCAGATGTAATCCAGTCTTGAGAAAGGAAAACACTGCACTCTGGGAAAAATAACTACATGTGCGCATTGTTAGCATTTATATTAGCTATTGCCATGCAGGGTAGGGATGACTAGAGCCTTTGGTTAGTTCTAAGGAAAACTCAAAGTAATCCTCAATGTAATCAAAACAGCTAGAGAAATATCAAGGTAGACTCATTGCACCGACACTGCTTACACTACAAGCACATCACAGAATGAGAGAAACCTCAAAACATGTCAGGAAATTGGAAAGTAGAAACCTGCAAGTGGTCTGTAGTTCAAAGTCATCAAGATGCCGGTTTTGAACTGAGTGGAAGATGCTTGTGCTTGACATTTCTGAAATAAACCCATCATTTTTCCATTTATCCCAAACCATGTTTTACTGGGCGTGGTGGGACAGGAGCAGTTTGTCTTTTCAGCTCTTCAGAGATATACATTCAAATATGTTTGAGGTTACTGGAAGTGGAAAACCAAATTTCATTCTTGATTGATTTTTTCAGTGGATGGAAATGCTCATTTAATTGTTTTTTAGTATTTGACCTTTCTATTTCATTTGGTTAATCTTTGTGATGATGAAATAGCATTCATGATATTCACACAGGGTAACTGTTGAAAGCTAGAGCATGAATACCGATTTTTCTGCAACGTTATGCTGCTATGGACACCCTAGGAATGAAATCAGTTTGAAAAACAGCCTCAGCTTTTGATGCTTCTGAGAGACTGATTAAATTTGGTTTTCTTGTAGTCCATGATTAGTCAGGGGAGGGGAGTGTCTGTACAGGACATCTATGGAAATCCGTCTTTTGGACCACGCCAGAGCTGCTGAAGCTGAACACAAGGAAAACCCATAAAATAAAAAATTTCAATGACAAACATTTCAAATCAACTCTTTCAAGTCATATGAAGATTATTAACTCTCCCAAATAGCGGGACAATTCAACGTATAACCTTGTGGGACAGGATGTGAATGGCAAAACACATTCTCTGTTCGTAATGATGGGGCTACAGATGGGTCCACCATACTTTGCCTGCCTTCTTCTGGCACCGTTTTTGACTGGTATCATGTTGACTTCATACATGTGGCCAACCAATTTAAGAAATACATTTCACATGCTTGCCTTAAACTCATCAGATAAAATATCAGTGCTACCAATGCAAATTACTCGAAGAACTCTTGTTTTTCATTTGTATAACCTGGCTGATTACTAACAAATGCTGTTCTCTGGCAGTATAGAAACCATACATACTGTGACTTCTTATGAGCTGAACATTAATAATTAAATTGTTCTGCTTTTCAAAAAAGCTTATCACATGCACAAACACACAGAGGAAAAAAAAAAAAAAAGTTGTTGGTCTTTGCCTACTGCTGAAATTTCCAAGTCATTTACAACAGCCCTCAAAGACGAAGGACATGTCCTACTTTGAACCAGGGAAGATTTCAACCTGAGAAGTGGCAAATATCTTGCTTCACATTTAAAAAAAAAAAAAAATCTCCCTCTCCATAATAAGAAGCAGTTGACAGGAATCATGTGTACTAAAACAGACACAGCTTCCAAAAACTAATTTGCAACAGATGCAGATTTTCATAAGGATCCTCCATTTGACAGGCATCATTGCTGCTTGACAATCTGCTATTAGTAGGCAGTTACACAGCACTGACAGGAGCCATCCTTCCAGCTGGCTGTGTGGGTCTGCACGTCCCTGATGTGACCCTGGTTTGTCCCCTGGTTCAAAGATGGGACTTCATGACTGTAAGTTTTAGAGACTTTAAACAAATTTAATCAATGTTACCAGCCTGAAAAGGCAAAACATGAGCTACTCCAGTCTGGTTTGGACTGAGAGTTTCCTTACTGGTTATCTGACGGCATCTCGTACCCACAGTGATGGAATTTTAAGTCCTCAAGATCTTGTGCCTCCCCGCCCCCCCTTAAAAAAAAAAAGTTTTCCTGCAGCCATTTATAAGGAAATCAGCATGATTTAAGAGGAAACATTGCTCTCCGCTGCCTCTGCCCACAGAGAGGACAAAAAACAGGTTGGATTTGTTTGGTACTTCAACTATCCCTTTATGCAAAAGGTCAAAAATGCTGCAAAAACATCAGTCATCCAAGCTAACCCTCAGATCCACCTCACTAGGCTGAACAGTCACTTCTGTTTCACAGGAGAAAACAGGGACATGAAACAGAGAAAGGCAGAAAAAGGCAAAAAAGGGCTGGTCGTGTGTAAAACTAAATGAGTTAGTACTCATGTCTGCACTTGATCACCAGTCTTTCCTACCTTCTATACCCACTGTACCAGAAACGCTTAATTAAGATTTAAAATATAAAATAATAATAAAATCCTGCTGTCTTCTGATGCTTTTTTCTCTGTCCCTTGTCTTCTATATGCATCCCCTCTCACCAGCACACTTATTTCATCAATCCTGATCTGTCTGCCTAGTGCACATAATTTTGTTTTCAGGATGCATTCTTATCAGAGTCTCACACATATAGAAGACAAACTGATAGATGCAGTGTCTTTTAAAAACCAACCCCTTACACGCTTCTTCAAAAGCCCAAGATAGCAAGACGCACACAAAAAAAAAAAATAGAACACTAAAATGTTTGACTCATCTGCTCATTTTAATTGAATGGTCTGTATCTTCAGGCAATTTCATTATTTCCCCAAGAGCATGGAAGCTAAATGAAAGACAAACGTTGTTAACCTCTGACCATGAAAATCAATAATTTTCAATAAAATTTAAGCTAATTTGTCTCCAAAAGATCTCACAAACATCCTAGCACTAGTATCATGTACTCTGGAGCTAATCAGATAGGGGATATTACATTGTTCCAGAACATTTTTTCCAACTTAGATGCGAAGCCCTCAATTTTACTTAAAACTATGGGAACCCTTGCATGTGTATGAACGGTAATTACTCTCGCTGCCACGGATGGTATGAGCAAACTATCCAGCTTGCCCTGTACTCACAGCTACTCTAGAGTGACAGTGCAAACATTTCAAAGAGCGCCGCTCTTATTTTTAGTTCTGCTTAGGGTCATCGATTCTTCTTCAACCGCAGAATTGATTTCTACAAGTTCATGTTACACACTTTATCTTACTGAATTCTGCAACCACTGAATGCAAAAGTACATTCCTGATTAAAAAAAAAAAAAAAAGCCAACCTTTCCAACACCACACGCTGGAAAAAGCAGAACATAGGCTTGTTTCCGTGGCTGCACAAAAACCAAAGGGTGAAAGAAATGCTTAATATTTATTCTAGTTCACATTCTGCCCAGAGAACAGCAGGAACTGTGGCAGTCTGCTAATGAAGTGCTTAAGCTATCAGATTCCTCCAAGTGCCAGAGAGAGGATATTTGTATAGATCCCTGCGATACAACGAGAGGAAATCCATTCCCTACCTTAGTGGAGCATAAAATGCATACATTTCAAAACAGAACTTGGTGTTCTGCAGAAAGAACAAATATAACATTGCTGAAGCGTGGCAAATACTGATAGGAAAAATAGATCAGTGAAGAGTAAAAGCAAGCAGTTCCCCCAAATATAAGAGACAAATCCCCACTGGAATTCTACCAAGGTTAAGGGAACAAAATCAGCTTATAGCAGAGCCATCACCATTAATACAAGAATTGATCTTTCTAATTCCTGGGCAAGGCTGGACACTAGATTATAAGGCTTCAGAAACAACATTTCTGAAGGAAAATAATAGCAATAGGAACATCCACAGGTCATTGGGGAACAAGACTCTCCAATAGCTCTCTTTGAGACGGAAAATTTCTCAAGCACATCAAGAGAAAAGGGAATCACAATAAATAATAAAAATAAATAAAAAATAAAGGCTAAGTGGGCATACTATCAGATCTCAATGAACACATGGTGCATGTACATAGCCAATCTAGGAGAGTGAATGAGTATCTAAAATCCAGCCCCAAGATTTGCACATGTAGTCCAACTTTTGACCACTTTCACATGAAACCAGTAAGAAAACGGGATCCATTGTCAGCTTCCTTTATGACTTCACATTCAGACTGGAATTCCAAAACACATCACATGGGATAGCTCCACATCACACCATGAGAAACACAGTCACAGTGTTCCCAAAGCAATGCTTTCTCTGGGCATAAGACCTTTGCAAAGGAACTGAAGATATTAAAGCAACAGATAGAACATTCACTTTCAAAGGACAAAAGAAAAAAAAAAAGGAAATATAAGCATTTATTAGGTTTTGCTCCTCCATGACCCAGAAGTCTCCTCTGCTGGAAGGAAGACCAGGCCTTCTTGAGCACTTCAGCCTTGGCTGAGCACTGAATGTGATGACACGGTAAGGCCAACTCCTTGCCACAGAAGCCAGTCTGAAACGCCCTGGTTCACTACTCACAAGGAGGTCTTTACTGCATGACTGCTTTACCTTCACTGTATTTCTTCTGTTTTAGAAGTCCCTCACCTAACTTACGCTCTTGTTTAAGTGAGGCACTTCCTCAGGTTATTCAGCCCAGTAAGAATATTTCTTTTGCTGACTTTGAGAACCTTGGCGGAAGAAAAACAAATAAATTAAACGAAAGGTCAGGGAAAGTTGCAGCCACCGCGCAGCAAATTCCTCCAAACACAGCTGAACATTTTGCAGAACCTTAATGAGAAACAATCAGCTTGCTACTCTGACAGCTCAGTTTAAGGAGTAAAACACTGACTACCGTGTACCTCGGTAATGTAGACAGCAAAAGCTACATGATGAGATCCTTTTCGGTGACTCAGCACAAGAGAATGGGGAAAGTGCATGGCTTGCAGAACAGCAGGCAAACCACACCCCGGCTCAACTTTCTAAAAGTCATAGAGGAAGCTGACAAGAGAACCCTTTTCTAACTTTTTTCAGATGAAAGTGGTCAAAGAAGTTAGACTGCACATGCTTAAAATTATGATGAAGGGTATCCTGCATGGACGGATCACTGATCTTCCATGGCAAAGAGTTTGCTGCCTAAGAAAGCAACAAAATCTCAAAATTAAAATTAAATACAACTGTATTTAGCCACTGTTCCACATTAGGTAAGAAAAATCAAAATATATTAGACATTGGATTTAGATTAAACAAAATTTGTCTACTATTAGACAGAAAATAAATCAAAGAAAAGTTCAGTTGGATTTGCCATCAAGAATCTGTTTTCCATGAGTAAAAAGAAAATGATTTTTCTTACTCAAGGAGAGGAAAAGAAAGCGTATCAAAAATAAACTATGCAGAAAAAAAGCAATGATTTGGATTTCACATTCCTTTTCTGGAAGATCACAACAGACAGTGACACAAATGACAACAGGTTCTTGCTTTTTTCCAGATAACCGAGAGTACTGGTAATTGAATTCCAGCTTCACACTAATTTTTTGTCTGAGAGGCTTCCCATTTCAAACTGGAATGAAAACTCTCTCAGTACCAGGCAGTGCAGCATACTGAATGCCCCCATCAAGTCAAATCAAACCAACTGACCTCACATCATTTTCCCAAATGCTTCTGGATGTTTTCATCACACTGCCCCCGATAGGATTTTTACTGCAAGATTCATAACAACTAAAATCTTTGGCAGTGAAGCAGTGATTGCATGTCAATTATTCTACAAATATTATCCATAAATGTTCCATATTACAGAAAGCACTTTGCTTATGCTGTGGTTGAGAAACTCAAGCAATATCAAATAATTTTCCCCACTGACAGCTATATCTGCTGCTTAGCAGAAAACAGCTTTCGGTCTGGAAAGTACATGTACTTGTCTATCTGATCACTGTAAATCAAGCAGATCTTTAATTTTTCTTCCAAAAGTTTTGCTCAAGGCATCCTATGGGCAAAGTGAACAGTTGAGAAGTCAGTCTAGAGATTATAGCAGGAACACTATTGTTTAAATTTCTGGAATCTACATTCAGTTGTACACCAAATGGCACAAAGGTTAGCATAATACATTAATGTTTGTAAAATCGTTTTACATGCTATATATCCATCTAGGCACTAGTGTTGTTACACTCAATTTTGGAGAACTGAGTTCAAACCATTATGCGTAGCAGCAATAAAAATAATCATGTTGGTTTAGTCTGATCTAGCAAAGTGAGTGTTTCAGTGTGCATAACCAGCAATTAGCAATAATTTTGGAGCCTTCTTTATCTGAGATCCAATGTCGCATACTCGCATGAGACTTCTTCAAAGGCTGTACCATTCACTTTCTTATAAAAATCTCAAATTGAGCTTGTACCCTGCACATACATATACACACACTCTAACATTGATCATCTGGTTACAAACCCTCTGCTGAAACTATTTAAAAAAAGAATGCAAAAAAGTTGTACAGTCTAAAACAATGACAAGAGAGCTGTCTTACTCTAAGGGGCACCACAAGTCAGATTTCATTCAGAAACCCAGATGAGGAAAAGTTTCAAAGTACTAATCACCCAATAAGCAAAGAATTTTTTCTTTTACTCTTAAAGTCACATCCATTTTGTAATAATTTGAACCCACTAAAAGTCATTCTTCTGGCTCCTTAGGCAAACTGATATATTGCTCATAAGGACTGCAATCACACTTGCATAAGCAGCCAGCAGAGAGACCCAAAGGGCTTGGCGGAGATGCTGCACATGAGCTCAAACCTGGCCAACCACACTGCATCCCATAGGCACTGGGAGCTTTTTCGGACCTTTTTTGTTTTCCTACACTGCTGTGCAAATTTAAATTGGAGCTTTCAGAACCAGATTTACCAGCACAAAACCCTTCACAAACCAACTGTTCCCAAGAGTGCTCATCATGATCCAAGGCCTCTGAAGACAGATTCTGCCCTCAGTTTTATACACAGTGACTAGGGGTGCTGGATCTTGCCAAGTTGAATTTGGACAGAGAAACAATGGAGAATTCCAGACACTTCCCTGAGAGACTAGAAGTGTAAGATGTGTGAAATGAACCTTAGCTTAGCAGTATCCCGGCATGACTCTTACTGAGTTCATTAGAAACGAAACACAGCACACTCAGGTATCTCCTTAAATACCTTGAACATTTTCCAGCAAAAGAAACGGATTTCTCATCACATCCTCTGAGCTTTCAAATGCCATACTGATATTTTTCTTACATTTAAAAAAAAAAAAAAATACTGCAGGTGCAGGTGACATAGGTTTCCCAAGTGCCTTAAACATTTGTTTATATTAGGAGACCTGTCAGATTTCATAGATTCATAGCTTAAATTTATAGCAATTCCAGGTCAATTCTATTAACAGGAACCAATAATAATACTAAATGAACCAATTTGTTATCTTCCCATGTCATTCTGGAAAACTGGCTGTTTGAGTGCTATTTGTTTTATTATTGTGACATTGGTAAAGAAGATTTAAGGATCTAAATGTGCACACGTGGATACATAGCACAACACAAAGTTGTGTGTCAGTGTCAGCATGGCTCATAAGCAACCCTTCCAAAACTATCCTCATTCATTTTGCATGAAAAAAAGCAGGTTGACATTCATTTTCTGACACCACTCTTCCTTCACACTATCTGAATCTACCCTGCTTATGGTCAGCTCGTACGTTACAAAAAATTATGCACAGAAATTTGAAATTGTTTATAGAAAAAAACAACTAAGTTAAATTTCACCAACTTCTGAAATGCAAAAGGGCTGTTTTCTGCAACAGGGCAGTAACTCAGGAGAGCACTAAATATATGCTCAGAGTATTTTCCCTTCTGGTGTAGTTATTACGGTGTTTAAGTGATTCATTCAATGGGGGTGGACATCCAATTAGAACAAAAGTGTACAAATCACAGGAGTTGTTATTTTCAATTGAAAATAAAATCAACAAAATGGAATTTTTCCTTCTAAATTTCACGTAAAAATACAAATTTATTAGGTCTCGTTTAAAGATATTGAAGACTATCAAAAGAACATTATTCCAGCATTGATTCAAAACCATGGGGTGCACTATCAGCATAATTAAAATGAAAGTATCTTGAACTATTTTCCTATCCTGCTTTCGTATTATTGTCTAATTGTTCAGAATGTCTGTTTGTTATGGAGGCAAAGTAATTAAGCACAGCACGTTGAAACAAGGGGGATCATAAAGCCAGAGCTGACTGCATTACCAACACAGATATCAGCATAGAAAAACATTAAAGAAAGGATTGGAATTGTAATTGAAAATAATTGGATGATCCACTTCATTTGGCTGACATCAGGACCATTTATGAACTTCAATGCTCTTTAGCCCTGGATGCTCCCTGCTCACCTGTGCTCTTAAAATGGATCTTTTCAAGGGAAATTCTGGAACAACGTTAAAGATTTGTTTGCATTATCATTGCCTTGTCAGAAGGCCTGAGCATTATCATTCACCTTGAAAGGCAAGTGGTCTAATACTTAGATTACTACATACAAAAAAAAAAAAAAAAAAAAAAAGACTAAAAGCATGAAAAATACAGACTCCTATAAAGCCCAGCACAACATGGCATCCATTGGAATCAATGTATTTCCTTTCTCATTAGCTGCTGACAACAGAGATCTCCAGCAAGAACTACTCTCCTTAGAAGAGTTAAGACAGCTCCTCACCTATCTGGGGGGAAAAAAAAAATAATAATAATATAAGAATATATTGTTAATGTTACAATTATTGTTAATATTGTTAAATATTGTTAATGTAACAATTAAGCTGAGACCTGGTTTGGAAGCAAGTTTAAGAGCTTCAACAGAAATACTTCATTGCTGTCTCACAGGAACACAAGCACCTCGCATATCTCCAGCTCTCAGCAAGTTGTGACTGTACAACTCTTTAATTTTGTAGGTCACAACTTGGCAAAATCAAAACTCACCACTCAGCAAAAAACAAATTTGCAAGTCAGCGGTATGGAAACAGCCAAGTAACGACTTCCAAAATTACTGAATCGTACAGCCTCTTCAAGAGCCTAGCACTTCCTAATGATCATCTCTCAAAATTCAGAGCTTAGCATGGTGAGAGCCATGCTTGTTTGCCTAAAGTGCTTCAAAATTCCAGAAGACTGGAGCTTCACCACTCTCCAGCTAGTGCCACCAGCATGAGCCCTGGGAAATATGTAACTAAAACAGAAATTTAATAGAACTCTGCACATGAGATTTAGAGGGTCACACAAGTCCCATCTGCAATGCAAATAATTGTGCCCATAATTGGTGTTTTTTGTCAAAACATAATAAAAGGCTGGTGAGAAAAGAGCAGGTGCAAATTGCCTACTCTGGGATGAAATCAGGATTGTACCATCAAGCCAGAGAATACCAGGGAAAAAGGTGAAAAAGGAGGGAACAAAGAAAAATCAAAGATAGTTTCTAAGGAAGTTTTCTCTACTGCCCAGACTTGTGCTTTATAGGGCCCACACAAGAGCTGTTGGAGGGTTTTTTTAGATTTAAATGGCAGCTTGAGGGCTGTTGGGTGGTGAAGTTTGAAAACTAAACCTTCTATAACTTGTTCTAACAGCATCAGCACACCTGCTTCTGGAAGATGCTGCTCCTGCTCCCTGCCCAGACACGTGCTGCAGAACTGGGTGCAATGGGGAGATCATTAGTGCGGGCCCTTGAGCAATTAAGTCACGGCTGCTGACCTTTCTGAAGTCAGCTGATCAATCTGCAGCACTCTCCTAAAATTGCAAGTGCTGTTTATTGCTAAATAATTTACGTAGTTTCCTAGCAAACTGTCTGCACAGTTTATGTTTATAAAATGAACTCTCCCACATGGACTGTTTTAACACACCCTTGGGATCTCTTCAAACCAACAGCCCTCCACAGTCATGCAAAGGTTAAAATAAGGTTAAGTCAGAGCATTTAAATTCAGCAGAACAGTATACTTATTCAAACGCCCTTGCCTGAAATTATGCATCAGCCATGAGAGTGGCAGCCGTGTCTAATCGGTGTAGAAGCAGACTGGGACCAGCAAGCACCCGATGTGCAATCTGAGCTCCATCAAGGCCCTCTCAGATCTTGCCTACCTCAAAAGGAGCTTGAGACATTCCCTTCAAGTGGGACAACATGAACTCACCACTGGCTTGGGTGGGGAAAAAAAAAAAAAGACATACCCTGGTCTGTTTTAATGATCCTGAAGCCAGAAATGAACCACCAAAATGTTGGCTGATGGAGAGAGGAACCATAAAGCTCCTCAATAAGAGCTTTAATGCCTTGTATAGATTTTATTCGGAGTTTTATTCAGAGACAGGATTAGAGAGGGCAGGGCAGGAAGGAAAAAGGAGCCGGGGGCACAAGGGAATTTGGAGCAAGGCGGCTGAGAAGAGCCTTGGGGAGCAGAGGAGGGGGCTGTAGGACGCAGCAGGAACACAGCTACCGACCAGTACTCGGAGTGCCACTGCTGCTGCCTGCACCTGGCCACAGCATGGAGCAACATTGCAGCTCTCCACACCAGGACCGTGTGATGCTCACAGCAGTGCTGCAGCAGCAGTGAGAAGGATTGCAGCTCACAGTAACAGCTGGGTTCCTGCTCCAGGGTGAGTCTGGAGCGAGCCATTTTCATTGTGCCACTCTGCACATCAAGAGATATTTACCACTGACCTCAGGTTCAGCAAGCTCCAACCACTAGATCAGAGTACAAGTAGACAAAGCGGGACACAAGGTCAGGGTTTATATCCTGTCGAAGCTGTAAACTCAGCGCAGCCTTGGGCGAGTCACTCAGGTCTCTCATATGTCACAAGCCATACAGCCTAGCAAGTCCTCTTTCAGGAGGGAGGTGGAGGAAAAAAACGAAAGCTGAAGGTCGAGTTTAGCAGTTTCCCAAGGAGTCACTTATTCCAACATCTTAAAGACTCACACAGTGCTGTACTTTGCTGTTCTCCATTTCCTCCTTGATGCGTTTCAGCCACCAGAGCCAACACACGTGGCTGTTCCCAGCTCTGCACCTCTATGCCCCAAGCACCACATGAGATTCCTGCTCAGAGTGAGGTGATGCTCAGCACCTTATCCTCAGAGATAAGCAACTCAAAAACCCACAGAAGCACTGAACATTTCTTCAGTTTATTGACAAAACAAGCATCTGCTTTAACAAAGCACTGAGTGCTCACCCTGATGTTTGAGGAATAAAGCGAGAACTTTTGGAGTTTTCTAGCCTAGCTCTAATTTATTTTTTAAAAGAAAGTTTCAAATTTTTGAAAGTTTCTTATTTTTGGTTGGATGGTTGCAATTATTACTTAGCACTTTTTGGCGTTGTTGCTACTTTATAAATGTAAATTCTGCTGAGCTTCAGACAGACGATACATCCCCAGGCTCTGGTTGAATTATCCATTAGACACAATGCAGTTTGGTTTTTATTTTTTTTTTCCTTACTGCTTATCCCGTATTCTCAGTCTTAAGAGGAAAGCAGATATGAAGTGCTCTTTCATTTGAACCCCCCTTTTTTTTTTGAGACAATTTTAAGAATACTAATAAGGAAAAATATATATATTTTTAATACTATCTTAAGAAAATTAAGCTTACTGGAATTCTCACCTCTTTTTTCATCTCAGCCAGGACATGGTTACTACAGATGACATCGCTAAACCTCATAACATTGCATGAATACAGAAAAATCTCTTTTCCTAGGCTTTGCATATGTGTAGTGATAGCATGGGATCTTGAAATTCGTAGCAACCACTTGGGTCTTCCTATTCATCTTCGGCTGCTGTGGGAGTGTTCTTTATTATACATTTTTCAGTGTCTTGTCTGGTCTAGTTTTAAACGTGCCAGACACTGAACTACTGCCACATGCCCCGGGAGACCATTTCATAACACAATACATCTCTCTGTCAGAAGTTTGGCTGATAGTTGATCCAAGTTTTCTTTTATTTCATGACTTCACTCTCCCTTACACTTGCTATCTGCAAATAATTCTTTCCTCCCCAGTGAACATATTTTGTAGGAACTGCCCTCTTCACTGTGATTCTTTACTCATACACCACACTGTATGATCCTAAAATTTATGTATAATTATTTGGGCTCATAACTATTTTGTTGCCTTTCTCTGCATTCTTTTATCAGGAACACATTAACTAACAGGGAGCTAACAGGGAGTGAGATGTTTTAAATTAGAGGTGTTCTCTATGTAGCAGTGCCTCATTGGAGGAGTACAAAAAAAAAAAGAAAACACAAAAAGCAATAAGAATCCAGAATAATGGAAGATCTAAGGAATTTATTTCTCAATATAAGAAGACCATGGGCTTTAATTAGAAGACTTTGTGATCCAAAATTTCTTGGAAATATATCAGCTTAGACAAGCCCTTAGGAAAGTCAGTCTGTGGTCAAATCAGACAGATTCAGCCACTCCAAAATAGCCAAAAGTTGTTTTTCCAGATCAGCACTCCATTCCAATGTGCTATGAGATTTACACTATATCCTTGCAGATATACCTCTAACTCATAATAGGTTTGTTTTGCTTTGTTTTTTGTCTTCCTAATTTAATATAAATAATTGTTCCTTAATCCAAGAGGGATGTAAACTAGCCCAACACACTGCCCAGCCAAGGGGATAGTCAGGTTCTGTTCTCTGCTGGAATCAAGCAGACTTAAATGTTAAATGAGTACCATCACTAGCTGGACTCGGCTAATCTGGAATGAGACTTGATACACAACACAGAAGTGCAAGTTAGCATCAATCAGACTGAGCACAAACCTCTGGCATCAGAGAGAGCCCCCACTGCTCAGGGCTGGCTGCAGCTGCAGTTGTGTGAATAATGGCATGGGGAGAGATTGTTCCTGAAAGAAAAGTTAATAGATTGCTACTCTGAAGAACCAGTTGTGCTGCTGTCTCCCCTGAAAGCTGTTGGAATTAACACAAAAAGATTTCAAGATATTTTTGATAACAGCATCAGCAAATTCTTCCTGAGGGCCTTTTTCTGTTAGATTCAACCACCACAGGTCATAAGTATTTCCTTAAGAGGAAGCCTGCAATTAACAAAAAACATCCCTGAATCCCATGTTTATTTATTGTTCATTTTTAGCTTACCAAGGTTCAGAAATGATAACATATGCCTTCAGTGACTAACTGCCACAAAAAAAAATAAATAAATTGAATACAAAGAACACTCTATAAGCCGTTGTAAAATACTTCCAGATAATAAATCCTGAAAAGCCAGAAATAATTTGCATTAAATTACCCCCCCCAAAAAAAAAAAAAAAAAAAAAAAGGAAAAAAAAAAAAAAAAAGAAATCTCATCCAATAATTCAGCAACATCTACTTTGAATCTGGAGTCTTGTGCATGTTTGTAAACTTAGTGCACTTTCCAGAGAAAATACTTTTTTCTTTTAGTCTTTGCATCCTCTTGACTTCAGTTCAGCTGATAGCCCACACCATCACAACTACTTTAGCTACATTAGCTCACTCATGTAATGTCACCTCCTGTTAGTACCAGGCAGTGAAGAAAGAAAAAAAAAAAAAAAAAGACATGACATGATGTAATACTACATGGCCTTGCTGAATGTAATGCAAGTTGTCAGAGGATTGTAGGGATAGGCTTTAAACGGAAAAAGGAAGATCTATTTGTGATGTAGTTAGTGAGGAGCAGGCCTTAAGTATCTCAAATTTATCCTGCAATATTCCCCAGGAAACCACACCTTTCATTGACTATGTGAAAATTTTATGAGCTTCATTCTTCCAATCTTCCATATTTATCTTTTACTCTACACAAAATAAAACCAGTTTTCCCCTACTTTCACACAGCTCCGTGACTTTCTCACAAGGAATTCCAGTCCCTATAACCAAGGTCCAGAGTATGAGAAGTTCAAACGACAAGCTTCCATCAAGTCTCCCATCTAGGGGCACTCAATGCAATAACTGTCCCTGACATGAAAAGCTTGTAATAGAGATCCTCAGACAACACAGGATGCACCCTGCAAAGTGCACATCAAGAACTGAAATGAAAGCAAGCTAAGGAGAGGCTCCTCTGCTTTCCTCTCCAGGATTTCTTTCACTCCAATGAGACCTCATTTGTATTAAGGTACTATTCAACAAGGAAAATGGCCAAGCCTCAGTGCAGATCACCTGTAGGAAGGGTTGTTTAATCCACGGTGAGTAAATGCAGCAGCGTAGCCACAGCAGAGAAAATGAAGTTTTAAGAAACTGGAGACTCTTGTAAGCTAATCAACATCTCAAAAGTTCAGCATTGTTAATTTAATAAGTAATCTAGAACAATAGTTATGTTAGATATTGAGTGAAGTGTCTTAATTGGGAATATACCATTACTTCTCATTTCTTCTTATTTAAGGTTGATTTGCAATGAGGATTGGAAGCACCTCGCCTACTTCCCTTACTAAAACTTTGGAATCATAACAGCAAGCAAGTTTAAGGTTCAAATTAAGATAAAGAAGGAAAAAAAGAAAAAATGGATGGAAAAAAAAAATCAGAAAAATCTTCAAATGATAGGCCTAGTGAAGTATTTGCAGACCTTGTTAAAATTTGATGTCAAATATATAAGCTACTAATGAGACTTCCCATTTGCCACTTTTGCAGAGAACATGGGGTGGTTCAGCAAGCCTACAGCACTCTGCTCTCCATGTGCAAACCCAGTGAATTAATCTGTCCATGAACAGAAGCTGGCAGTGTCCAGGAGCAATTAAACACTTACTTTCTCATTTCACTTGAGAGTACTGTATCCTTCAGCTTGAGATGCTCCGAAGTTCACAGACCAGATTCAGGTTTCTGATTTTGACACCAATCCCTTGGCCCACCTGGCACTTTGTTCTGATCTGCAAACCTGTAAAGCAAAAATGAGAAAGGAGATTAAACAAATGCTCAGTTCTGAAATGTCTTTGAGTAGGAAAAGCATTCTGGAGAGATAACAATAATCAAATACTTTCTATTTTCATCTCCCTGATTTCACTGCCTTTAGGATGAAGAGCAAGTCAGTTTCTGTGCTGTTGCCCAGGATTGCTTTTCACTGCCAAAGGGATTTATATACATGTAAGAGTTTCAAGGAGTATCTCCTGCTACACAGCCTTTTAATCTGATGGTTATTTTTTACCGTGGTCATCAGTCCATAATGACACCACTAGTTTGTAGGGACAAAGCTATAACTGAGACCCATATGATGCTTGCATGTGGAAATAATACAACTTTCTATAAGTGCTCATGCAGTTGGAAGTTACATGCATGCTTTTCTTCAGAGCAAGCAAGTCAAAAGCAATTTGTCTGACTAGAGATATTGATCAGACCCAAAGAGACGACAGCTGGGTAACTGAGGAGTAGGGCCAGGATGTCAGTATGGGAAGAGATGTCTCCTGCTGAAAAGTGGCGATAGGTACTTTATCATCTGTGGAACACAAAGTGATTAGTGGAGCAAAAGAGATGCAAAGTCATAGTCGATGGGTGTTCACCTCCCTCCCTTCTAACTGTTGACTTCTGTGCAAAAGCTCCATCTTCTCACCAGCCACATTCATTCGTATAACATACAAACAAACAGAAAACAGAAGTAGCTAGCACTCCAGCTAATAACAGACTGATGTATCTACTCCCACCACATGCAATCGAGATTTGAAATTACATAGCTCTCACATCTCTGATGAAGATGATAGAAATTGAAATGCTACTTTTGGGGTCTTTTATATTCTCATTTCATAGCAGAGTTGCATGAGACATTATCTGATAACATCAGCACCCCATCCCCACCTTTCACAGAAAAGAGGTTGTTAGAGGCTTGATGATAGAGCGGAGATCCCTGCCCTTGCCTGCACTTGTGTGCATCTCATTCGATTTCAAGTGTTATTCCAGATCACTGGTAGTCACACTGGCATGAGGCAGCTGCTGCCCCAGGGTTGTGTGATGCAGGTGCTTACAAGGCTTCTGTACAATGCAGGCTAGCCCAGGAAGCCCTCAGACTGCAGCATGCTGCCTACTGCAGTGGTATGAATTTTTTAAATAGTAAGCACTCTCTAATGAACAAATCAAAGTTGAACCATTCAGACGTTTACACCCCATTATATACGTAGAAATACCCACCATCACCTCATCAAAGTTCACCTGTAGAAGATACAACATGCTATGCTCTCAAATAGAGCAACAGCCATTTTGTAAGATGATTTTTTAAAAAATCATAGATTACAATGCTTTTTATATTTTTCTGGCAACTCCACAACTTCTGTGATAAACATCTCCACTGTGCCGAGATTAGAACTGGCTAAGATTTCTGAAGACAATGGGTGAGTTTGGGTGCATTACAGGAGTCCCTGAAAGAGGGGAATGCTTTTCATAGAATGCAGTTCCCTCCTCTCTGCAGTTTGAGTCTACTAAGCCAAGCAACTTGGGTCACCAATCACCCTTCAAAATCCTGGCTGTTCATCACCACAAAACACATTTCCATGAAGGAAGGAAAGGCTTTAGCATCAAAAATATGTAAATATACCCAATAAATTTCTTCCTAGGATCTGTTTTTTAAAGTCAGGAAACTAACTGTTACTGCCAGCCTCTTTGCAGGGGCTGTAAGAGATGATCATTTTCCCTTGTAATGGTTCTGACATAAAGTGTGTATCAAAAACTGCATACTCTTCATATCCATCCAGCTGTGTTGAGCAATAAACATGATAATTATGCAGATAAGGCTTAAATAAATTCCTATACCTAAGGGCAGCCGAATGCTTTTTTAAGCAAAACAATAATTAACCCTCCATAGGGCTGAATGAGCACAGACCTTTGCTCCTTCCTAAGGTAGGAAACCTGTGTCTTGGCACCTCCCAGGCGTCTGTCACAGATATAAACGGGTCAGTGTACTTCAGAGGAAACAGCTCCAGGGCTGTTCCTTGGGAGGTTCCCAAAAAGGTTAACAACAAGATATACTTGCTGCTATGTCTTGCCTTTGGGATTTGAGGTGTCTTTCAAACAAATGTCAGAGGAATCACAAGTGATGAGAGAGAAGAGTGTAAACTTCCAGTGGAAGTACTCACAGAAGAACAAAGAGGAGGTATGAGCTTGGCAGTAAACAAAGATCCTTGCAGTAAACTCAGAAGCCCAAGGGCTCTGAAGTACGATCAAGCTATCGCAGTGTAATGAGCTAGCACACATTGGTTGATCTGCAGTAACTGCTCATATGCACGCTCTTAGCTCACAACAAATATGAAGATTTGTTTATCTTAACCTCTTTCATTAGGTTGAGGCTAATGTGTTTTACTTTGGATCTGTGACAAGCCAAGCATCTATACAAACTGTTACTGCTTGAAGGAGCCTGCAGACCATGTTGATCTGAAAGGATAAATAGGACCAGCTCCTTGTCTTATATGGCTAGTCACCACCTTACTGAAACGCCTTTGTGGCTGTCCTCACCATCATGTGTGACTATTTCAATCATAAAATATTTTGGTATAGACTTCATTTTCATACAAAAGGAAAATACTGCCTGTTATTTTACAAATATAGTGCAGAATTAAAAGGCTTGCCCAAAGCCAGACTGTGTCCCATAACAAATGAAAGTAATAAATCCTACATGCATTTGCTTCCCCTCCTTTTTTCATCATTCTTGGCCATTCTTTAGCCTGAGACTAAACACTGAAAGGAGTCCAAAATTACCTCCATCCATATAGCTTCAGGCTTTAAAACCAGCATAAGAAACATGGGAACTGCCATACTGGTTATGTGCACTTGGGGTCTAACCATGTACCTGAGAGTCATCAGCTGCAGATGCACAGAGAAAAGGACTAAAGTCATCTTTCTATGATTAGGAACTGGGAAAAGTCACCAGTCCCAGAAAATTCTGCAACACTGCACTTATTAGTCAATGCATTTTCCTTCTGCAGTGTTTCCCAATGGGTTTTGGAAGCCATCCAAACTTTTTATCCTCACCAAATCACAGGGCAACAAACTCCACAGTTTTGTTCTGCACTATGTGGAAATAATGCTTCTTATGAGTTTTTAACCCTCTCAATGATTTCAGTACTCCCTAATTCCCTTGGTAAGAAAACCAGTGACTAAACCTCTTGCACTGCCTCCCCACCACTCATGGCTTTCCAGCTGGCTGCTGGAGCCACTTTGCAGCACTGACCCACTGCAGCCTAGCCTGGAGGGACAGTGCGAGGAACAGGGGACAGGTTCTGAGGCTGGGACTGCTCTTGAACCACTGAGAATATGGAGCCATGGCTCCTATTTAACAAATATCCCTGATCAGACCTGCAAAAATTTCTCAGCTCTATGCCAAAAACAAACAAACAAACAAAATACTTTCCATGTGGCTCACTCATGGCAGCACCACTGCTGTCTGTTACTCTCATCTTGGTAATATCCCTGCACAGTGTTGAGCTGAGGACAAAGACACGACCAGACCCTCACTCTGCAGTTTGCTGACTTACCTATAAATTTTGAGCAGAGACATAATCCTCTCATACTCCAGAGGGAGGTTTTAAACCATATGGAAAGTTTCCTGCTCCCCATTACATTCTTGAACTCTTTCAAAAGCCTGTTTCTGCAGACCCCCTGTTGACTCCATCTATTCGAAGGAGGTCTCTGAAGCCATGTCATGCATAAGGAACCCACATCCCAGGGGAGGGTGGAAATCCAGCACAGCCTCTGTTGAGAAGCCAAGGCACAATTATTATGATTTCAGCAGAGGGCTAGCTGTCCTGAGGAGTGCCATGCTGTGACAACGAGTGAAACCCCTTTCAAATCCATTTTTCAGAGCCTGACAGTTCTGTCTCAGCCTGCAGGGATGAATCAGACATCCCAGCAGGCTCCTGGGGGCACAAAGGGAGAAGTGCCTCAGGTAGTCTGAGTGCAAGTCAGTCTCTGCCTGTACCATCTGCAAAAGAAATGCTTAGCACTAATGTCATCTTTACAGCTATTCTGGCTTTTCCCCTAGACAGGTGTCCTGGGGCTTGCTGCTTCTCCCAAGCTGGGTCTCTGAGGTTTCACATACTTTCTTCTCTTACACATAAGAATCTAGAATACAGACGATTCAGCCTGGGAGAAAACCCAGAAATAACATTGGCAGCCTTTTATCAGATTCCCAACTAGCAGAGAAGTGCATTTCCCTCATATAGACTAGAATATTCCCTACACCCCCATGGAAATATCTTTAGCAGCAATAGGAAGCCTACAGAATTTGTTAAAAGTAAAGCTGAGACAGCCTTATAAACTGTAAAAAATAAAAAAATAAAATAAAAAATAGAATACTCTTCTTCAGGACTCATCTGAACAGCAGAAGAAGATAGAGTCTGGGTGAAAGAATAACTTCAGAAAGAAGAACTGGGGCCTAGGGAACGTACTATCAAAGTCCTACCTCTCACTGTGCTGAGATCTACCAACACCACCGAACTCTAGCAAGTAGCGTTTTGAGTTAAGTCTTTGCACCTAGAAACTGTTAGCTGATAGAAAAGAGAAGCTAAAGGACAGAAATCCACATCTTTTGTAGACGCACTGGTTTCCTGCACTTCCCTTTGGATTTCGGTTCCCCACTGTGGCATACGCCGGGCAGCCCTTCCCATCTCACTGCCCTGTACGATTTCTTCCCCAGCTCGTCACGGGCCTCGTACAGACAACTCGCTGCCAAAGCACATTACTTAGCAATTTTCTGCTTTAAGCTACATTGTGCTCATCTGCCTGGACTCAGGCCATCCCCCCGTGTCTCCCAGCAGCTTTCAGTCATATGCGCCCACCACCTGACCCCCTGGACTCCTCTCCTCAGCTCCAGGAGCAGGCTGCACCTCAAGCCAAGTGGCGTTGAACTCCAGCCCTTCCAAAGGGTTTACACTGCCCAGCAACAGATGGTAGAGCGCAACTTCTAACCAGCATGAAAATGATGTTCTTCCTCTCACCAACTGGAATATTGTTTAAAATCTGCACATGTTTTCCACAGTTCCAGTACGGATGTTGATTCCATTTTTCAGGTCAGAGCTGCAGTTCTGTAAGGTTACCAGAGCAGTTGAACCTGAAGTAAAAACACTCAGATTCCCCTCTGGTGCTTCAGAAAAGTTTTCAGTAAGGAAACATTTTCTGTTCTGGGAGTATTCTGTGAAGTTGTTACTTTGAAAGTTTTTCTTGTAGTCACGATCATTCCTATGTTCTCAGAAAGCCCACCATGCTCAGCCTGTACTCTGTGAGCCTCAGGCATGTGCCATTGGATCCACCTGTTAGTTACTGTCTGCTATTTTTAAGGCATTTTATAAAAAATAAGTGATGGGCACGGCTTTGTAATTGTAACGCAGAAGCCAGGACTGGTTTTGTACCAGACCAGTGTTTTGCACTGTTGGCCTCCAGAATGCATTCTCAATCCCCCCTGTATTACAGCCACATCCCAAACAGCTTTGGGAATCCCTGGTACAATGTTCATTATACTTTAAAAATAACTTCTACTCTCTAAAGTAGAAGCTACTGTAACTTAGCAACATGACAAAGTGCCAACAATGGCAAAAGAAACCCCCCTAAGACCCACCTGCTCCCTCGTTGCTCTTTTTTATTTGCCAAGAGTTTGTTATTTACTGATAAGCAAAGCAAACAACACATTACTATGGCACGTATGGTCCACATTTACCCACCAATTCCGTTGTTGACAAAGAAGTTCATAAGCAAACAAGAAATTAATAAAGCCCTGTATACACAAGTGGAAGTTGATAATATCAGTAATATCGTCTGTCAACCAAGTTAATATAACCAACTTGCTAATTACATGAGAAATACTGAGGAGTAAAAGAAAACCATTTGCTTTGAAGAAACTTAATTCCCTATAATCAAATTTGAGTATGGCTATAGCACTCTAAGCATTTCCCTTTAATGTTTCTATCAAAACATATGACCTGTTTTCTTCTGATTATTAAATCTCCAAAAATATAACATAAGATGGCTTGTTCAGAATTGCATCTAAAGACCAGAAGAGGAAGTCAGTGATGAAAATGAGAAAGAGACAGAGATTTTTGCACACCAAATATTTTTTTGTGTGTTAATTACTAAGTATGCCTCAGATATTTTTTAAATGAGCTATTTCTCCTGCTGATGCTTGCACATTTCAGGCTATGGGAATCTGCATCCTCACTCTCTGGGGCAATATCTTTTAAAAAATATGAACCCAAAGATAGACTTTTTAAATAAGATTTACTTTTCCTGATTTCTAAAGGAGAACTGCTATGAGATTATATTTTTAAAAAATTAAAAACATTAGGAAGGCATTTAGGCATAGAATTGAGTTGAATTTTTGACCTTTTTCTTTCTTTCTTTAACTTTCTCTTAAAAAAATAAAAATGCCAATCTTGTACACAATTCCATCTACCAACCAAGAGGCCATGCGAGGCTGAAAAAGCAATCAGAGCTTTGGTAAGTGATAAATTGTCTTTTACACTAGTAATTAGGTTGGAGACAGCACTGACTTATTTCTGAAAAGACCATAACGAATGACCAGTGAATGGCAAAAGTTTCTACAAAAAAAAAAAAAAAAAAAAAAAAAAGCTTTTCCTTAGGAAGTGGAAGGCTCTTCCAGCTTATGTTTTCTTTAACAAATCTACCCAGTTGCACATGACGACGACTATGGTCCTAGCAACCATTCTTCAAAGCCTTTTCTGTAAAGGCTTACATTTTTGTGACGGTATTGGCACAGCAATGAGTCCAGGAGGGAGTGCTGAGGGAAGAGCTCTAGGCCTCACCAGCACACAGGATCCTTGTCTGGCACAGACCTAATGGTTTGGACTGCCAGCCTGCCCTTCTTGCTCTGAATATCCCAAAGCAGGAAGACAATTAATTAGAGCAGCCCAAAGGCTGCAAGACATTGAGAGGAGACACTGTCCTTTTCCCATTTGGGTTTTAGGTCCGGAAATTGAATCAACCTTGTATTCATGTGGAAATGATCCCTTTCGGAACTGTTTTGCTTCATTGAATGCTATAACACACAGTAAATCTACGTGAGTTTATTCTATCAGAGGATCTCAGTTAAGTTTTGTGGGATGTTAAGCCTCCTCTTGAAGCAAAACAATGGGCTGTGTTGAGTCCATACACTGCCTGTCACTGCACAAAACCAGGCACCTTTTAAGACCAGATCCTACACACAGAGCAGTGCAAGGTGTGATGGGTTCTTTTTATTTCCAACCTAAGAGCCATCTTTTTACAAGATGTCTGCACAGTTTCTGTGCAGACAACGGTCTCAGGCAAACATTTAGTAAAATCTCACCATTATCTTTGTCAGTCAGTTACTCTGTTTTAGCATGAGCAAGTCCAGCTGCTACTTAAAGACAGAAGGAAGGGGAAATGGCAGCATCCATGACTTAGTCTTCTTACTGAGAACCTCCTCTGGTGCCTCCAATTAGTTTATACCCTTTCCATCTGATCTCAAACAAATCATGCATATTTCCCTGTTCCCGAGCTAATTACCTTGTTAGAAAACTAGAAAACAGCGTGGAAATGAGATGGAACCCTATGAGGAGCTCTGCATGTGCAGTACTTTCCTTGTCATCCTGATATTCTTTAAGAACAAACCTTGCTGATCTCCAAACATAGCAATTTCCATAGCCTAACTTTCAGAGAGGACTGCAGAGGGAGAATACCACAGCAAGAAAATAATTTACAGCAAAACACATTTTCTGAGACCCATGTATTGCCTAAATGTCTTCCCATCTCTAAGTTACCCTTCCTGAGAAACAATAATAGCCCTAGCTTAGAGCTCAAGTAACCAGACTGATGGAAGTTCAGAAAACAAACCTGCCTCAAAGAGTCATTGCTTACCGATTGCCTCAAAAGCTACTTACTGTATGCCATAGGAGCTCTACTTTATATAAGCTAAAAGCAAGGTCAAATGAGCAGCTTGTGGCTGCATAGCAGGTGCGATTGCCAGAGGTCCGGCTTCTGGTGGCAGTTTTGAATATCCAGTTCTCCCATGCCTCTCATTACCCACCCACCTCACTGAGAAGACCTACACTCCTGATTCTGCTCTGGTTGACCTGGAGCTGTGCCAGCCTCCAAAGATGAAGTTCTTTGATCTCAAATACATTTTCTCCGCATGACGGGAGTGTGCGTGGCTGTTTGCAGAGAGGCGCCTAGAGCACAATTCGCTTGTGCATTACAGAGAAAAAGAATGTTATGAAGTTGTCCACTTTTCATTGAGCTTAAAACCAATATAACTGCAAAAGCCAGTTTCAGCTCTGAGATCAGGGAATGCCAAGTACATTGTAGAAGCAGTATCTTCTAATACCCTGAAGCTCAGACAGAAAATTGATTTTTGATTATTAAAACATACAAATATGCTGTGTGTCACAGACCATGCTGCAGTTTTCTTTTCCTAGTTCTGCTTTTTCTTCCCCTCCTGTATAGGGCACCTTAATACTGTGCAGCAAAAAGGACTTTAAACCTCCAGCAGAGAAGACACCTCTCTCGCCTTAATTTGTACTGCTTGTATCAGAAAGGCATTTCTAAGATTTAAACGAAGAGATAGAAATGTAATCTCTCTGGTGTTAAACTAAGCTATCTGTAAGGACTGATGTTCTCATGGTTCACCTGAGCAAAACAAATGTTTCATCCTTATCTATGTATTTCTTTGCTAATTGAAATGCACGGACTACTTTAAACACTATTTACCCAAGGGGCCTTCAGCAGTGCTCTTTCACCACTAAAAGTAAAAATAAAAATCCAACAGTAGAAGGTTTTAAAGATGCTGCACAGAGAAGCCACTCATTAATATTCCCAAAGAGTAATATCATCAAAGCAGGATATTAACACTACAGGTCTATCTATACAAAACAATTTTAAATCTAAACACACGACAACAACTGAAATCAGAAGCAGTCAGAGATAAACACAGAGAATGTACTTAGATCTTGTCAGTTGTTGGGGAGAGCTAAGCAATTCTATGTCACAATTTGCATTTTTCCCTGGGTATTCCCAAAAGTACACAAAAAAACCCTGCAGCAGCAAGACAAAATTATCCAAAGCACACTAAGAAAGGTTTGCAGTGGTGCTAGTGATGATTCTGTTATATTTTAAATTCAATTAGAAAGGTAGGCAGCTAAAATAGCAACACCTTGCTGATGAGGCAAATCTTTCCCAGACTGAAGGATAAAACAGTATTTCTGAAACCTGTTCATGCAAGTGCTTTTACAAAGCCTGACAGCAACAAACTGAACTACAAGTTTTCCTAATATACTTTACTTCTGAAGGCCTCAGCTCAGCCCAGAAACATGAATTATGGGTGTGGACCAGCAATTACAAACAAATGAGTAATCAGATCTTTTTGATTTTCTGATTATCAGCCAGCTTGCCTTCACAGAGTTTTAAGATAACACATTTTACTTTTTATATGCAACAGATTAGGGCTATACATGTGGCCAGTTAATTCAGTACAGCTAACAAGCAGGGAATTATAAAATACAGTAACACGTGTTTTCAGTATCAATCTTAGCAACTCTGTAGAAGGAGAGTACCATGAAAAAGTCATTTTTTGGCACTGGTTGCTCTATATTATTACTTTTAGTCTTATACCCATTTTATTGATGGGCAGAATGAGACGAGCAGAATGAGATGACACCAGGTTACTGAGTCAAGGCTAGTCAGCAGAGAGGTAGAGACGAGAAAGCTGTATTTATTCTCTCTACACCTGGCTTTTCCCTATAAACAGAAGCACTTCCCCTTTTAGCAAGTTGCATTTTTTGGCAGACTTCCTTTGCAGTCAACCGGTTAATTCTTCCAAGTTAAGCAGCCTTTAGAGGTGGATATGCTTTAACACTAGATGATGACAAATACTGTAGGGTGTATATTTAAGTCAGAACAGAATATAACTTTTTGAAATAATTACTGTAGATGCATATATAGATACCCCCTATTTGTGTGGCTTTGAAGTGGGTGATATCATCCTTACTATGTTATATCAGGTTATGTTGTATTATGTTGTATTCCTCTCGTGGAGGGTTTTCACCTACCCTTTCTCTGAAGAACTTATCTCAGAAAGTCAAGCCCTGCCCCCAGACCTTCCATTCAAGAGTGTTACACAAATTGAGGCAGTGCATCAGTATTTTCATGCCACCTTTCTGTCTTGTGTTATGTTCTCCTGCTGAAAGGAAAGCAACTTTGAATAACCTTGAGAACCAGCAAACTGAGAGCAAACAATCCTGCAATGGAAAGCTTCTACCTGGACAAGGAAGATGTTAAAATGCTAGAATTGAAAGCATTTTATGTGCACGTAACAGAAGAACAGATATCTGATAGGGCTTGACTTTTAAAAAATGGAATCCAATTTTGCAGCCAGAATTAACTGACAGCATATATGCACCCAGTTCAGCTGTTTACCAAGTGAGTGGTGCATACAATTCAAGGTTGCTCAATGTCTAAATGCTAATGTCTTCATAGATTATGCAGGCACAAATTTGCACCTACAAGGAGTGGAAACCACTTCCTTTAAATTATAACAAATGTGGCTGAGACAGAGGCAACGTGAATAGTTTGTGATGTGCATCTTGGAGGCTTTGGTGCAGCTGCACAGCTCCAATTAAATTCAATAGGAGCTTCACATCTAAAACCCTGAGCAGTGCTTTGAACAGCCTAAGGGTTTGATGTCACAGTATGACTTTCAGAGTCAATTGCTTTTGTTCAGCAGAAGCCTACACAGAAGAATGAAGCATAGTCTCTTCTCTTACAGAAAGGGAAGGCTGAAGAGAAGAGTAAGGGGGGACAAAAGTTCTGAACAGACATTAAAGCATTTGTCCAGCAGTGTCTAAGGGCCACGCTGACGTTATTTGTAATGGAAATTATTCAAAAAGGTCAGGTTTTGGCTTTTCTGTTACCCAACATCAGAGATGGTTCACAAACAATTTCCATTACTCTTCAAGCCATCAAAGCCCAATAGGATGAAGGAAATTCCTAGATAAAAGGGTCAACTACTGATCTAAATGTAATCAGCACAAAGGTAATTCTTTTACCTCCAGCAGGATTAATCTGGTTGTTTAAATAAACAATTTTATTCATCTTTTGGGACCATTAGGGGAGACTAGATGTCTTTGGGTGCCAGTGTATTAGTGTTTTAGTCTGGATTGACTCTTCAAGCTTTTGAAGACACTCTTCTGCTTGTCTCTACTTACTGGGATTTGGATCCCATCACAGCTTGCGCTTGGAGCACCCAATCTTTATTCAGCATAAAGTTAGACTAGAAATGCACTCTAGGAGCTAACCTAGGGCCTTCCAATAAATGGTGGACAGCAGATCAGGGAGTCAGACTGCAACTACCTAAAGTAAAACTCTCTGAAGTACGCATTATGTCAGAGCTGGACCTTCAGCATCGTTTTGCTTTACAGATGTGGTTCCGTTGAGGTTTGTTACTTGTTAAAATGTGGACATAGCTTCCATGGCCTCTGGAGTGTGTTCACACAGATCTCCAGAATCAGAAAAGTTTACTCTAAGAGGTTTTGCAAATGCTAGAAAATCATCTACTTTCATGTACGACAAGATAGATGATGGTGTTGGTTTTAAAGATTCCAATTATAAAACACCAATTAAACTGAACTCTTGCTAGTAGGAATCACATTAACTGGCATATTCATCTCAACCTCAAATGTGTTAAGTGACAAATTTTGTCTCAATATTTTTGTTCTGAAGATGTTTTCTCTTCCTATCATTTTCAGAAATTTATGTTATTTCATGACATGTCTGTGGCACCATGTCTACATATCATTATTTCAAGTTGTCATGTCACATTCCACAAGACTACTGCTGCCATGTCAAATCATCGCGGAGCAGAGCAGTCTCTTTTCTTTATCATTAAGGGCAGCTGCTGCTCTGTGCAAATTGAAACATCAATATACTGCAGAAAGGTTCCAGGCTACTGAAAACAGTTGCTCCTGAAATTAGTACACCAAATGCTTATCTTTTTTTCTTGTACAAAGTGTTAACCCTGTATCATTTCAACACAAACAGGAGACACTTTGTTCAAACAGACAAAGTGAAGGGGTTTCAAATATTCAGAGAGCCTGCATCATGATTGTCTAAACAGACGAAAAGAATGGGAGAAAAGGTCATATTTTCAGGTACCTTTCGTATCCAGAATTACATGCAGAAATCACAGAACTATTTAATGTTGTCACAGAGGAAGCCTTTGACAGAGCTGCAGATTTAAATTTGCATCATTTACATTCTACTCCAGCACTGTAACCATGAGGCATTCATCCTGGCACAGCAATGAACTACATGGAGATAAAAGAGGAAAAGAGAGAAGTCAGTAAGATTCCAACACACTAGAGTAATTGCTTACATTTCCAGTCTTCTTCCCTGCCAATTGCTCAAGTGAGGTTGAAGAAAATAGGATTCAGAAAACAAATTTCCTAGATATTGTCTAAAGGGTGATAAATCCCATTTCCTTTAGAAACCTTAGAAAAGGAGGAATTCTGCTGAGAAGAGATGCTCATACACATGCAGGCAGTTCCCAGATTCTTTTCTAAGTTAGAAGCAGACAGAGTCTTGTAGTAGAGGCAATAGCCCTTGATCCACAAGGGCTAAGAGTCACTGTGCAAAAGATGTTCAGGGGCTGCACGAAGCAGCACTTGTGCTACGTAACTCCCATTCAACAGGGACTTGCTTCAGTATAGACTAAACTCCTCCAGAAGTATTGAGTGTGGCTAAAGGATGGAGGTAGGGCTATAAGCCCACCTATGCACATCCCATTCAAAAGCTCAGTAATAGCGACATCTGTCACTGAAAGACAAGACATACCAAAAGCTTCAGGCAGAAAAATAAATAAGAAAAACCTCAAGTTGCTTCTATTTACAGGGGCAAAAAGGCTAGAAATATAAAGCTTAAGGTTACCTTCACTTTCCTACTTTTCCATGCCAAACATAAGCAAAGAATGGAGGATGGGGAAAACTAAGTTTATGATGAGTCTCCTACCAACAGTTTCTCAAAAGGATTCAAATTTAGTTTTCCTTCAAATTTAGTTTTCCATTAAGTGCACTGCAGGACTTTTGTTGCAAGTTCACAAGGTCATGGAGTTAGTTTGGAATAAACAAGCAAACAAAACAGAGGAAAACTCATGAAAAGAGGGGGGGGGGATTAAAAAAAAAAAAAAAAAAAAAAAAGGCTGCTTGATAAAAGAAAAGAGCTTCCACAAATATCTTGAACTGCCCCTTTTCCTCCTCCCGTTTGAAGTTCAAAACATGGGCCAAACGCCATCAGAGTGAAAGATGCTAAAGTTTTGTAAGACATTCCTCTTGAAGACTTGCAGAATAAAAGCAACCCACACCTTTCCTCTCCTAAAAGGATTCAAACATGGAACTCCAAAGCAGAGGTGGGCACTGCCCTCTACCAACCCATCCCATCTGGGGTCTCAAGGTACCAGTTCTCCTTTGCTCAGCAACTGGGACATCCCATTCTCAAATGGGGACACACGGCAACTTGTTTGAACCCTAAAACTGCTGGGCCATCAGCAAAATTACCAGGAGTTTCCCAAGCAATCCTCTGCTAGGAAAAATATTCAGGACTTACGCTGGCTAGGGAGCAAAGAGATGATATTGTTTCAGTCTTTTTCAGTTGGATTGGAAAAATACTGATTAAAAGTCAGCCTTACACATCAGTTTAAGGTAACCTGCTTTTGCACTTTCTTTCTCAGCAGACAGCAATGCTACCTTTGAAGATAACCATTCATGCATAAAATTACTAATAGAGACCATCTATCTGACGAATGTCTGTTCCTTAATAATTTATATCACTTGTTCTATTTTCAAAGGTTAGCCTTACATTAAAATTACAGTTCTGAATAGGTCAGCCTGTTACTTAAAGATAAATTACTCCACCTCTTCACGTTGTAGTGTTGTGTTTTGATAATGACAGGCTTTTTATTCCCAAGCTTTCCTCTCCCTTCTCAGGAGCTGCACAGCAAAGTAGCAACATGAACTACCTTGCCCATAGCTCCCTGTAGTTCCCATTTCCACTCTTTTTGACTCAGGCAGTTGAAACATCTCCAACTTAGTCTTTTACCTGCTTTTAGCAGAGACTCTGGAAAGACTCTGCACTCCAGGATGAAAAAGATGAATCAGTGATGCATGATAGGACTATGCTAAACTCTAAGCTTTGTCATGCTGTGTGTCAACTAAAATGCTGCATAACCAACACCATTAAATTCTTTGTAATTAAAGGATAATTTCTGCTCTCCTCTAGATAGATAAAGCAATAAAATGACAATATTTAAAGAGGAAATGCCAGTGTAATGTTCATGCATTTAACAACTACCCGGGAGATATGCATTGTAAATATAACAGAGAAGTTCCTACAGCTTTCTGAATAGAAACATTTCATGGTGGTATTTTCATACAGTGAAGTGGTCTGGAAAGTCACTGAACAAAAGATTTACTTTGTTGTTTTTGTTTTGTTTTCTAAATACCTGGTCCAGGTCTTTTCATATGATTGTGAAGAACTATCAGGTTATATCTTGTCACACATTTTATTACAAAAGTCATCTCCGAATTTCTGACCATGCAAAGCTCTTCTCAGGCAGCAGACATCTGTGCACCAGATCAGTGCACCACTCTGTTAGCTCTGCAGTGGCAGGATGAAAGGAAAAAGCAATGCTAGGAGTCTGGGTCTTCTGTAGTAACTGCACAAATACGAATCTCTGGGAGCAGCGTCCAGCACTAGAAAGAGCACAGGAGAGCAATGGCATCCCCCCAGTACAGAGTTGCCCTCAAGAATGAGACAGCCCCGGGAAAGGAAACAGCCCCATCCCTCAGATAAACTACAGGGACAAGGAAATTAAGACAGAAAATCAGGTATGTCATTTGGGGGTGGATTCATTGAGTCTTAAACAACATGCAGCAGTTCTGAGCAATCTTCCCAAGTTGTGCTCCTGGGCTCAAGTGGAATAACTAGCCTTTGCCTTGCGGATGCAGTGCAGCCCTCACTGTGAGCATGGCATTGCTGTGGGTGCACCCAGCATCCCAGGAACAGACAGATTTGTGGGTCACAGGCAGCAAACAGGTAAGGCAGATCTCAAAGTCTCCATTATTTACCATAGGACCTTCTGAACCCCTCACACTGGGGCAGAAGAAGCAACAATGGTGTTGAGCACTGTAGCCCCCAGGACAAGACTGCAGTATTATGGGAGATGCACTTTCACAACACTGGCAAATTTGAGAAGTTGTATTAAGTCTATTATTATTTTTTCCATGAAGATGATTGCATCATTTACTTCTTTCAGGGTTTGTAAAGGATGGAAAATCCTGTATTGTATCATGCCTTCACCACATGCCAGGCAGAACTAAAGGAGGAGAACATTTTAAATTAATTGATGTAGATTACCCCAGACCACCTTCCCCACAGTAAATTAAATCAGGCATTCTTAAATTCAGATTTTTCAGCAAGCTGTCATTGATACCTCCACCTTCCACACTACAACATTTAGTCTCCTTTCTGTCATGGAAAGATAGAGCAGCTACAGTTAAAACAAAAAATATTAAACCATTAAATCATCTCCAACATATGCTGTGGCTTATCCTTGCTATTCTATTCTTGTAAAAGCCGAACAAGACAAGTCTGATGCCTGCAATGCTCCCAGTCCAGGTGGAGCCCCTGTTCTCAGCCAGCGAGGCCATTTCCTGCATTTGGCTCTACTCTCACTCTCCCTGCTTGGGGTCTCTTTGGCCTTTCCTCTGCCACAGCTCTTGCTGTGTGATTATCTGCATTTGTTCATTGTTCTGTGATCATCCAGAGGCCACACAGTAGGATCATTGTCGCTTTAGCATGCACCAAATCAAATCAGTTCTAGTGCTGTAGCTGGCAGGGCAGGCTCTCGCGCCTTTGTTACCTCTCAAATGCCAAGGCACTGAAATGCCAGTGCCGTCTGAGTGCACCCAGAGCCAATTACATTAGCCTTCTGCCAACCTGGGGCCTTGTCTGCTCCCAAGAATTAATTTGTGTTCTGCTGCAATGCACAACCAAAGTTTTAAGTTTCTTGGCCAATTTATTACAATTAGTCTTCCTACAACACATTTGGTCTTTTTTAACAATTAACCCACAGAGTGTGCAGTTCTGGGAACTGCTCAGTGCACTCCTCTGCTTCTCCAGTTGCTTTCCTTTGATGCAGATACCAACTTCTCTACCCCCATCCCCTCCTGCACAGATAACATGAGTAAATTGAAGCAATCACCACAGAGCTCTGTGCTTGGATAGCTTGGCATGGAGCACGGGAGATAAACTGACAGGCTGACAAACACTCAGCTAAGTTAGTTTCTTCTCTTCAGGAAGTTTATTTGCAATAGCTTTCATTTGATCCGATCACTTTCACTCAGTCTGTCTGTGTTATGCTCATCACCACAAGTAACCGAGCAGCCCAACACTATTCTGTGGTGCAGAGCAATTAGGAAAACAACCGTACAACATCCTCCCACAGTGCCTGACAAATTGCTGCCTGGGTTTCCCCACACACATAATCCTTTCTGAGATGTGAGCCCAATCTTGGTGATGGCCAGAAGTCGCCATCAGAGGAAGCAATTCATTGAACTCTTCCATGTAGGTCCGTTAGTATCTAAATCTACTTTCTACAAATAGTGGTGGAAACAGCATTATGGAACTAATACAGCTAGTAAATGGGTGGAAAGGGTGAATTTGTAGAGTATGATGAAGGGAAGGTAAAGTTTTCAGGAGGCTCCTCTTGAGGAGGACTGTTGAGGGCTGCGATTCAAAAATCTGTGAGGATTAAGCTCCTTTTAGCTCACAAGTTAGTGATTCCTTTTTCTTTCTCTTCATAAGACAAAAAACCTGGATGACTTCTGAGCTGAACCTCAGCAGCATCTCCCCAGCAGACAGGGGAGGCCAAGTGCCCCAAAGACAAGTTTATGAAATCTCCTTTCCCTGAAGTCTCACCAGAAGATGATCTGAACCATTTAAAATCCAGACACTGACCAAGTTTTATCAAGAACACACTTCATTGCCTCCAGTACAGAAATATTATTGTCTCTGTTACTTAAATCAATATAATATAGAATACCAGAAATGCTCTGAGGGACTGCCACACATTAAATTTAAGTACAAATTACAGATATGTGGGGGGGCTTTAGTATTTAGCCTGTACTAATTTCTCA
The DNA here is from genome assembly GCF_964035555.1 of Netta rufina. Lineage (NCBI taxonomy): Eukaryota > Metazoa > Chordata > Aves > Anseriformes > Anatidae > Netta > Netta rufina. The sequence goes on from NC_140137.1 coordinate 13,522,810, forward strand.
TCTTGATCCTTTTCTCAACCTCAGAACAAACCTCATAATTACCAGCCACCCCAATAAGTTATTCTGCAAGTTTATCAATTGTAAGAATTATTCTGAGTTGCAGATCTAACTCAATTAAACCTGCAGTTACACCCCAAGGAGTTATAGAGAACCGTATGTCCCTGGCAGTCAGGTGATCCTCAAAGCCCTTGGACACGTAGCATGCACTATGCCACACCGGTTTTATTTCCTGGTATGCTTCATTTCATTGCTGTACACCACATGCAAGTTGTTGGGGAAAGGGGCCACGTCCATTTGGGATTGTTTCTCTGAGGATGTTTTGATGCGACTCTCTCAGCCATTTCACCTTCAGCTGGCCCCCTTTCCACAGATGACCAATCATCCGAAACACCAGAGAGATTTTCAGCCGTCTTGATCCAAGGCAGTAGGATGAGAAAAGACATGATGCAGGCAAATGTCACATTTGTGTCACTGGCTGAAACGTTGCTGCCAGGATACATTATTCAGTATCTAACAGATATACTGAAAGAACCCTGAGCTGAACTGTCCTCAAAAGATCAGCCATCTGTGGCATTCCCAGGCAGGTGGAGTGATTTACTGCTGCAGCCCTGGGGTAAGTAAAAAGGAACGCCTACCCATGTCTCCACACAGCGCATGAAAATGCATACTACAAGCAAAATGCCCACTTTTTACTTCATGAAGAATTCTCCATAGGAATGCTCTGTAGTGTCCTGTTTGTATAGATAGGAGAGCTCTGACTTCAGGCAAACTAAGTTGGCCTGCTGGATGCGAAAATCTTTGCTATGTGCCAATGGAAAACACTACACCAAATGATTTCTACTGCCACTGGCATGCTATTACTGGTAAAATATTTGATACTAACAAGGAGAGAGCAGAAGCAACACTACCAGCTCACACCTTCAAGCATGATGTGACTTCATGTCACCACGGGGAGTTGGGGAGAGCACCAGAGCATCGGCTGTCCCCCAAGCAGCCCTTTCATGTGCTCTAAATCTGAAAGTACAGACATATCAGGATGCAGTCATCTCCCATCACATGCAAAGCCTCACCCCAGAAAAGCAACTGGTGTAGTTTTTGGTCAGGTTTTGTCCTCCTTACTCTTCTTAACTGACTTTGTGCTAGAATCCATTTTGGGAGTAATGGGAAGGAAAATTGAGTTAGACCTTTTTAAAGGGTTTGTTAATGAATTTATTCATGAAAGACTTCAAGGTCTGAGTTTTCCATTAGCACAGGCTTCGTTAAACAGTACTCACCTGCAACCTTTTCTAAGCAAGCCAGGATGTTACCTTCCTGTTGCTTCACCACCCTTTTAACCATCTTAGCCAGAGAGTATCTGATCATGTCCACATTAGAGTGGCAACAGTGAACGCTCTAACAGATCTTACATATTTCCTAAACTGCTTGTGCTTCAAGACTTCTTGCAAGACACAACACAACAAAAGCCAAAGGGCTCCATCCCACTTTGGTTTTCAAGAATGTCAATGTTCAGAGTTACAAAAGTAGCCACTCTGAAAAAACAAATTAAAAGTTATACTCCAACTAGCCTGTATTGGGCATGAGAAAATTCCAGTATCTTCCAAAATAAAGACAAGTATATGAAGAAGGCAGACTGCATGATCTATTACATAGGTCTTTGGGGGCTGCAAATTCAACCACTGCATCACAATAAGGCCCTGGAACCGAGGTCAGGCTGACAGGTCTGTCAGGCCTACTTAAACATAAGCATCTCATAGTGTTACAGATAAAGATCTAACCACAACAACAACAACAAAAAAAAACACCACACACACAAAACAAAAACTCTATCAGTAGATCCTTGGCCCATGTATGGCTGGATCTCTGACCACAAAGTGAAATGGAAGATCATCTTATCCTTATTTGTGTGTTGTATCTGTCCCATTACAAAGGAAAGGTGTAGGCCAGGCATTGCTAAGAGAAGCTTCTGTTCCTGGCTAAAAAGCATAGCTTGGAACTTAAGTGCACGAGAGAAGAAAGGTCAGTATTTAAGCAAGGAGAATGTAGAACAAAAATCAAAGTAAACCAAATCACACTTTGGTGTCTGAGGAAATAGCACTGAGAGTTTGAAGAAGAAGCAGAGTCCTAAATCACCTAAGATGGGATTTGTTCCACCTGGAGCCCCCAGTACCTTAATGGAAATTAAAGTGTCAGCAGAAGCCCCCAGTGCTCAGAACAGCACTCATTCGTTACTGAGGCTTCACACAAGCATATGCTCCTTTTAAAGTCCATAAAGTTGCTCTTGGTAGCTGAACAGTAAGATATCTCTGATGCCATAACAGCAAGCGGATGTGGGAATCTGGGAGAAGTAGTTACCCTTATCTTTTTTTTTAAGGGAGTCAAGCATAGAGGTGCCCATCTCCCAACACCCCCAAAAAAAAACCTGAAAGTACTGGTGCCAGTGGTGTGCTCAGTCTGTGTGCACTGCCTGCACAGCAGCAGTGAGCAGCACAAGGAGCAGCTGCAGCAGACAAGAGCACTTGAAGAAGAGTCCCACATGGTCTCTCCACAGAGATCTCCAGCAGCTTCTGAGGTTTGGGGATTTCACATCCTGTCACTGGAGGAGATCCAGAGAAGACACAGGGTGCCCCAGCAGCTGTGAATACCAGGGAAACCAGAGGCAGAAAACAGTAGAAACTAATCTTTCCCTTGCGCCAACCTAAAAATTAAGGAAGGAGCAGGAAGTGAAGTCTACACTTATCAGCAGAACTGTCTGCCAAACAAAACACCAAGCCAGGCACCAGCCCTGCTAGTTTATCTCTCAGGCTGTCCTACTTACTCACTGTGCGATCAGAATAGATTGTACAACACGTGCAGATGACTAATGATGGAAGTAATTAAGAAGGTTGCTGATTTTCACATGTAAAGCCCTTGCTGCTCTCCAGTCAGGTAACTGCTTATGATCCCTGCAGCGGTGATTTATCTTTCTATCAGTGAATGCATGAGGTACTTCACTTCTCCTTGTTGCCTGGGGAGTGCAGCCCTCCATCCTAACCAAGGACTTGCAGGACAGATAACATGCTTGGATGCACTGCTTGAAACTAAGTTGTTGGGGGAAAAGTCTTGGTTCAGGCAAGTAGAAATGTCAGGGCAGGTTGAAAGTTAACCTCAAGCTTTTTGTTAAAAAAAAAAAAAAAAATCTGATATCAGGTTTTTTTCAGAATATTCTGAATATCAGGTTTTGGCCAAACCAATTAGCCATTAGGCAGACTGCTTTTTTTTAAAGGTTATTAAATACTTTTTAATAATTTATATTAAAGATGATACATCAAGAAGTATCCAAGACTTACACTAAATATGTTGGGGAAAAAAAGGCAATTTCAAAATGTCATTGAACCAATGGTAAAGTCAGAGTAGCCCAGATGGCTGCAAAGAGGAATAGGGCAATGGGCTGGGAATGGCAGTAGACCTGCAGAGCAATGAGTGGGATAGTGCTTGCTGCCCAAGAGCCCTTCAGATGGGTTCTGCTTCACCATCCCTGAATTCTTCCTGGAGACTCATCATCCATGCCATTCCCAATGGCAAAACCAAACTCACAGTGAGGTGCCAAGAGATGAGCTAAAGCATCAAAGTCATCCAAGCCTGAGAAAAGGCTGGACAGGATGCAAGATCTTGTGGTACATAGGACACTGCCATAAAGATGTGATGTGAAGGATGCAAAAAGACAAATGTGAAAGATTTGGCAATCTTTCCTCCATCAGGCAAACAAACAGGTATTGGCATCTACGTCTGCTTAGGCTTTACCTTGTGAATAATTGATGAATTTCCATGTGTTTTTATTCAGAAGTGACTTTGAAGTTACAATCTCCAACATTTCCTGATATTCTCAAGGATTAGAAGTGCATAATAGTGACTTATAATCAAAGAGTCCACATTAGCAGAGGTGGGGGGGAAAGAGTGAGCGTGAGAAAGAAAGAGTGAAAAGAAAAACAAAAGGCAACTCTAATAACCGTTGCAGGAACTAGACAGGCATTTCCTTCACACTGAGCTGTCAGTAAGTAAAAACATATTGTGGCAGGCTGTAGTTTACCTTTGCTTGCGTGCAGGCATGGGAGGCTCAGTGGGACTAATTATGAAAATATGATTATAATGGATTAGTAATTCTGTCAATCAGAGACATGCATCTGGTAACAAAAAAGCAATGGGTAAAAATGCCACAGGACAAAATTTAATGCTGTGGATGAGTACCAAATGTGCATCTTGTGGGGAAAAAAAAAAAGATTTGAGTTATGGTGGGGGAGGATTGCTGAAATTGTGCATTAATCAGAAAGCATGTTTCAGATTGGTGGCTCAGGAAAGCATTAAAAAACAGCTGTACACCCATTTTTACTCCTTCCCTTTAAAAAAGGCTTTGACTTCCTTGGAAGGGATGCAAGTTCAAGCTGCTCTAGAGGTTTGAAGGCAGAACTGGCAAACATCAACATTGGATGGGCCTCCTCTACCAAAGGTGGCATTTTATCTAGAATCAAAGAACAAGAAAACCTGGGCAAAAAGATGCTGCAATTTTGGGCAAAGAACTTGGTTTTTAAATTGGCAAAGAAGAAAGTGTCTTTGAACCTTTTCTTACTGTCCTACTCTTTTGTCCCCTACTCATGTCTGGTTTGCTACCTAAAACCCTTCAGGAGAGCTGGACGATGATCAGAACATCTCAAAGAAAGCTGAGCAGCTGTCCTGTCTCCTTTTCCACATAAAAATGCCAGAAAGTAATTTATTCTATAAAAACAATGTGAAGCTTGTAAATAACTGCAAGCATTTTTGAACTTCATTCTCTGCTTTACAGCTCTGCCAATATGCACCCTAGTAACTTGGCCAACACTTGGCATATTAATATGTTTTATTACAAATTTTTGTTCCTTGCTTGCTTGCGGGGTTGAGGCAGCGCCTGTGTTTACAGGCAAGTCTGGAAGGCATACATTCCTCTGGAGGAAGCAGCAGCCTCTTGGCTCAGCCCCGGCAAGCTGACAGGAGCCAAACACAGCTGGGAACAGATCCTTCTGCAGCTCCCCGGGTGGCCTGGGAGCACTGTCATCTGGAAAATTAGGATGCTACAGCTTCCTTGTCTACTAGGGGGTAGAGACTAAGGAGGACCACTTTGTCAGTCTACAGTGATGGATAACAGTGCTGAAACATTATTGCTGGTCTGACAATAAAAAATATAATTTCTTTCATACAGTCAACACAGAATCAGCCCATTAAAGTCCTTCTCCTCATCCCAGATGCCTGCCCTAGGTACCATCACCAAAGCAGAAGGACAAAGAATTTGTGCAGAAAGATGGACAGGAAACATTGACCGTGGTGCAGGGCCACTGAAAACAGATCAAATGAAGATAAAAATACCTGTGTATTTTTGGCCTTTCCTTTGACCTGTCATTGTTGCCTCTTCTTTGCAGACATCTCAGGTTAATTCTTGGAGGCACTGAACCGCTAACTGATGGGACAGAAAAGGGAAGGAAGCGCTAAGCTGAAACATAGACTAAATCAGAATAGTTTCGCCCTCAGAAAATAAGGAGAAAAAGCAAATATTCAGGCCCTGTCACCTTGTTTTTCCACAAGTACATTTTGTTCATTGGAATTGCTCTGAGTTTATTCTGGTGTAGGACCAGACTCGGGTGTTGGGTATGAGCCTGCCAGCAGTACGTCTGCTAGGATGAGCAAAAAAGAAAGAAAGGAGATGTGCTAACATGAATATTTATCAGCTAAACACATAATAAAAGCACAGATTCAAAGGGAAGACCAGCATAATTTTGAATACCATCTCTACCTAACAGCCTAGAAGATAGGGAGGCAGACCTTACATTGATAGAAAGCACAGTAAACAAAGACAGCCAAAACAAAAAGTATGTCTGACACATAAAGGTGTCCTCTTGGTGCCCACCTAAACCACCAAGTAAATACTTGTCAATAGCCTAGCACTGATTTGATTTTTAAGATCACATTTTAGTGCAAGTGACCCAAATAGATGCAATAAAGTCATTCTGAAATGAAACAGCCTGTGCTGCAAGTGGATGCAACTGCAATAGCTGCTGAAGAGTTATTATAACCATTGAAGAAGACATTCTTAAAGACAGTAGCTTTACAGTTGATTTTATTAACCTGTATTGTTTGATGCCTTGGCATTTCTATCTGCTGCCAAGTGTGCCCTGGAGGTCTTAGCTAATAAAATGCAGTGTGCAATCTAGTCCACATGGAGGCTGATGAGGCAGGTCCAGCGAGGGACACCGAAAGGAGCAGGATGAGGTTCAGGTTGGTTGAGCAGACCTGCGTGCTCAGATAGGTACCCAAGAACCAGGCAGTGCTCGAGGCTTCTTTCCACAATTTTGGAACTCTCAACACAGGCTCTGAGGGGTCAATATCCTGTGTGACCATCGCTGTCCCTCACTAGATAGCAAGCAGGCATCAGAGTAAGGTGCAAGGACCCCCTAGGTAGACAACTAGGGAATATTTTCTGATATTAGGATCATTTTGACCAAGATGCACCCCTGTAGAGTCTAGATTTAAAAAAAAAAAAATATTAAAACTATCAGCCTTCATGACACATTCAGAAAAGAGGATTCTCAAAATTTCATCTTCCCTCTCTCCTCTGCCAGTGCCTGCATGCACTTTGCATGGGATTCATTAGCCAAATCCAGGACTCCAGGAATGATGGAGCAATAGGATGCAAATAGCACTGATCTCAAGAACATCACATATTTCATTGTCCTACTGAAAAGATAAATTTAGCGCATTGCTTGCACAGGCCCTCTCTTGTCTAACAAGACTATTTTCATGTACTTGGTGGCAGGCACAAGTGGGCTGTGATAGAAGCATCCAATTTTGGAAAGGACATTAGATTAATCAGTGAATATTCTCTCCATTGACGTGTTTTCTGTTAAAAGGCACAAGCCCACTCAGAGACCTGCAGCACCACAAACTTCCTGCAGCGAATGAAAATCACAAAACAGAGTCCAGATGCTTAGAAAGGTAATACAACAAAATTGATTAGGGGTCTACACCTTACATTTAAAGCTACCTGTATTTTAAAAAATGTTTTAAAAAGAGATGTTAGACAACAGAAAGCAGACAAATAAAACAGCATTCACATAGCAGTGGACACCAGCACTGTCCTGGAGCTGGGGTTGTAGTTTCCATTTCCCATGTGGGCATTGACCAGATGTGCTCAGAAACTGCAGGGTTCGTCCCTCAGCCATGGGTCAGCACCTCCATCAGATCCACACTCCAAACTCCATGTTTTTAGGAAACAGCAAATCTTAGCAACATTTGATCTTTGAATTTCTTAAAGAAAAATGGGAAGAACAAAAGGAAACATTCCAATGCAAAGACTACATAGGAAATATTACAAAGGAAAATCATTAAAAAAATCAAGAATTAAACCCTAACCCATCACCATGCTTTTTCCTACTTTTATTTTCCTGTGTATCATATTTCTCTATTTCAGCAAATTGGAGCTTTGCTGATATTTCATTACTCCTGTGAACACAGCTACTGCTATATAAATAACAATAACACTGTTTCTCAAGGACAAATAAATGCATTTTGATCATATCTGAAAGGGAAGAAGGGGAAAAAAATCATCTTTGGTCTGAGATGAAGAACATAAAACCTCTGCCTAAAAGAAAGATGCATAATCAGCTAATATGAGCAAATGAGAGGTGTTATTACAGAAATGGCTCTCCATTCTTGATGAGTTTGAGAGTCCATAGCAATCTGTTTTGCCAGTACCACACAGTTAATACAAAGATGCCAATTCTACAACCTCTCCCTAGCACCCACCTCACTCAGAGGCATTGCTAACATTTACCACCTTGCTTTCAGGTTGCAGCATTCCCTGTTAAAAAGGAAGGTTTCCAATTGCTAATATTTGTAAGACTCATCAGATAATATCTTTCATATCCTCTCTCTACCTATTTCCTATGTAACTAATTCCTACACAGATTATAGTAACTGTTCAGTTCAAACACCAGCTCTGCCAAGGTCAAAGAGCTCCAATGCTCAGCTATGCTGGATGCTGATTCTTTTTCATCCCCTCCCCTCCCACTAGGAATAAAAGACAGGAAAAATATTTTCTCTCTCATCTTTTAAACTGTTCTATTCAGCCAGAGCTCTCCTACCACCTTGTAAATGATGGCAACTGCTGGTAATCGAAAGAAAAGTGGAAGAGTTTATGACTCCAGTTGAGAGATCCAGCCCCCTTATTTACAGGGCTATGGATTCTGCTACACACGGTGAGCAGTGCTCAGCACGTCCCTTTTTCCTGGCAAAATGGGACCACTTGCAGACTAAAGGAGAACCATCATAAGATGCATGGCAGACTTTGCCTGCAGTTTGTCAAGGCGAAGCAAGCAAAAGATTTTATTGGTATCATTTTATTTCCAGTTAAGTTCCATAAAATCAATCTCTGGGAAGTTCCAGTAGCTGATGTCTGCATTTACAGGCTAATGCAGTGAGAGGGCATAGCATGAAATAGATAGCTGTAAAAAGAGATAGCAGCAATGCAAATTGGACTGAATAAGAAAATTATATCCTGAATCTTATGACTGTAAAAACAGGAAAGGCAGAACAAGTAAAACTGAGGTATCTGTGCTTAAGCTGTGGTTTGCAAATCTCATGGAACCAGGTAGACAGACAGGGCAGCACAAGGAAAGTAGGAGCCTTCCTTCTAGGAACTTGTTACATGCTTGTTATAACTTAATTTCTATCCAGAGACAGCACAGGCCCCAAACTATACAAAAATGCTTATGCAGGCAAAGCTCTGTAACTGCATATAAAAATTAGAAATGTGAATTTTTATAGATGAGTCTGTGGGGGAAAAAAAGTCTTTTTAAGTTTCCAGGTACAATGTATTATGCATTCTAGAGATTCCCTCATTCAGTTCAAACTGGACCTTAATTCTTTTGCTTTCTTTGCAGATAGAAACCAGGCTCCAAACCCGCTGCAAGTTTCAATGCACCATCCCTGCTGACTAGACATCACTACAAAGTGTTGATAACTCAACCTTTCCTTTTAAACATGAAACAGAGTTTTGAGTCAGGACCTGTGGGCTTTTTAATAGTTTAGATCCCATTTTAGCTACTGCCTAAAGCATAATGCCTGGATGATAAGTGGGAGGGCAAAAATGGAAGTCAGAGGTATTCTCCTAACTCTAATTGTATTTATATTTCAAGTAACTCAAATCAAAACACATGGAATTTGAAATAAAAGCTATGATTCTCAGTACTCTCTGTGGCAAAAAAAAAAAAAAAAAAAAAAAAAAAAAAAAACACACAGGAGATGTCCCAGGCAGACAGTGCTTGTTGCTGCCATGAGCTGAGCAGGGCAATGAGCAAGGTTACACATGAAAGGAGCACGTGTTTGACCTTTGAAATAATTCCTTCCTTGTGAAAGCCAAAGACTGACTTCACACTTGTGAGAAGTACTCTTCCAAAGAGAAGTGCTCATCCAACAGGTTTCAGGAGCAGATCCAGGAAACAGGCAAGTGGCTTATGCAGAGATGATCTGGGCAGGTCAGGAATGAAAAAACTTCACCCAGAAAACCACCAGCTGCTGATCTGCTTTCTCAGAGAGAAAAGAGTTTGACTTCAGGTGCCCAGCCCTACACATGCTTTGACCTGAGCTCTGTCATGACCCCAGCCTTTATCCACGCTCAGCAGAAGCTTCCAGAGGAATCCCAGCTTAGAAGGTCCCCAGCTCCTTGACCCTATTCCTTTTGCAAAATCCCACAAAACCAAATACGTGCAGCTGCTGATGGAGGTGTAGAACAGAGTAGATCAGACTTGGGAAGAGCAGCCCTGGCCCTGCACTCGCCTTCCTCCCCTGCTTTTACCATTTTTTTCCCCTGGGATTTATGCTCCTTTCCAGTTCCTTTTATATTTGCCCACTGAGGCAGGTTTTTTACATCTGTGCGTTCAATACTCCACAGTAAGGGGCAGGAGGTGTTAGAAGAGGTCTTTGCTCATTGAAAAACTTAACCACTGGGAGACCTGTGGTGGTCAACCAGTAACATGGGCTGAGAAGGGGCACCAGGAAGGACTGTATGCGTGCTCTAGAAGAGTACAAGCTGCTTACACATTACACATGGTGCCTCAGGAAGAAAGGAAGATCATGGCTTCCATGGAGATAAGCCAAAAAGATGAATTACAATCACATAGTTCTAAATTCTTATGGAATCTCAGTCCAAGACTCATCCTTCTTGACTGAGGCACCAGTCACAGGTAGTCAACAGGCAGGGGTCAGCCTCAGACAGATATTCTCTTTGAGAACTTGCTCCAGGCAGTCCTCCTCACCCAGAGTTATTGCTCTGTTTTAGCAGAGGGGGGAAAAAAAAAAAAAAAAATCAAACACCTCCACTTCTTAGACTCCTCCCAGTTGTACTGACCTCCATTTGTTTTATTTATTTCTCTAATATCTCTCCAGTACTGTAGCATGCAGAATTACAAACTTTATTCCATCTCTTCCTACAGTACCCTATCAATCTCTTTCAAAACTGGCTGCAGCATCCAAAGAGATTATTTAAAATTTTCACTTAAAGGAATGATTCAGAAGTTTCCTTCAATATTGGAAACTTTTTAAAAAATGGTTTCAGATTTTCTGAAGTCATCTAAGTCATCTGGCAGAAAAGAATGCACCAACAGATGTTTTCAGCACTTTGGTAACAAAACGCAGCAAACGCTGATAATGCCATTGGCTTTGTGTACAGATGTACTGCTATCAACTGTAGAATATAATGCAATAACTGAGGTTCAGACTAGGATGTTCTCACAGTGCTGGCACAGCTGCTTCACTTTTCCAGGTAAAAACAGGAAAGCAACCTTCTGTCTGACCCTGCAAAAGCTTTAAGATTTATTTTTTTTTTCCTGGGGTGGAGACCAACTGCTCCTACCCAGAAAATGGCTTCTTTCAAAACACTTTCAGAAAACCCCAGGTCTTTCTTCAAGTTCTGCTGCCATTAACATGGTGACTTTAACTGTCCCAATTGCCTAGTTGTCCATGACAGGTTGGACCTAAGAAGAGATGGAAAATGTGTCCTAGCCTCTGTGGTATTCATTTAAAGTCAGAAAAAAGTTGAGTCCCTGTGGCTACTGAGAAGCTCCAAGTTTGCTGGTGTATTTTGTGTTGCAACATTTAGCAGGATGAATTTTTAACAGCAGAATACTCTCCTTACAAAATGAATCTATCCCTAATGACTTACAACTTGCAGAGGTGAGCAGAGAGCAATCTTCTACTACTGAAATTTTAACATTCCTTTAGGGGATGCACAACAAATTGTTTTCCAGGTCAACTTAGGCCCCCAGTCTGCCTAATTCATAAATAATCCTATCTCTAACAGATGACTGTATTAAAGTTACCTTGTTAATCAGGTCAGGGGAGGCAAAATAACCCCTTAAAAAAAAAGACCACCAGGAAAAAGAAAAAAAAGAAAACTGCCTAGAGGTTACAAGCAGCCTAGACAGATAACATCAGAATTAAAACATTCTGAGAAACTTCGGAGTGCTACAGAATAAAACCATACTTTATCTGCACAGAGAAGAACTCGCTGTAGTTTGAGTGCAATGGGACCTGGCTTCTGTACCTAAAACACAAAAAATGAAAGTACAGCTAAATGACCACTGGATGTCTCTAATAATTTGCATGTAGGTAGAGAGCAGCTTCCAGCTATTCCTCTTTTCTTGGTGGAATGAGCAAGAGGAAAAGCAAGAAACTAGAAAAGAAAGAGCAGATCTGTCTGTTCACTTGAGAGTTATTCCTAATAATCACAATGCAGAAGTATCCACGTCTTCCATTTTTACCTCAATAAATGCAAAATGGTCTGTGGAAATTTTCAAATGTAAAAGCCCAGCTGCTCTTGGTCATCACAGAGCACAAAGCACTCAGCACATGCCCTGCTTCTGCCCCGGTAAAACAACTATGCATCTTGAGATAGATGAGCTTCTAAGAAAATAAATGCATACATGTCCTTAATACAACCTTTTTGCTTTTATACCAGTTGCAAAAAAAAAAAAAAAAAAAAAAAAAATCACACCACATCCTGCCTGAGCTAAATCCGGACACATAATCCAAGAACAGAGAAGGTTTATGCAAGCAGTGTGTCAAATAAACAGTTATATACAAAGGCTACAGTACTGTGAAGTTTTACAAGACAAATAACCCAAAGCCATAAGCACTTTTGAAAAATAATTAGCTCATCAGTTTGCTCGGGTCCCTGCATCCCTTCACAAGTCTGCAGTAAAATAAAGTAACCTCACCTCAGGCTACTTTTGGTTTTCTAACACTCTGAGAAAGCTTTTCACATTCTTTAATATTTATATTCCTGCACTGAGCAGCAGCTCCATTATGGAGCTGGGTTGCATTGAGCTGGCTGGCCTCCACATGGATATCCATGAAAGAAACAACCCGCGCTTGAAGCGCTAGCAATTTTGATTTATTTAGTTATTTCCTAGGCCAGAAGGAGAAACAATAGTCCAAGCTGGTCAGCAAGCAGCAATGCTGAGTCACATTAAGATGTTGCTACTCCTCAGCTGAATGTTAAAAGGGCACATTTAAAGTGAGGCTGTAAAAGTTTCTGCTCAAACCACAGGGCAGAAGATGCTAAATAACATCCCAAAGGTGACATCAGGCTCTCAGGAACAAGGGGCCTGCCAGCTCAAGCAGACATCCCCATACAGCCCAGGTACTGCCCATGATTACTCAGGTAAGTGCTCACAAGCCCTGGATGCACATGTATTCCTCTTCTAGTCAAGCCAACCCAGCAGCCAGATGGGAAATGCTTATTCCAAACTAAACAGCCATAGAAGTCAGCCATAGAAGTTATCATTAAATGTCATTCCATTAACAAACTTCATTTCAGTCACATTTTGTCAGAATGGATTTTTATTCCATTAAACTCAGTGTACTCTACCAGCCCTAGAATGAAGAGCACAAGATAAGGCTCAGTCGAGCAGCCATTCATCCACATTTCTGGCACTGCTTTCAAAGTCTGCACAGCACAGATCACTGCTGTACATCCTCAGTGGTTCCCTAAAGCCTGCAGCACAGCCAGTTGCAGTTGGTTTTGTGGCTTTTGGCTGGGTTAACTCTTATTTGCTGTCCCTAATGTTCACTTTCCTGGCTTCCAAAACTGCTGTTGTAAGCAATGGAAGAAGCAGCAGGATCCAAATGATAACTAGCCTTCATCTGTTATCGCCCTTCTGCAACAGCATTACAGAGCAAAGCCTCAGGCATGTAAATACAGCACTGCTAGGTCAGAGACACTCCTCCATTGGCTGCGAGCGAGGATTACAAAATCTCAGATGGAGGGATCAGACTTTGCTTCCTAGCCTACGAGTGAGAAACAAATAGATGTACGAGCAAATGAAGAAGCAAACCAACTGGGATGATGTTAGGCAGGTGACTCATCCAGCCAACAGCCCTTCAGCGAGGCAGAAGACCTCTCCGTAAAATGAATTCCCTTCTGGATTATTGCCTCCCAAAGCAATAACATAAATCTACCTAACATTTAAGCAAAGGGATATTGGATTTGACAGATCAACAACGATCATGTTTGTCTACAGAGTTATAAGGTCACTACTGAAGACCCAGCTGAGAAAAGCAGGTGCATGTGGAAAGGGGCCAGATATCACAACGTAGCTAAAGGAGATTAACCTTTGAAGAAAACGAAAGATATTAAGAAATCATCAAGGTAGAAGTAATCTCACAGGAACTAGCAGTTAGTTCACTTTTCATTGCTAAGAAGAGATACAATAAAATCCTGCATTGTTGTTTGTTGGGATTGGTTTTGTTTTTTCTGTGTGTGTTTTTTTTGGGGGGGGGAGGGGTTGTTTGTTGTTGTTGTTTTTTTTAAAAAAAAAAAAGAAAGTAAACTGTAAGATCACACAGTTCAGATACCATCAAAAATAGTCCTTACTTAGAAGCAGAAATCAGGAAATGGGCCCAGTTTTGAAGACCTCCAAAAGCTGTTCTCCAGTCCCCCACACTGCCCAGCATTTCCAGACATGCCCATTGCAACTCCTTGAAGTAACACCGATGTCTGCCTGGAAACACATCACTGAGACTAACCCAGATTAGATTCAGTCAGATTTCCAGAGAAAACCTATCCAAATCCAAAGACTACACAAATTCAATTCTAGGTATCAATTGCAATGAGGTAGCATCTGTCCTTGGGTGATGCCATGCTCATGTGGTGGGAAAGGGCTATGATATAATTCAGTGTGCTTAAAGTGTTCCACCTCAAGCCATTTCCTTTCTAGCTTTAATGAAATTGAGGAGAACATCTTTCAGAAAACTGCCAAGTTAATTTTTATTCATTTCAACTTACTTTGTTTGTACCAATCTTCACGGGTCAAGATCAACATACCACCCAAACTGTATGAACATTTAATAATACCGCAAAATTAAAGCTAATATCCTACAGCTCTCTCTCACTGCTGCCCAGAATACCTAAGCCACTTAAAGAAAAAAAAAAAAAAAAAAAAAAAAAAAAGTTCATATCTTGAGCCTACTTTTGGGAAAGTGCCAAACCAAGTATCCTAACAGAGGAAGAAGATCAAGATAAATCAAGATAACTCTCTCCTGTGTCATACAAGCCTTGGTCTGCAGCTGCTTATTTCCCAGTTTCCCCAGCTGGCAGAAACCAGACAAGCCAAAAATCTTGCATTCAGCTACTATATAAGATGGGTGTGGATGTCTTTACACCTAAGAGCATCTCTCAAAATAATTGGTTCTGCAGTGTCACGAAACATTTCTCCCCTGAGCCATCTGAAGCATGTTAGTCGTCTCCAAACCTGAGGATGCTATCCTACTTCTCTTCACCTGCTTTGCACACAAATCCTGGACTGAGACAACCAGAGAAGATGCTGGACAACACAGCCCTTGCTTCTGGCTGCAGGGCAGCTGGTTCAGAGCTAAAGATGCTGCTTGGACCTTACCCTGGGAGTCCACCTGCAGATCAGCCTGGGCTGGATGCAGCATCGGGCTGCAGAGAGACAGAGACAGAATTCTCAATTCATTTCCTCCAATACTGAAACAGTTCCAGTCCAAAAAGTCCCTCAAAAAGAAGTTTTTAA
Organism: Netta rufina; assembly: GCF_964035555.1. Classification (NCBI taxonomy): domain Eukaryota; kingdom Metazoa; phylum Chordata; class Aves; order Anseriformes; family Anatidae; genus Netta; species Netta rufina. Next base: position 13,537,902 of record NC_140137.1, read on the forward strand.
TGCCAGAGGATTTTAGAAATCTGCAGAAATTAGATACACAAAGCAAATGAGTTGGCATAGAGTATTTATATTTACTTTTAAAATACTTGTATACAATCCATGATTTATATTTGCATTTAAAATACTTATATACAACCCATGAGTTGTCTAAGGGTTCCTGGGCTGTCCTAAAATGAGGATTGAACATTACAGGGAAAAAAAAAAAAAAGTATACACATACACATTCAGTCTGGTTTCTTATCTCAGTACATAAAAATAAGTCCCAGTGTCACAACAAGAGACCATCTGCTGGAGCAGCAACATGCAGGAGACCTACAAAAGGCAAACCTGTAATCATGTCAGGAGAACTGAGTTATCAACAGGGTTTCCTAGCTCTGTAGTAAATAAGAAAAAGTCCAGCCCAGGACTTCACTCCATTTAACAAAGCCCAAAGTAGTGACAAATTGGGAGAGGAGCAGAGTCCAGTTTATGCACCCTTTAATTAATTTGGTACAATTCACTGGTAAGCACTTTTCACCTAAGACACTCCAGATAAATCCCAGACTACAGTTCTATTCCTCACTGTAACAGCACCTAAAAGGTTTATCAGCCACTAATTAATTCTTCCAAAGTGATTAATTTAAATTAGTTTGTGTCTTTTGTGGGTACAGATTTGTCTGTGGAGTACCGTATTGTTTTCTGAATTCTTTACTAATGTGGGATGTGGCTACAGTAAATAGGTCTTTTGTTTGCCTTCCTTCTGGGCAGAAAGGGAACATAGCAGCAGAAGCGTACAGGCTGGGAACGTCGTTTTTTGTAGCTTTTCAATAAACAAGTTGTTGATCCCCAGACTAATAATATTGACTGGTGAAATCTACTAAAACAAATAATTCCTAGCTAAAAAATGGTCAGGGTAAGGAGTTGAACTGGCCTCAGAGGACAGATGCAGGACACAGTTGATTTTACCACGTACAAGCCAGACACTGGTATTTACCATCGGACCCCTAAACTATGCTGAAAAACTGCACTGTTGTCTTAAGGACTTCTAGCCTTCAAAGACACTGACAGTCTGCTGTGATATAGGAAAACATGGTCAAAGTTTTCATCATGGATTGGCAGCACTGGTGTGCTTGCTATAATGGAAGAGAAAGGCATGCATCTGAGAGGGTCTGTTATCTAAGACCAAATATCTCAACGCCCCCACACAGCATTTCCTATGCCACAACGTACAGCATGCTGTCCTGCTTTTCCTGTGGCAACAAACATCGGTACTGTGAATTTTAGAAATGCAAGAAAGCAGCCTGCTTCCTCTGCTGCTGCCACAAGTCTGGAGGTCATCCTCTGAGCTGCAGCTCCTGCCACCACGGTGGTCCTGCTGCAGCCACTCATCTCAGACTAATACTGTAAGCATCACTGAGTGCTCTACAAGTCTCACACAAACATTGCTTCACCTTCAAGAATTCAGCTTCACAATTCAAGACCAGTGACCACAATACATAGACCTAAAAAAGAATTATCTAGCACTATGCAGACCCAGGAGCAAAGCTCAGGCAGTTCCTTTGTCACTGACTGCTGCTCAGACTCTCTCTTCCTCCAGTGTAGAAGGACCAAATTAAGAGCTGCAACAACAGCCACATCTCTCTTAAAAGATGCTCTACCAAAGAAAAAAAAGGATAACACATTAAGTAGGCAAGCAGGGATTAGCTATGCTCATTTGGGGACGCTTTCTTAATCTTGAGAAGTGGCAGCAGAGCTACTCAAAGCAGCAGACAAAAGAACCAAAATGCAATTTTGACACACAAGTAGAGAGCACCTCTTACCTACAAACTCAGCCCATTACAACATGATTTTGCTAAACTGTTTACTACTCAAATTGTTTTTCTCCTCTCTTTAGTCATGTTCCTTTTATATAGTGTTGACTGCCTTCATTTTTTATTTATTGTATTCACCTCCGTTATGATTTTCCTCAGTAAAGTTTTTAAATGATTGCAGGAATCTCACGTCCCTCCTGACCTGCTGCTCGGAGCTGATGGACAGCAGCGTTCATTATTTCACAGTTGCCCTCCATTTGGAGAAGCAACACCATTTATGAGGGAGATTGTGTGGTGACACAGCAATTCTCCTTTCTGTGACAGAACCTTTTACTAAGATCTTCAATATTTAATCCTCACCCTGTGTAAGAAGATCGGGAATGATCTCCTTGCATACATACCTATATCCATGCAAAAACACTGGGTCATGGTATCCGTTAGCATAGGCAGCTGTAGGTCCCTAACCTATGCCCACAATTTCTGCTCCAGAATCATCTCTGAGCATATCAGACAGCCACTGCAACGGGGTCACAGCAGCGGTAAGACCCCAGTTTTACACCTGGGATACATCTAGCTCAGTTGGCTTCATTCCCAGGGAGGTTTTGAGCCAGTTTCTAAAGCTCTGAGCTTTATTCTGTACAGCTGTATGAATTTACTCATGCCACTGTAATTCATGATTTCATTCCTGCAAAACTCGAGCCCCAGAGCGCAACTGCACCCTCACACACCAAACAGGGAGCACAGCCACCGGCACGGAGCCCAGCAGGGCAGGAACCTGAGCACGAATCCTCATACAGAGCCCCGCAGAGGTGTGCAGCACCGGGATAACATTGTTCCCACAATGCCGTAAGAACAGGAGAACAAATTTGGTGTATTTCTGAGCCGGAAGCAAACTACCAATGAAAAGACGAGTTAGAGCTGTTTGACCAGCAGCTTGGCATCCATCGATAGCAACGAAGAGAGAAACAAAGGAGGATCCTCAGGGACCTAGAAGACTAAAGGAAACTATGAGATGTTTGTTTTGGAGCCTGAAAATTGTATGATAGAGTATTTTCCTAAACGAGCAAACTGCAGGTGAAATGTGAAACAGTACCTTCAGCCACCTTCAGTGGGGACTTTCAGGCAACTCCCATCTGCCTGCAGACAGTCACAAGCAAAAGGAGCACTGGGAAATAAGCTTAGAATAAAGAGAGTAAATAAAGAGAAGCCCAGCTGCCCTGTACAAAGGAGCACAGTGAGACACCTATTAGAGCATATTACTCTCCCCTACACAGAAGGGAAACATATGTCAGGCACTAGTATTTCTGAACTAGTTCTTGCTAACCACGCAGGTAGGATGTTAAATATACATTTCTGTGTCACAGCAGCAACACGCAAACAGGAGCATGGTAGTACTTCTGTATGATGCTCTGAGCTTAAAAGTCACTTACAGTAGAATGAAACCCATTTGGTATTTATTTTCCACAGGTACAAGTCAACAGCTCTAAGCAGATGGCTGCCTTTAGCATAGAATGAGCACCTGAGGAGGGAAGGGAAGGCAAGTAGCTCCAACAGGCCATCTGTTTCTTAATTTTAAAGCAAAGGGCAAAAAGAACTTTGAAGCTCTACCAACTACATCCATGCTGTGCCATACCCTTCCAATTACTCAAGTGTCAGCATCAGTTAATTCCCCTATTGTTGTGCTGTGATACTTTCCCATACAATGCCTGAGAGCCATAAACGCTTGTACCATGTGTCATTGTTAGCTTCTCCAGAGAAAATGTTCCCCCAAGCCAAAATACTTCATTTGCAAATCACACCTGAGCAGAAGTTGATAGGAAAAGCTGGCTCCATCTGTATTTACAGCATCTCTTTGGCTTCCGCAAGACATAAGCAAGTACTTAAATGTTTCACAAACCAGACCCTTGGAGCAATGTGTACACTTCTTTCAAACAAATACATGCATTAACCTTGCTCCAGACGGTAAATGTTTACATATTACCACTTATTTATGAAAGTTTTTGGTTTACATAATTTACAAAGGATAAAACTAAGCTCTCTACTTGTAAGCCACAGAGTTACTCTTCCTTTTAAAATACTAATGCCGCCTTTGGTAGGGAGCCTCACATGGCTTCATATGTGCTCTGTCTCAGCCACCCACATCCTAAAACTATATTTTTAATAAGACAAACTATGATTTGTCAGGTTTCCTGCACTGGCATTTACTTCTTAAAAAATAAACATTGCTCTATTCAATGTCAAACTCCCACATAATGCCTATCTCCTCTGTGCTCAAGCTAACAAGTTTTGCTGAAAATCTTTCAGCAGTTATTTTTTTGGCCAGACAAACCTATTACTACACCAAAGGTATAAGGCTGTGAAGAACCTCGATTAAAAATTTGACTCTTTTAATGTGACAAAGTTGCCTTTTAGCAAGGTTTAAATAGCATATATCTTGCCCAGGGACCTAGATGTTATGCTTATACAGTTTTGCTTACACAGTTGCACCTGCTATAAATACACCAGCTTGAAATGAAATGTCCATGTCCCTGGGAGACATCTACAACTCCTGCAGCTGAAGTTGTACAGAGCAGCCTGGCCTCAATGGCACCTGCAGGTTTGCCTACAAGAAGAGGTTGCTCTGCTTCAACTCCCCTAGTAGAATTACACCTGCTCTCCAGTATAATTACGCCACCTTAGCACTGTAAATATGAATGCAACTTTACTAGCATAAAAGTGTTTTATAGCAGCATAAATATTCCTGTATAGAAATAGAAATGAATAAGAATAGTGAGTTTTCTTACCCATCTAATTGCCTCTGCACTACAGAAAGCATCAGTGTAGCTTGCTTAGTTTTTTTTTGAAAGCTTCTTTATAAATATTGGGCCCAAATACAGAGAATAAAAATAGCCATGCCAGCTTTGTATGGTTTCAATAGAAGCAAAAGGATTAGGAGCATATAAATAAAATATGCAATCTCTTCAGTAGGTGTTAAAAAGCCAGTGAAACTTGATCGAAAAGAAATCACAGCATTAGCTGAGACTAATGAAAGAACAAGGAAAGCGTAATTTTTAAACTTATTAAGTAAATAATTAGAATAAAGTCTCAACTAAATATAGTTAATCAAAATAACATAACTTTCAGTTATTTAAGAGAGAAGTTATTCCAGGTAGCTTGAAAAATACCAGGTACTAATTTGTAACAAGTAGAGACACACATTGCGCATGTGAAATTCATGAAAACCTGACAGCAGGGATCAAACATGCAATAATTTGAATGACAGAGATTCCCCTGTTCAACTCTCCACAGACCTATTGTCATCACCTATATGACAAGAAGATCAGAAAGGAAGACAACGGTGACCTAAGGGGATCTTTTTTTTACCTCCTGTCAAGGTAAATGTGCCTCAGAGAATCCATCAAAACATTAAATTCATCTTTAATCTCCTGGAAAAAAAGTTGGCAAGAAGCAAAATAAACAAACACGTTGAAATTCAACTAAGTCATTTCTCCTCTTCTCCAGCAAAGCCCCCATTTGTCCATGGATTATTTAAGTTAACTGACAGATAGTTTTATCAAAGCCTTGTCTACAGGAAAAGAAAAGAATAATGCAACTTTAAATGCTGCTAACTGCAAGAAGGTCATAAAGATTTATGGTTTACCCTCCTGTAAATACCATTCTTTATAACTGATCCTCAGGAGATTTACTGAATGCTCAATAACCTTTCTCTGGTGGATGCAAGCAAAATCATCAGCACCATCTTGAAACTTAGTTTATTCAGCATGCCAAGAGCGCTGTGACTGCAGATTGACCTCAGCAGAGTCTGTGCTTCTCTCCCCTTTTGCAAGTTGGTGGTAATGAAGATGCTGTTGTGATGGAGAATCTTCCCAGTCAAAGCTGAACTTTAAATGTACTCAGAAAGAGTTCTCCGAGCCAAATGTCACTGAGCTGGGCCCAGCACGGAAGATGAAGTGTGTACACTGGGCTCTGTGGGATTACTGCCGGAGAGACTCTTGCCTTCAGCTACAAGGAAAACTAAATGTTTGCACTCAGCTAGGCACTGACTTGGAAAATGGAAATGGGAGTCGTGGCTGCTACTAAACCAGTTGCAGTTTTCTCAACCTCTCTCTTACCAAAGGATCCCATTACAAGAAAAAGAGCAGGTAAGTGAATGGGAAAGTGTTCGAGGTCAGTCAAGTGTCTAGGTATGTTAACAGAAGCCTGCTTAAATGAGCCTGACAAACTGGTTCCAAGTTTGTGCACAGTAGATACAAGACAAATTAGGACAACGTACAAGATGAACAATCTTTTTCACTGGTCACTAGAGCATTGTATTGCTGTGTCCGGTATCCCAGACACCACTGTCACAGCTCAAGATCCTCTGGAGACAGAGATTTCCTGTTCCTAAGTTGCATCCTGGTATCTTCACAAACCTGGCTTTGGTGCAGCCAGACCCTGGAAATACAAGATATTTTCTGACTCAATACGCAGCACAACAAAAGCATTGCTTGCCACAGCAAGGGGCAGTGCCCAAACTCAGCACTTTTAGCTTTGCAACACGAAATGGTATCGTGGCCAATGTGCGCACACAAGCGAGCCTGCACCCTGATCACCTGAAGAGCTGCTGCCTGCACAGCATCTCAGTTCTGGACACTGCTGCAAGCCGTGATCTTGCTTAGAAACATGCTCAAGGGAGACCTCCTTAGGAGGTGCAACTTAAACTTTATTTTGAACCCAATGCCTGAGAGCTGGGTACTCGGGTAACTTCTATTAATGCAAGAAACATGGGAAAACACTGCTGCTTTTCTTGTCCCATGCAACCCCTCCCCATGACCTAATTCCACTCTACAGCAGCAGCAATCTATATGTGGGGCTGCTGTACAGATGGTGCAAGCCTCCTGGCAGAGGACCACAATCTCTTTTCCCCCTCCCTCTCCTTTTCTTGTAGGAAGAGAAGGCATTGGCACTGCTGGCAGACACACAATGAATATATCAAGCAAACGTCTGGTCCCTCCTGTTCCCCAGATTTATTATTTTCAATAAGCTTCTGGAAAATGCAGGAATCACAACTTCACTCACACTATTTAAACGCCTCCACCTGGATGCAAACCACCCCAATGCTGAAGATGACTCTGATCCAAAGTTACAGCTGGTACCCATTTAATGCAAGTCTCATGCCTTACAAAGTTCCCAAGACAAATGCAAATGGACCCAAAGCTTTATGGGGCTGAGATCTTGTGTACCGGTTTCTAACCCCTCACTGTCTTAGAGCAAAATTAAATCCCACCTGTAAGAATCCATCTGTTATTTCCAGTCACCCAGCAACAAATAGAATATTTAAGGAGTGATTTATTATTCCATTTATTTTACATACCTCAAAATGAAGCATGAAAATAGCTAAATATTTTAAGCTAACCAGTGAACAATTCCCAAATATCTGAAAACATCTGTAACTTCGTCACCCACACACAAGAGATTCCAAATTTCTAAGTAAGAAAATTAGGTTTAAAATTATTCTATTTTCAGAGAAATTATGTCTTGGTGGAGATAATTTGGCATTCACAAAAAAAAATTGCTCCCTTGAGTGACTCTTGGAAAGGCTAGCAAAAGAGTTGTTCTTCTCCTCACCCTCCAAATGAATAAATAAATTGCACAGATATTTAAAATATATATTTTAAAAAAATAATAAAAAGGTCAAAATTGGTTGAAGTTTGGTCAAGCATAAATACCATCTATGATAAGCAGACCCTGGGGAGTGGGTACCACTGACCTTTTGCCACACAAGAGTCAATACATGGCATGTAAAGCCAAGAGAGATATTAGAAAAGTCTCCAAGCATGAAAAAGTATGTGTACACTAATCAGCCTGCCTGTTTGCTCACATTTGTTTATTATTTCCACTGATCTCTCCACCACAGGTGGAGGGGAAATCCCTGGTGTTGCTAATGATTTAGTTCATGCACTGAAAAAGTCAATCTAGATCAGGGCAGCAAAGATTAATGGAGTCTTTGCTGTGGAAGTTTTGCTTCTCTTCATAGGATGTATTGGAAATATTCTCAACAGTGGCTTCACACAGATAAAAATTATTCCTATTATCTCAAGCAGAGGTGACAAAAAGAAAGTAATTCCCTATTTGATTCACACACATGATAAAAGAAATAAAAGCCTACAAAACCTCTTTCTTTGCCAATTATGAATACTTACAAAGTGGATTTTTTATTTTTTAAATGAGAGAAAAATGTTTCTTCTCTTGTGGCTCCTTTGGGAATTTTCTTATTTCTGTCTTCCCACAAAAGAGTACACTGGAAGGTCACTGGAAAACCAGAGGATCTGTGTTCTCTGAGCAGGCAGAAAAGGTCAAAGCAGTATGTAAATGCCTACCCTGATGGACTCTGGGCAGTAATAAGGAGCCCATAAGAAGGCCTATAAATATCCAGCATATTTGCCCTTTCTTGGCATATTTCCTGGAATAAGGGGTTGAAAGTACTCCCAGAGACTTGATAGGGAGGAATACACCAGAGCAGCAAGACCTGCTGCTCCCCTTCCTTTGCATTGTGTGCAGAATTATCCTTCCATTTCCACAGCCTCCTGAAGACTGTTTCCATGCTGTGACCACGTAGCTGGGGTCTAATGACTCCAGCCAACCCTGGTGTTCATCAGGCTCCTTGGCACAACCTGGCCTTCCAACACCAAGCTTCATCTTCCCATAATACTGCAGATTTCACTTTCTCCAAGAAACTGCTACACCCACTTGCTGAGGCCCAGCGCTACCCAGGGATGGCTTCACATCACATTTGGTGACTTGAAAAACCAGGGGATCTCTGGGACTACAGAAGGACGGAGTAGGCCGCTTACTGGGTTTGTGAGGAAACATAGGAGGAAACAAGACCACTACATACTAGGAAAGTGCAAATAGCAAGATAACTCCAAACAAACCTGAACACCTGTCCTGAACCAAATAGACTTGAAACTGGTGATACGCACTGCATTCTGGTGCCACAGCAGATGTGTCCTCATGCAGAGAGCTCACCTTATTCCCAGAGAGTACTTGACCCCCAAATCAAGAGCATTGATACTGAAACTCAGTGATCTGATGCGCTTTGTCATAACTAATGTCACACCTGCAGGGGACATGATTTGAAAAGCATAGCTCTGCTATATGCCCTGAGATGATCAACAGAACTTGAGGGAAAAAAAAATATTTTTTCCACAGTATAAGAAATAAATACAAGAGCTTTCTTCACGAAGAAAGAGGCTGATGCTATTGTTCAGAGAGATGAAACTGAAGACTTGAGAGAGGCAACAAGGAAGGAATCTATTATTTTGTACGATCCCAATGAATGCTAAAAAAGAAAAAAGAGAGAGAAAAAAACATTTGCTCGAACAGTTTATCCAGTACCAACACACTGGGATTCAGAGGGTCTGTTCTGATCTTCCTGAAACGCAGGAGATTGTAGCCATTTGTGTAAATGAAGAGAAGCTTGGAATCTAATAGTCTAATACCCTCATCTTTAATGGTACCATGAGTCAACAACAGCTACAGTGTTCCCTTCTATGGACTACATCTGGCTTACACCACCCACACTGTGGATGCTACCAGTTAGAAAGAAGGAAGGTACAACAGAAGACTGTTTCAGTTTGAATCAAGCTTGTCAGTGTTAAATAGGAAATCTGGGTCTGGGGTGGATTCTCAGGATAGCCATCTGGAGCACACATCTGGAGAGAAGTTAAGCAGTGGCTGCATGCCACTGTAATCATTCCTCCCTCAAGTACTGCAAATGGAGCATCAAAGCAGAAAGCAGGTGGTTCTTCCAGGAGGTAAATGAACCACAGAGAAGGGTCAGACAGTGTGACACACACCTGATGAGGGTTTTTTCTTTTTTTCCTGCTCATAAAATTTGTCAGAACAAATTACCCATTGGATGTTATACCAGGTTACTACATGTCCGACATCTCCATGCTTGTTGCTTTGCAGAAAGTAGGAGTTCAGTGAAAAGTTTCCACAGACAGGCATTAACTTCAACATTATGAACCAGCATTTAGGTTTTCACATACTTTCACATAGACAGTTCATCTCATGCTATGGACTGAACGGGGGACATGAAATCTAGGAACTTGTGAGATCTCTCAGGAATTTCACAAGTTCTCATTCTGCAACAGTGTAATCCTAAAATTCCTGATATTAAAGGAAGACACTTGCATGGATTGCACATGATGCGAGTTAAATTTTTACTCTGATCCTCAGAGTAACAGCCTCAGTAAGGAAGCAAACTGCTGTGGTTGAGGCAGTCTGGTCAAAACATGGGCCAGAGAAATTAGAACTAAGGGACTCCCCCTCCCCCCGGAAAAATGACAGTTTTGTCAAAGATAAAGCATTTTCTCTGACAAGATTTCTTTCTTTTATTCTCAAAAAAAAAAAAAAAAAAAAAAAAAAAAAAAAAGCTGATAATGTAAAATTAAACATTTTCTCCAGAATTTGCAGATGGAGCCTCAGTACTTGAGATCACTCATAGATCACAGAATCACAGAACTGTAGGTCTCAATGTCTGAACTCCAGCTACAACCCCCTGTGGCCTGATAAATTGCATTTGTCCCAGGCCTTCTCAGAAAAAGGTGACATTCCTGCCTTGCCAAGCAAGCCCAAGGGAAAGGCTCCTTTTCTCATCTCCTGCCCCAGAAGAAGAAACAGTGAGTCTTTTTCAAATCTTGGTTTTGCTCATGGGCCCTGATCCAAGGGAAGAAGAAAGACCAATATTACTATTTAGGAGCTATGAGAAGATTGAATTGGTCTGGAATTCATCCTCATATGAGCAATGACTTGAAAAACCAGTGCTCTGAAGATTTTGACAGGTTGGTGACCTTTCAGCTTATGCTGTAAGAGATTACAGCCTGGGGAGCTGGCTCCTCAGATGAGCTCCTGTCCATATTTTGTACTGAAATAAACAGAAGCTTTAACTACTCTGCTGGCCCAACATTTACAGAAACTGCTACTGGACATGGACAGAATATATAAACCAAAGTGGCAGGCAGAAGCTCTGAATTTTTAATGGAAACACTCCCTCGGAAGCACACAGGGATCAGAAATATGTGGTCCGTAGCCACAGAACTTTTTTGCAGTAGATATTAAAAATGCAATAGTAGGAGTCTGGGGATTGGCAATGAGATAGGAAGTTTCTTCCTTATCCTGGCCCAAGAGCGTTCAGAAAGTTGTTGCCATTTCATGCTTGATGCAATGAAGGTAGCGCCTTCATGCGTTTGTCAGTCTCCACACAACTTTGGAAATAAAACCAGTGCTTTAGGTTGACCTTACAATAATTGCAGTAACAGGGGTCATCTTTCCCTTTTAGCCTGTTATCAATACCTGTGTATTTTTAGAGGCTTGTTCTCATAGCCTGCTGTGCCAGCCATTGTTTTTCTTAGAGAACTTATTGTCCAGCAAATAAAATTAACACCAGAAGAGAAACAAGAGGAAATAATGGCAGCTCAAACCTGTCTCACCTGTGGTAGCATATGCACTACTAGAACCAGACATGTGGGTAAATCCATCTCATACTGAGCCATTTTCATCAACCCAGGTTAAATATAATGCAGCTACTGGGTTTTCGGGGCTTTGAATTTGGGTTTTCTTTTCATTCCCTCCTATTTCTTTAAATGAACTGAAAATATTATTCTGAAAATGTTTCTGAGATCTGAAATCTAAATAGGATCAAGAGCCTTCTGTCTGCACCACAACACGCTGAGCCCACACGAACACCAAATAATGAAAGAAGCAGGCACTACCAGACACTGGCTGCCCAATGCCACCAGAGAGGGCCTGGCCAAGCACCTGCAGGAGCCAGCAGAGAGGGGAAATGGTTCCTGCTGCAGAACATCCTTGGCCTTAAATTAAAATTCTTCTTTTCAAACTTTCTCCTGCTCTTTCAACAGATGACAGTAGCAGAGGGACATGCACAATTACTGGACAGAGGTCACTCAGCCTCTAAACTACCAGCCTTTTCAGGTAGCAATGCCTTCTGATGCTTCCAGGAGTTGAGAATGACTGCAACTCCCACACTCGAGTAATCACACATCTGGGTATGTGATTTCTCACCTGACACATCCATTTCTGTGTGGCATCTTTTCTTCTGATTAGATTGATAAATTCCAGTTACATCACTGCACAATTGTTTCTACAGCACACACAGAACAGCCAATGCTTCTTGGTCGCATCCCACTAATTACACGTATTTTAGCTGCCATCTGTTCTTGCATTTTTGTGATTGTTCCTGAGCAGGACACAAGATCATTAAACTCGTATCTCATTTGGGTTACCAGAACTGTGTTGAAAATCCATGTGCTTCTGGAAGCTGTATGAATAGGAGATGAGTTTCAGAGAAACTCTGGTCTTGCAATATTTACGCAAGGTTGTGCAAAGAACCAAATTCAGTTCTCAGTTCTGAGAACTAAATTCAACTCTCCAGAGTCTTTTCCTTCCAGCCACTAAATCAACTTCCCTTTTCCTGAAATTCTCCCCTTTCAAAAGGAATTCCCTATGGCATTGCTACAACACATAAAACATCCTAACAAACACTATCAATTTAATTCATATTAATGGTAATGAAAGTTAAATAATAGATGTTGCCCACAGTGTTTGCACATTGGTAAATTCTGCTGCATTGCTAGGGGAAAAAAAAAATGCATTTATTATGCAGAAGAGATGGGCAATTACCTCTTTAAAATAAAAGCTTCTCTGGAGACCAAGTTTTTTGTTGACATGTATCTAGCATGATTCTCCAGAGCAGAATATTAACCATACCAGAACATAGGCTGCTCATACCCAGTCAGGTGCCTGTGAGAGCCCCGTGGGCTCAGAGCAGTGGTTGATATCTCTCTCAGATCCACCAACAACTCATTGGGAACAGACCTGGGACAGACCTACGGATGGCAGCCACCTTCCCCTGCAAGCAACATGACCAGATTTTGTCCTATCTCTGTGCTTTATGGTACCTCTTACTGCATGCTATACCAATAGGCCAGAGAAAGCTGGTACAAAGCATCCCCTGCCCTGTGCTGAGCAGATGTCAGGACTGGCAGCTGCATGCCCAGCATCACCCCACGTGTCCGTGGTGCTGGGATGCACTGGGGAAGGCCAAAAATAGCATGGCAGTGCTAACGCTAACACCTTGGTCCACAATGCACCTTGAAACCCAGTGACATACCCTAGACAACAAGTATTTTTTGTATTTGAGAGAGGAGCCAGCCTTTAGGAGGGACACCCTGATGTGGTGCTTCCCTCCAGCATCAGCCCTGCAGCAGAAAGCAAAGCTTTAGGGGGCTGCAAGGCAGCTGCTGTCTTAAGAGCCAATCAAGGCTGTGTCCTTGTACAAAGAAAAGCAAAGCACAGGTAGCAGAAAGAAAAATCCCATCAGGGCAAGCCTTCCCATGTTACAAGTCTTCTGCCTCTTGCTTGCTCTGGGATTCTGGGCATTTGCAGCTGGCTACCTGGGCAGAGGCAGCATTAAGACTGTGGAGCTGCACAGCTCAACTCCCACATCCCAGAGAGCAGCTGCTGAGTAAAGCACCAGCACCAATTCATCACTACAGAGTTGCTCAAATCCTCCCCTGTCCGCTGCCAGCTGGAGCCAAGCATTCCGGGTAAAATGCCAGCAATCGAAAGGTTAATAGCAACGGGACTGCAATTCAAGCTTTCCGAGATAAATGAAGGCAAAGTGCAAGGCAAAGAGGGGGAGAGGATCCTGTAGTGATTTCATGGCAGTCTTTTCCTTCCATCATCATCATCTGAAAAGCACGCTTATCGAATTCGCTCTCCAGCAGGCCCATCAGAGAGAGAGCAGAAGACAAAACGTTTCCAAAGCTGTGAGTTACTGCAAGTGGCAGCATGTCTATTGCCGCAACACAGCAGCAGCCCCAAATACATCCTTAGCTGAGCCTCGCACCACTGAATTGGCTTTGCTGGAAAAAAAAAATAGCAACTTACTGCATGCTAGAGACTAAATACATCATCTCAGTGCCAGATATGGGGAAACATACTCCCGTGGGCTCAATCCAGATTTAAATGACTGCAGAGGCATGTTTTACTGCTCCAGTCTGACTGAAGACTCCCAGATCCTGGTGCTGATCTTGGTGCTTCCCAAACTTAACAGTGATACTAGCTACACTGAACAATGCAAATATCAGGAATGGCTGAAGGACTTGCTAATTGGAACATTTTAATATAAACTCAATGGGCAGTTTAAAACCCATCAAAAAAAAAAAAAAAAAAAAAAAAAAAACCACTCAATAGCTGATGTACAAGGTATTGTTTTTTATTCCCATTTTCATGTATTGCTTCACAGCTGATGTTCACACTCATTTCAAACATTTTTTATTTTGATAAATTCCCGTAACTGAGCTGAGCAGTCAAAACTGGCATTGAAGAATAAGAGAAACAGGAGAAAAATGCAATGCCAAAAAGAAGGATTATGTTTTTAATATAATACTTGTAAAATTCAGAAAGTTCTTAGCATGTGTATTTTTCTGGAAAAGATTTTATTGAAATTTAGCACATAATGAAGATTTGTTTCAGTTACGAAAGAATAAAGCTAGAAGGAAAGTATTTAGACCCCCTGTCAGTCCAGATCTTACTGCCTGAGCTGCAATTCAACAAAATATTTAAGAGAAAAATGTGAAACATGTAACAAGTCCTACTAATTTCAGAACCTTTTTTTTTTTTTTTAATGCCTTCAGACCTTATTTTATGTGTTTCTAATTTCTAAAAGTAACAGCAGATTTTTGCTGGATGTGGATTAAAAAAACAGCCTTGCAGAGAAGTTATGCAAGCATATCTTACTGTCCAGATACTTATTAAGGATGTTGTTCTTAGGATGCATCTGACAAATGTTTTAAGAAATAAACATATAAAACATTTTTTCTTGTAAGTAATGATATATTTCAATACTAAATGAAGTATTTTAGGTACTAGAAATCATCTGTGTTGCTTCACTGATTTCAAAACCAGTCCTGCACTCTGTATCCTGTAAAAAAATATTTCTTTCTGCAGTCCCTGCCAAAGATTTATATAGCATGTTTCTCATTTTCCTGCTACAAACAAATTCTGAAATTGAATTTATTTTAAAAACATACTTCTTGTTTCTAACAGGGAAGCTGAGGTAACATCAGAATGGTATTTTGGAATAGAAGCACTTCTTAAGACAAAAGGATAGGAACAAAAAGAGCAGTGAGTTTACGAAGACTTATGCACAGTTCACACAAGTGATATTGCATACCACAAGCCAACCAAAGGGCTTTTTTGCCTCTCTTCCTGACATTTCCTTAAAAAAAAAAAATAAAAAAAAATCTACACCACTTCACAAGCATCCATTTACGTTATTTATAATAGCAACTTGCAACCACAAATGAGGACACATAATTCACTTCTATTTCAATTCATTACGAGGGGTTTTATACCTCTGAGCAGTAAATAGAAAATATAAGAGCTTTTTTATTTATTTTTTTTGTATGGTGAGCTAACAGGTGTTGAAACTTTCTGGAAGTCTAAATAATTGAGTTGTTTTTTTTTTTTTAGGGTGGATTTAATGCATCAGGAAAACATGATTTACATATAAAAAAGAATTGGAAAAGAATGAATGCACTAAACACATCAAGTCTACTTAATCGTGCCTCAACAAGCCAATTCTGGAAAACAAAACAAAACAAAAAAACTGATATATCTTCCTGTGCCACCCAAAGATTTTAAGAAGTCACATAACCCCTAGACACCTGTGAATATTGTCAAAGCTTTTAGTACAGTGGAAATTTATTTTCCTTTTAAAGCCAGAAAATGAAGCAAGTCACAAAATTGGTTTCACAATATGATCTAAAGACAGGAGAAGAGAAGCTCGAGCGACCCTAGTTCTGACCGTGTTTGCTCTGTGGCTTTGTGCAAACCTTGCACTGCCTCCCTTGTGGTATCTGCAAAACAGTGCCTGTCTGCATAGCGCTCTGGTGTTGCCATGGGCTCTGAGCTGATTTAGGTGGCACATAATGACAGCACATACCAGAAGTAAGGACAGCACACAACAGAAATAAAGCCAGACATCTTCAGGAGTTAGTTGTGCTTGGCTTTTAGGATGCTGCTTAAACTCCAAATCAAAGCAAAGCAGTCCCAGCACCTCCCCAACCACAAAAACAAGATTTCTGCAAGAAATTACCACCTCTGCTTGAAGTCAGAGAGATGTGGGAGCTCAGGATTGGGCTGGGTCAGAGACCCACCTTTGATAAAGTGAATACTTTCAAAATTCATTTGATCGGTGACCCCACTCTCTGAAAATACTTTGGTGTTAAGTGCTGACCCTATATCCTGCAAACAGCTCCCATTAGCATCAACAGACTCCAGCTTACAGAATTATAACTACAACGAGCACTGGTCTTTTATCTTCAAATAGACTTAACATTTGACAGTCCAGGCACTGAGAAAATCTATCCAGATACAAACTGCCTAATTCCATCTACTTCAGACTTCTGTCTACTTTTAGGAAGGGTCAGGAACCAAAACATTACATCTGAGAAACAAAATCAATTATTAATTCCCTGGTATCTCTTATTACCTAAAAACAGAGAATACATAGTGTCAGAGACCACATCAGGAAGAGCAAGTCAGACAAACCAAGTGATGCACAGATGCTGCCACATCACTGCTATCCACAGGGGAGTGGCTTTTCAAAGGGACTCCTAGGAAAGCTGCCCTTCAGAAGCACAGCAGCTTTCCCCTTGAGAACATCTGAGGAAAGTACTGATGGAGACAGTGGAAGCACTGCCCTGTTACACATAAATAGGCCAGAAGTGCTCACCCAAAGGGCTGGATCACATTTCTACCTGGCCTTAGCATTTAGGGCAACCACCTAAATTCTCTGTGCCTTGATTTACCCATTATGTTGGTTATAACACTATATTATGTTGGCTATAGCACTGTAGCAAAGACAGGCACGGCTCCAGCAGTCTACTCCCAAGCCCAGTCCATCACAAGACTCTTCTGATCTCAATGCAAAAGGACTTGTGCCTACATGAGTTTTTAGAAACCAAGCAAAGAAAACATTCACAGCACTGCTACAGCTCTGAGGATCTCTATGCCAAAGAAGAAAAGTTCACTCATTTCCGAGCCATTTGTATGCAGATGTTTTATGCTGATTTACTTTTCAAAATGCAGATCTTGAATTCAGCATTCTTATTGCAGGGGAAGCATAAAGCAATTGCAGAAAGAGGGAATGCAGATGACCACAGCAATACAATTACATTGCAAGACAAGATCAGAGGAAATGCATATGGTACTGCAGTATTAGCTCAGCAATGACTCCTGAAATCCAGTTCCCAGCAAGAAACGTTGGTAGCTTTAAGTACTGAAGGAGTCAAAATTCATTGCCCTTCATATTTCTCTTTTTGGACTTATTTTCCAGCACATTAAAGGAAGGAGTGTGAAGATGTTACACTTCATTTAAAGCATCCTTGATCTTTACTTCACTGTTTGCGTTGTTTGTTCTGAAAGCTGTTCTGGTTTCCCAAGGTTGGTACAACACCTGGGAGAAAACAGCAAAAGGCAGGGAAAGGACTAAAGGCTTTACGCTGATATCCAGGGTAGGCTCTCCTCTCCTCAACATGAGCTGCAGTTACAATATACAATCCAGTTTATTCTCAGGAGGGGTAACCCAGACTTCTGTGATTAAGCCAGAAATAGGTTTAGATTCCTGTAAGCTTACAGCCTAGGCCAGTGGCAGACAAAGAGCACCCAAACAAAGTGGCACCCAAACCCTTTTCTGTGGACTACCTGCTTTGGAAACACAAACTACTGAAAACCCACAGAGCATTGAAACGCTATTATACTTTTTGCTAAAGGTCTAGAATGACTCCAAGAGCTTGTGCATAGACCAGAAAATCAGGAGGTTAAAGTCACAGTATTTTGTATGCTTTTTTTTTCCCCCATAAAACAGAGTACATGCAATGCTCTTTTTATTCCATGTGGTTTGAATCTTCAGGACCACAGCGTAATGCTCTGCTCTTTAAATTATTTTTGTTTGGTTTGTGGTTTTGTTTTTTCCTCTTTGCAAAGGAACATTCTTATATAGTCACAGGACTTCCATAAACATCACCACATACCCCAGGACATTTGATAAAATCACAAGTGTTAGCAACTGTGATTACAGATCATTCCATCCTGCCTCAGGATTTTTATTTCCTTTTGCCTTTCATCCATCAGATGCCAACTATATTAGGTATCACACACGTACCACAGCTATTAAATCAATCCATAAGCCTATTCTCAAAGAGACTACACTGAATTCTTTAAGAGGAAGAATCAGGGAGCGTAACACTTTGTGCAGTACCAAAATTTCCTGCTGTCGTCAAACCTCTCCTCTCCGCACAGACTTGTCTACAGGTTATCTTTGCACAGAGCAGCTCATGGGGATGGGAAGGATTGCAAAACTGGTACAGGCTCTATGCTTCTGTGCTCTCCTAATCCTATCGTGGGTGACTAGCACCAGTTCTTTTGGGATGACCACTGAAATCCGAAGGCTGCTCTCTAATTTGTACTGCAAAAGCCCAAAGCTGCAGCCAAGGATTAGCCTTGTATTAGCTGTACTGTTTGTTACTTTTTCTTTTTTTTTTCCCCCCTCCTTTCACCATATCTACTTTTCCAGTTTCATTTTTAGGAGGGAAAAAATAACATTCACAGAAACTAATATTTAATTCTGACGCTGGGGAGACACTTGGGGTGACTTACACCATCATTTGGGCCAAATTACATCTGCAATGCAGGTAACAACAGTTGTACCATCTGGCCCATAGTATGCACACTAGCATACAAACATCGATATAATCAAAAATAATTATAAGCTGTAGTTTTCAAAGCCAACTAGCAGTGCCTGGAAATACACAATGAATTGAATTCCTGGATTCCTCTCTACAGCACAGGTTTCCTGGGACATGAATTCCCAGAGGAATCATGAATTAAAAAAAAAAAAAAAAAAAAAAAAAAAAAAAAAAAAAAAAAAAAAAAAAAAAGAGAGGTCAGCCAAATCCCTGTCTCTCACACTTAAGGTATTTGTATACACTAATAAGATCCCCTCTCAATCTTCTTTTCTTAAGGCTGAACAGACCCAGGTCTCTCAGCCTTTCCTCAAAGGAAATATGCTCCAGGCGCTGTATCATCTTCACAGCCCTCTGCTGGACTCTTTGCAGGAGATCCCTGTCTTTTTTTATGCTAGGGAGCCCAGAACTGTCACAGTACTCCAGGTGATGCCTGACCAGGCCAGAGCAGAGGGGGAGGATCACCTCCCTTGGCCTGCTGGCCACGCTCCTTTTAATGCAGGCCAGGAGCCCATTGGCCTTCTTGGCCACCAGGGCACACTGGGAATGACAGCTCGCCCCAAAGCTGCCCAGCTACAGCCTGGCAGATTACACCATGCATGCCGCCTCCTGATTTGAGAGAGCCCTTCATGCTCCACTGGTCTCTGCTTGTTAATAGGACGACCTTGGACCTGCCTCCGCCTCTCACAGAAACCAGGAGGGGCTGGCTGCACCCCCCTGCTAGGCAAACAGCAGCCCTAGCCCCAGTTTATACTGGGACAAGGAGTATGGATCTGCCAGGCTGCCAGCTTTTCTGTTTGATGTAACTGGCAGAGCAGAAGTCCTACAAATAAGGCTAAGTCATGAGTAGTTTCCTAGTGATTTACTGGAAAATCCATGAGCCAAGTTCATCCATGTGGAAGAGGGAAAAAAAGGCACCTATTGACTCAATTATATATTGGCACACTGGTGCCAAAGCACCAAACTTTCCCTCTATCAGCCTGAGAAAAGGCTGTTGTGAAATACCAGCTGCTGCACAAGCTTTCTCCTCCCAACCTTTCTCCAGTCTGGAGTATGCTGCACACAGCCAGGAAGGATGAAGCCATGAACTTGAAATAAAAACATATTTTTAAGATGCACCTTCTACTTTTTGTTTTCAAAACCATGTTTCTTCTCCAGTTTTATCGGCAGAAGCTGAAAATAGAGGCAGGATGAGCAGAGCAAAGAAGAAATGAATTGAAATCTTGCCAAGTCCCAGAGAATAGGCCCAACTCTGGGTTCAACTGTTAGAAGTATCTAGAGGCCCAAATTTCTGACTGCCTCATACCCAGTGGAGCAAGAGATGTAAACATATGCCCCAGTGCCAAGTGGATGTGAAGTGCTGCCAAATCAGATGCAGAGGAACATTTTGAGCCTGCCTGGCATTGGTGTGAATGATAAATCAAGGTGCAAAACAGTGTAAAATTCAGGCTTTAAGAGCTTTCTTTAGATGCACGAAGAATTCACTAAAAGGAAAAATGTTTAGAACTTTAAGCACAGAGCTCTTGGGAATGTAGTTGTTTTGTCTATAGAAGAACAGAGCTGTCAGAAGCTAATACGTTTTCAATTTGTGAAATCTGTGCTATTGGAGCAATTCTCACCGGGTACCTTTTATTTACTTCTTTCTTGGCAAAGTCCAATTACTGAGATGCTCCATGAGTGATGCTCCTAGCCATCCCAGGTGACAGCCAGCTCTGCTGGTGAAAACAGCAGCTTTTGGGGCTTTTGTGGATGGATCCATTTCATCCTTCTATGCTTGTCCAAAAAGAAAGGAAGGAAGAAAAGCACTAACTGTCCTGGGAGAAATCATGCTTAAGTAAGCTTTCTACATAGAAAAACTGCAGCAGAGCTACTATCTAGACACACTTCCTTAACAACACAGCTACAATGTTGAGATCGTTCACATGTCCCAGGATCCCAGGATAGCTCGTGCTCTGATGCAGTCTCTGACATTTTCCAGGAGATTCCTGCTCCTTCCCTTTCTCCTCCCTCTGTTTTCTACTGCAGCAGAGAAGATTGACAGAGAAAGGGAGACCTGGCTCACTTGAAGTTGCACAGAACAGCAGTGATTTGGCACTGAGAAGCGCAGCAAATCCTTGCCCCTTGTGCCCATCAGGCTACATTGGCATTAACTGCTCCATTTTGCAATTTACGTTGCTTAGAAAAATTACTCTGAACTGACTCTTCCTTCCTTCCTCCCAGCACCGTGTTTTGTTCACAGCTCATCCTGCAGCAGCAACACACGTTGTTCACAGCCACTGAACAGAAACTTCTACTGCCACAGCTCCTCTGACCTCAGGGAGCTCACGTCAGCTGTGTGTCTGCACACCATTTAACATGGGGATTGTGAGCACAGAGCATTAGTACAGCATGACCCAGCTCACTTCCCTGAGCTCTCCGTGGTCTTGGCTCTTTGTCAAAAAGATGCACAGGGTCATGCTCAGTGCATCACCCAGATGGGGGGAAACTGAGAGCTACTGCCCTACTGAAATGCTAGGGGAAGAGGCTCTGGGGCTGGCACCCTTCACTTTCATGCTGTGGGTCTGCAGCCTTTTTCCTCCCCAAACTGAGTGCCCATGCAAGTCTCGCAGAACAGCAGGACAGGGAAGAGCTGGCTGAGCATCACTTTGTCCTTCTGGCTTGGCAGGCCTGGAAACCTTCTCTACAGGGGAGGTTCATTGCTTTGAGCAGATGCAAGGGGATCCCAGAGCACAAGAGAAAGCAATCCTCAGCCAGAGCAGATGCTAAGGGCGTCTCCTCTTCATTTGAGGAAGAAAGGCTCTGTTGAGAGTGTTTGATGAAACTTGTGGTTTAAAGCATCTATTGTCTACTAGCCACAGCTGCTCTGGCCCAAGGATCAATCAGCCAAAAACTTCCCTCTCTCCCTGACAAGAGGAAGTACAAGCAAAGGGGAGCATTTGGTCTTCAGCTCATAATCCTTTCCTACCTGCTCCAGGTCCCTCTTTCTAGAGGTAGTTATCTTTATCACTTCCCTCTAGTCAAAGCCATGTTAAAAATGCACACACATGCGACATCTGGTCTTTTCTCCTGAGCATTTATGCTTCAGAAAGGTGTTTTTAGAGAAACCACAACATTGGCTTTATTCCCAGCTATCAGTCTTTTATCCCCTTTTTACTTTCAACAACCCTGCCACATATACAGGTTTTTTTGATCTCTAGATGCAAGGAGAGCTGCATACTAACAGGGACCAGCAAGAAACAAGGGTGAAAGAAAAATAAATAAATACTCCTGGAAGGAAAGAGATATGATAAACTTCAGTATCCTTTAGAGGTTTAAAAGTGGACTGTGACTGAGCCCAAATATTTGAGTTTTATAGACAGCGTGGTGTATCAAAGACTGCTTCTCAGCCACATTCATATGAATCCATTTCTGTGACAGCAGCTCCCTCAGAAAGGGTCTCCCCACAAAGCTCTCAGAAACCTCAAACCTGAAGCCAAGAAATACCTTGTGGATGCGTCTAACCCACCTTCCACTGCCCTCCCTGCTCTCCAGAGCACTGCCAGGTTTCTCCCCCCACTGTCATGTCCCTTTCTCAGCTCCTTTAGTGATAAGGATCCTGGTTTTCCCTCGTGAAGGGGCAAGGGAAATGAAATAGTGCAGCCCTGATCTTGTCCCCTTTAATACCTATGCACATATAACTCATTTGCATTAAACTCCCATAGAGTTGCAATAACTCTTACTTACCTGTTTGATGAAAACGTGACACCATTTTAGATAGTGTTTGAGGCAAGTGAAATTTAAATCCATAAAGACAAACATTTACACTGAAACTCCTCTTCTGAGAGCTATCTCCTCCTGTCTTAAGGGCCAAGGAGGTAGCATGTCATCTATAAATGTATGGGAAGGGAGTCAATATGACTGAAATTGTGAATACAAAGCACATCTCACAGCTGATTAGACTTTATTTCAAGGTACTATCTCAGGCTAGCTTTTGTTGTGGCATGCATTCAGAGTTAGCAGCTTATTTTGGAGATGATTCCACTGACAGAAAACATGGAAACTAAGGTCTGAACAACAGATTGCATCTTCAATTCTAAAAGATATCTAAATATTTAAACATATTTTAAATGCATCTCTTTCATTCCAGTGAGCCTGGTAAGGATAGGAGAGTAGAGTAACAGCCCTGAAATTCTTTACCGGAGTTTGCAACAAGCTCAGCCGGAGCACCAGCAATTCAAACTTCATCAACTCGAAATGCCAGCGTGATTACAACTGCTCCAGGGCAGTCACCCACTGCATAAGGGTGGTGGACCAGAGATCACACAGCATTGTACAGCTCCTGACTCCCACTCACCTTCGCCATTAAAGGCAGCCAGTGCTGCTTCTATTTGAACTGCGTTTAGAAATCCTAAATTGCTGCCCGGCTTATGCTAACAACAGCACAAGCATTACTAGTTTGATTATCACCTGCTACCTGGAGCCAGGCCCAAGCCGAATAGCTCCCTTAATATAAGGAACCAAACAGCCGGAGGGAGTGTCACCCACTGACCAGGGCTGGATCAGAGATGCTGAAGCACATTCCAGCATCAGACACAAGCCACCTCTGAGTTTCAACCCTCTTTTCATACTCTCACCATTACACATACAGGAATCCGTTTATCTGGGAAAAATTTTAGGGTTTCTTTTGAACCCATAATTAGTTCATTCTTCTTAACAGCATTTAGTGGAAGAGAGACAGTAATTTACTTCTACAATACAGAAGTATTATTAAGCATTTTTAATATTTAAATGTTTTTATATTTTTGTTGCACAGGTTGATGGGAAAGCCATTAACAATTCTGCATACACCTTATTAGAAAGGCTGCCCACATCCCAGCTCAGACAGAGCGTAGCCTGATAAAAAGGCTTAATACATAAATACTTGTTTGTGTTTGGAAAGCTCCTGGAGGTTAGCCAAACGTTCAGTGTGCTGAGGAAATACAGAGAGACAAGGGCCTACTTTTAAAGCGATGCTTGTCTGCAGCTCTGTATTATCCTGAGTGACATTTTGTCCAAGTACAGTAATAACACACGTCCTTGCCTGCCACTGAAAGCAAAAGCCAGATTTTAATACCCGACGGAAATGTTCTTGCTTTTGGGAGCATCCAGACCTGGGAAAAAAAAAAATTCTGCTTATAAAAATTCTGATTTCTTCACATCTAAACAAGCCAGCTTCCAACAACAAAAGCCTCTCAGATACTGCATGTAATCTCCTAGCTGCTGCCTCACCAGTCTTTTAGTAACACCTATAACTTATACAGAGATGTTTCACTGTAGATTTGAAGGAGGCTGAGCACCTATTGATCCAAGTCACAAAGAGGGAACCTGGAAGCAGGGAGCAGGACTGTGGCTGCTCCCCAGCCTGTGCAGCAGGGCAGGACCAAGAGCCCCAGCCTGCTGACTCCCAGGACACCAACACACGGGGTGACAACTGAACCACCTGCAGGGAGACTGCTGATTCCCACTGTAAGAAAGTTATCCTAAAAACATGCTTACGCCTGCATGAGTAGTTGTGCGAGAAAGGCAAGACTGTGGTAAACACCCCCTGCAAAGAGCATCCTTCAATAGCATGGATAAAATTGCTGCCTTCATTGCTACAGAGTGCTCCCTTTGAAGTCCACAGCGCTGCTTGATGGATCTGATCCTGAGCTGCTCCAGACAGGCCATTAACACACCCTCATTTCCTTAAGGGCTCTCTGGAGCATGGCAGGAGAGCAGCTCGGGGAGAGCAGGAGGTCTGTAAAGCCAGGAGTGGGAAGGCCGTGAGAGGGCAACTCTTCATATCTGAATAAGTGGGAGTAAGGGATGGAATCTGATGAAACCATCAGGCAGCACATCTAACACAAATTAAATAAAGTGCTTTTTTACACAGCTAATTTATGGAACTCCTTGACACAAGTTATTGCAGAAGACAAAGGATTTTAAGAGGGACTAGACAAAGTCATGAGGACTTAGTACCTAAGGGTCTGGATGCCAGTGCTGGCTTGAACACCTCTAAACCAGCAGCTGCCAAAAACTGGAAAGGTTTATCTGAGGTAGACTCAACATCTATTTATTTTTCAAACATTTTTCTATACATCTGCCACTAGACTTGAGCAGGCAATGGCTACTTCCACATCATCCCTAGCAGTGAGCCAGGCCGGAGGACAGCATAAAGCTGAGCTGCTGCAGATCATGGGACTCAGCCCCTTCACATACAGCATTTGTCTCCAGATGGCAGGGCCCCTGGCCTATTTTCTCCTAGATCACCACTGAAGAGCTTTGATTGCTTTTCAAAGAAAGAATCTTTAATTTTGCTTGCCCATTAATTTTCCTTCCTGTTTGTACATGCTCAAGGCTGGTCCTAGAACGGCTCGTAACATGACCAGCAGACAGGACAGAGCTGTCCTCCAGAGATTTTCATGCAACTTCTTAGATTATCCTTATTAAGTGAAAGAAGATTTTTTAGAGGTATTTTTCTCTTCTCATTAAACCATTTGTCACAAAAATTACTTGTCACAAGTTTAATTTTCTGCAGAGTCCAGCTTTCATGTGTTTGCATTCACGAGATGAGAGACGGAACATGAGGAGGAAATTGGACCAAATTAACTTGCTCCCATGACAATCCACAATAACAACAAAAGTGGAAAATGGCAGAGAATTAAACTGTTCTTGACAAAAACTGTAATGACCTCCAAGAATGCCTCTAAAGTAACTGTCCAAGTAGCAGTTTCCAAGTGTAATTTCAAGGATATGCTAAGCAAACTCACCCTGCAGAATTTCATGCTACTGGTTAACAAGCCTGAGAAAAGAATGAATGAGAGGAAGAGGTAATCAATACTATAATTAGTAACACAGTAATATGAAACAGGATGATTTGGTTAAATAAGCACAGAGAGATTGGATCAGGGAACACTCGAAAGTAAAGCAAAGGAGTTTTAATCTGATTTGCTTCTAGCACTGGGAAAGAAAACGCTTTAAAGAAGTTGTACAACAGGATGTCTTGCTTCATTTCAAACTCAAAATAATCATTGGGGGAAAAAAAGCAAAGTAAACTGATTTCAAATAGGATAGCCTTAATTAGTCAATCCCCAAATAGAGAGATAGCATTAATCAAAGTCAGGGCAGAATTAGAAAGAAAGGCCATTTGAGGCTGGGCCAATCCTCTGAACAAAAAGGACACCCAAAATAAAATTATTCCCACCAAGTAAAGAACAGAGGCTGCATGCTGCATTTTCCACTTTAAAGCTGATTGAGGTAGCCAGGGCTATGTTTTCCAGGGACTAATATAAAGGAGAGAGAAAGAAAAGCCTTGTTATTGTCCTTGTAACAATGGCTCCGTCACTATCTAAATGCTCCTGTTCAGAATCAATATTTCTGAAAATGGAGTCAGTGTCCGTCACATTGAAGAAATTCAAGTAGTTGTCCCTCAATCACAAAAAGAGACCTAAAACCACTGTCTTCAGCATAACACTGTGTTCTGACACACCAGCCACAAGCTACACTGAGGTAACGCAAAGACACCCCAGCCACATCAATGCACAACCAATCATGGTTCAGGGACAGTAAAATTTTAAGCTATTTCTTCACATAAAACAAAGTAGCAATACAGCATCATCATAATACACCTCCTTAATCTAGTTAGACTCTACAAGAAGGAAGTGATCAATCCTTGGAGGATTTCCACTAATATAAATAATAATATATCACCCAAGGCCTTAACACTGTTATTCTGGAGGAGGGGGAGGAGATTGAAAATTAATGCGACTTCTGACTCCAAATTTCAGTTCAAAACGGTTCAGTTCAAAATCACTCTGTATGGGATTCATTTGTCCAAAGTCAGATACCTACCATGTGCAATTTATATACGAAAATTCTTTTAGAGTCCATATACAAAGAGCTAGATAGATATTTCTGAAGGGAAATCCCTTTCATTCCAGGACTGATGGATAGACAAAAACAGCATCAGAGATTAATGCTGAAGATAAATCCCATTTCTCCATTAAAAAAAAAAAAAAAAAAAAAAAAAAAAAACAGAAGCTAGCTCTGTGGCCAACATATAGATTTCTTCAAAATTTGTATAAACCATAAAAGCTAAGAAAGCTTCAGTATAATTTCACAAAAACATAGCATCAAGTTAGTCAAAGTCGCTCATCACACGAAGTGAACCAAATCTGTCTTTTAGAAAATATCCTCCAACATCACAAGAAGCCCAACATAGTGCATACAACACTATGAGCCAAACTTTGGTTTCCTTCTTTAGATACTTCTCAGCCCCCTACGTGAAGAATCACTCTTTTAGGAGTCAGTCCCTGGCACACAGTCACTCTCAAAGCTGTCTTTACCAAGTGAAAGCAGTGGGTGGATGGCTGTGTTAGATATCTGCTTTTTCACTGGTCCTTTGATAAAGGTTAGCTTTGAGACAAAGAAACCGCTTGCTCTGAAGACACACAGGCAAGCAAAGGTCTGGAAGGCACTTGGATCTTGGTGTTAACATCCCAAGATAAACCCTTGGACCAAAACCAGGTCAGATCATACTGTAAAAAAGAGAGAGGCATAAAATGCAGTTAAGACTTGGAAATAGTTTAGTGTGTCTGTGGATGAGTTCACTATGGGTTTCTATACTCTTCCCAATTCAAAGCTGATTTTAGTAAGAGCACAAGGGAGAAAAGCCCTGTAATTTAAATAGACCTTTCTGACTGTCAGTTAGATTGATTACAGTTCTCTGCAAACAATACATTTTTAAATAGTTCTTTATAGGGTTTATTTTACTCCCAACATTTTCCCTAATATAAAAACCTCATAACAAATGCAATCACATTTCTATTCACTGCCTCTCCAAAGTCTTCCTCCCTTCCTTTTCTCTGGCCACCTGTTAGCTCTCCCTTCTCTAAATTTAACTCCCTTAGCTTTGTTTGGTAACCTTTTCCACATGCCCTCATTATCTGAATTCTGTTCCTGCTGTGGTAAAGCTGGGAGGGGTGTGTGGAGGGTGGATTTAGGTTGTTATTTTGGAAATGGGTGGGAGAGGAGATAATGAATCAGACCATCAGCAGATGTTTATTTATGGATGATGTTTTTTTTCTAACAAATCAAGGTCTCTACTAACTTTTACTGAGTTCAGAATAAAGATAACATTAGAATATATTAAAATATCCCTCAAGATGTGGCTCATTACTGGTTGTCTGTTAGTCTATCAAAAAGGTGATGATAATCCTTTACATCTGTGAAAGGTAAATATATACATATTGGAATTGTGACTTGCTTAACAGTTTGTTGGTGTTGATAGAAATTAACCGTGGAGAAACTGCTGGGGTCCCATGGCTGCTCTGAATAGCAGGGAACAGTCCTGTTCTTGTCTACCTGCTGCTGCTGCTTGCCCTCATCTCTCAGTCTGTGCCTGGCACATTGAGGGCCAGTTCTACTTCTACCTGTTGTGACACAGTATGTAGGAAATTGCCTCCTTGAGGATGAAGGTAACTCTTCTTGCTCTTTCATCTCACCTACTACAAAGATTGTTCACTGATCCTTGGCCAAGGGAGATCTGAGTCTCTCCACTAATTGGTGATGATACCCAGCCAGCCACCCACCCCACTGCTGGCACATGTATGGAAAATGTATTGTTCAAAGAGAAGAAAAAGAAAGGGGAGGGTGGGAATTCTGCAGAATGAAAAGGCAGAGAAAAAAGAAAGGTAGAGAACTGCTCTCCTCATCCTTCCTAGACATAACAATCCTTGCATTCGGATCTCAGGCCCTCTTTGAGTTACGCAGCTACTCTAGGAAAAGCTTTTCTATGAGTTTGTCTCCACTTGTAAATGTAAATTTTAGTAAATTCAATATGTAATCATACTTATATAATCATACTTGCTCATTATAAGAGCCGTCTCAATGACTTCCCCTGGGATCAGAAGCCCTAAGTAGTTGGAAGAGACCAAAGAGTAAGCAGGATAAGAACAATGTTGTCTTGATTGCCTGGAGATATTTTACCTCTAGGAGAGAGATTCAAAGAAGTGAGGATTCCATGGTTTTAGGTATCATGACCCCAACAGAAGTACTAATTGCATCCTTTCCTCATGTCAGATTTAGCATATGCCCAGCACACTCTTCCACAAATTCCTTTACTGCTCCTAGTAAATCTAACCTTGAGCTAGCACAACTTCAAGACCTCTGTGGAAACAGGCCAATGCACATAAAAGCCATACAGCTAACACAAAGTGAGGTTACCAAATTAATTTGGATGCAAGGAGGAAAATAAAAACTATATCCGTATTTCACCTACAGAAAACCCTGCTCCTACAAAGCATATACTGATTTTGAAAATATAGTGAGCTTGTGTTGGGACACAGAGGGGAGATATTTTTAAAATGCCAAAGTTGCTGGCATGACACCAGGCATTGGTTTAATTTCATTCTCATACTTGCTCAGAGCCAAAATGAGTCATCTTCCCTATGAAATACGAATCTGTACACAACACTAGCTGTTAATTACCTTTCCTGTCTCCATTAAAAAGCAAAGTGACAGTTTCAACCTCTCCCTGGGCGAGCATTGTGTTCTCTCGCTGTCTCCATCCCTCGCCAACAAATCTGCTGTTGCAATTCAAGTGGCACTTGAGATATTCAGTCTAGCATTTCAACAACAGTATAATAACCAATAATTTGACAACAAGAAGCCATCTTTAGAAAACTCAAGCCATTTGTAACCACAGTAGAAACAAATAGAAGTATTTCTTTACCAGGCCAACTCACAAAGGAACACATTTGGCCCTGTCCAACATTGATTACTCCAAGGCTGGGAGCCATCAGCTCCAAAACATTGCTGTTCTAGCTCCATTGAACCAGAGTTTTTATCCTTCATTTATTTGCATGGTTGCATTATCATATAATGAATGTTTCAAGAGTAACAGGACTCAAAGGAGATGATACCTAGCCACATGATGTTCGCTTGGGGCATCTCCAACCCCCGCCCCCCCCAAAAAAAAAACAAAAAAAAACTTGCCAGCTCCAAGGAGATCACTTCTACAGCTATGCTGTCATCTCAGGGACCAGAAGATTCTCTTCATATAAATCCTACCTCCCAGCTCAGTTGAAAGCAGGTAGTTCACCAAAATTTCACAAGTTGCTCAGGCACCTTTTTACTTTTGCACAATGTTTTAATTGGAATAAATGCAAGGGTTATAGCAATTGCCATCAATAAACACAAACAAACCTGAACTTTCCATATTCCAAAAGTTACAGCAGCTTCAAACAAGATCAGTAAAAATTCAGTTCTCCTTGTTCTTTTATGGTCTTTTGGGAAAGACTGATTGTGCTCTCAAGACTTCTTGTGTAACTATGAAGGGTAGAAACAATTTTTGTTCAATATAATTGAATGTTTTTGAAATGCCCTCTTGGGGGCCTTTATAGATAAAATGAAATATAAGATTTAGAATATAATCATCAGTAAAAGCAAAAAGACAACACTGAAGTTGCTACTCAATTACAGTTGTAGCAGGAATCCACTCCTTTGCAAAAAAAGGAATCAAGATCCATATGAGACTTAATCCAGTAAACCCTCGGGATGGAGATACATTGTTGAACAGATCCTTTCCAAAAAGGCAAATTTCATCTTCACATGCATTGGAGCAAAATATTTAGAAAAAAAAAAAAAAAAGGAACTAGAACAACAACAACAAAAAAAAATGAACTGAAAACACTGGAATATGAAAGCCTGCAAGGCAACAGGGAGAAAAAAATTAGCATTCACTTTCATTTCTGATCATAAAGACAATGCTTTACCCAGACAGAACACCCACCATTCAAAGCCTTAGAGCAACTTGCTAAATCTAATCAAGTCTTGCTGGACACCCCTACGTAGATAAAGCAACTGAGGTTGCTTTAACACTTCATGTCTCCGTGGTAGAAGATCGATGTGTTCACAGGAAGGCATGGAATCATTTTATCGTACCATATCACAGTTCACTCTCTTGTTCAGCCTGATGGCTCCTGTATTTTTTATTTTTTAAGACCTGCCGCACATAATTTACTTATATGCCTAAATAAGTAAATACAAACATCAGGGCTGATACTTTTATTACCATTCTAATTGAAGTACCAGGGACTCATTATATCAAGATGCCCGTTACTATGGTAAGACCTTTTATCACAAATTTATTATTTCATCATGGTATGTTGTGTATTCATGAGAACAGCTCCAACTTGCACCAGTTCATTACCTACTCTGTGGCTTATTGGGGAAAAAAAAATGAAATTAATAGAAATGAGAGAAGTCTAGTACTATATCTGAGAGGCAGGGAAGTTCCAGTTATCAACTATGTCTTACTTAAGAAAAGAGTACAAGAAAATAATAGAAATTCTTGATAATTAGAGTAATTTCCTGAGGTTTTTTAAAGAACAATGCAGAAGACTGAATTTCAGCCTTGCAAGGTTAATCATAGAAAATCCATCTGCCTAAAAACACTGCCCAGTTTACTGCTGCCATTTTTTGCCCGTAAAATAGTTTAAAGCTAGTTATTCATTTCATTGAACTTTTCATAGGGTTGTTCATCACATTTTACCATTGTGGTGAGTGACTAATGACCTTGAAAAAAAATAAAAAGTAGCCATACAAGCATTAGCAGAATAATATATACTCCAAATTAAGGAGGGAATGCTTAGCATTTGTTCAGTGAAGTATGCAGTTTGCTCAACAAAGAATGATTTAGATGGAAAGCAATAGGAAACCACATGATGCTTCTGAGACACAGAGTAGACATAAGCAAAGAGCATGGCTACAGACAAGCAGGATCCAAGCTGCCACCATGGAAATACTAATATACTTCCATGCTTGATCTCACCTAGCCCATACCTATCCTATTTAACTCCTTGAATTCAAGGTCATCACGAATAACAGGCTATATCGCATTTTCTTCCCACACACTGGGGACGAAATGGGAAAGGAAACTAACAGTGTGAGATCAGTATCTACACATTTCCTTCCAGCAGAGGAATTATCAAA
This sequence comes from Netta rufina, assembly GCF_964035555.1. Taxonomy (NCBI): domain Eukaryota; kingdom Metazoa; phylum Chordata; class Aves; order Anseriformes; family Anatidae; genus Netta; species Netta rufina. The sequence continues at coordinate 13,569,499 of NC_140137.1, forward strand.
TAGTGAATAGGTGAAGATACTAGCAGCAGTGCTACCAACTCTCAGTGGTGTGACCTGTTCATGGACAGCTGGCTTAAAACTCTCACTGTTTAGGACTTCCCTCAGAAGCAGAAGTCATCTCTCTTAATCTCTTAGGAGATGCTACTAATACTATTTAATTCCAGGTGTTCATATTCAGATAAAAGTGTTCCTTTCTTGAGGTCTCTGGTATGCATGTGGTTGTGTAGTGATAACTCCAATGGGTATGTGTGAGCTGTATTTAAAAACAAAGAAACAAACACAAGTTGAATGGCTGTATTTTCATTCTATTAAGCCTCATCTCAGTCATACTTCAATGTAATTTAAGCACTGCCCAATTTGATTCTTTACACAGCCCCAGCAAACGACAAATTGTCACAAAACCTGAAGATACCACACTCAGCTGAAAGTGCTCCAGATTTGCCCCACATAGAAGCTGGCCAGGAGAACCTGACAGGGGGGAAATCGTAGGATCCTTAGGGATGCTTTTTATTTTAGTTTTAGAAAGTTTTGTAGGCAGATTAAAGTTTCTCTGTAGTATTTTCTCTCCATTTGATCTGGTTTATTTCAGTTAATACAAATAGAGTTTAAAAGGATGAATGTGATCTATTTTAACGGGCTTGTTTCTTCCCACTTCTACTTTTCACAAGAGCAATCAGCTAAAAAGTAGAGGTAACCCTACTCTTCTGATATGGCAGCACTTTACATCTACTTCATAATCCTAGAGGTCATTCATTTAGTCTATCCAACAGCCAGGCTTTTTGCTTTGTACAAGCAAAACAAAAAACCTGCCAAATACAAGAAGATTTACCCCAGGTAGAAGTGTTTTGATGGATACATTTTCAACTGTTGCACCCTGAAACACCTTTGGAAAAATAAGACAATGCTGAGAGGTTGGTCCCATATAGGTTATTGAGCTGGAAAATTATTTTGGACCAAAAGTATCTGTACTTCAATTTTATGGATAATTAAGCCTAATGTGTTGCCATTTGGGAAGCAATTAATTCCAATATCTATATGTGGTGTCCCCTTCCTGTGAGTGATGGGGAGGAATTGCCAGGATTCACTGTGCTGATCGACTATTGCTGGGAACCCCTCCTTGTACCCTCAAGTCTCTTCACAAAGCAGGAATCTGGCAAGATGTAGAGATCCCAAGATCTCCCTTGGGCTACATCTTGCCTGTGCTATCAGCTTCATATCTGGAGCAGGTACCGTAGTGAACTGGGAGGGAGCCTGGACACAAGATTTTCCTAGCAATTAGACTGTTTTGTCCAGATATTGTTGCACTACAGAAACAGGAATGGCCAAGGAGAAGACAAACTGGGGCTGCAGCAATGTTTTCTGTTCTTTCCAAACTTCACGTCAAACACTCTGGGCACCCTGGGGGTCTTTATACTTTTTTTTCCCCCCTCCTCTTCTCAGAAGACACCAAGTCAATCTGGCTAAAGGCAACAAATCCATCAACAGATGTAACGCTGAATGTAAAACCACCCTGGCTGAGAGCCATAGTTAGTGCGAGGCTCTTGAATTAATTCTCAAATACTTGAAACTACCCAGTGCTGAACAACATATTCCTGACATAATGAGGAACACTCCCAGATCTAAGCAAGCAAAAAAGGGGCTGCAGTTTGTGACTGAGTGTTCCTGAAGCCCCTCACCCATCCTGCACAGCCCCATCTGTGATGAAGCAGCAGGAGCTGCAGTGACCATCCAAAGCAGAGACACCACGCTATGCTCCCTGAGCCCCGTAATACTGCACATCCTACAGCACTCAGCCACACAAAGACTTGTGCACGGTTCATACAAATCAAGAAAGGTGACAGAGACGTGACCCAACAGCTCAAGACACAAAGATAGGTGACCTGCCACTAAAGTCAGGAAATACTCGAAACTGAGATCTTTGAGGAGGGAGGGGGAAGAGTCAGTTTATATCAAAGTACCCATTATTACCACAGTATTTGGTTTAAATTAGATTTAGTAACACTGGGAACAAGGATGTAACTGTGATCAAAAGGTTTGCCCAAGGTTAGAAAGAAAGTTCTTTGCAAAGTCACAAAACCAATCTGATCCCTTGTTGTATAATCCTATACTTGGGGAGAAAGATAATTGTTACTAAAGCTCACCAGTGGTTAGTTGCTATGATTAAAAACTTAGGTATTATATGTACACTCAATTATTATTTTTTCCAGCATAACTACAGAGGGAATGAAATCAGTAGGGAAAAAATAAAATAAGCTTCCCAAACAATACCTCCATGAATATCACATCAAATCACATCTCAGAGATGTTATTACAATCGTACCAATCTAGCCAAAGCATTGGTCTTTTTGATAGGAAAAGTTAGCACCAAACAGGGAATTCTTGAAAAATTTTTATCCTCTTCTATTATTTTTATACTATTTGAATGCATTAACTTGTCACTTCTTTCATGACCGGGCAGCTTAGTGATAAGCTAGAGTATTTCAAATGTTTTCTCCATCTTTGAGAGCAATATGTAATATCATTAGATTTCCACAGTTTGCTTTGGCAGCGATATGTTTAACAGACAAGCTGGTCTCCCTGTTGGAGAGATGGGACTGGCTCTGAGCAAGCAAGATAGAAGAAGAGCATTAGTAGGAACCTATTATCCATGTTCAATTTTCCCAAAGAGTAACCAAGGCTTCTTCTGCAATGGAGAATAAATGAAAACATTTGTCATCTGATAAAAATTAGTAAGCTGCTCATACTGGCACATTCCCATGCTGATTATTGTGTAATAAGGTGGCTTCTGATGAGGATCAGCTCACAGGGAGCAGTGGTGACAGCCTCAGCAACCACCAAGCTCCCCAAGGTGCTCATACCTCACCTCCTTCAATAAGAAACACCTGAAGACCAACCCAAGAGCCTTCGTACCAGAGAAAGGATGCGCACACTTGCAGTACAGCATACCTAACGCCTCAGGAGCTGTGTACCAAAGTTGCTGAGAAAAGCACAGAACACACACCATCAGAGGAAGAGGAGATGTGGAGTCAGAGGCACCCACAGCCACCTCCCTCCGCAGTGCTGCTCTCACCCCCCAAGCACCCAGCTTGGGGAGCACAGGGTGAAGCACAAAGTCCTGGCATCGACACTGAAAGGATCGAACTGGTGCAACAGCTCACATCTCTGCAAGCAAAAATAACCATACTGTTATTTTTAATGGTACTGGGACAAAGATGCATTGCTGAGGTACAACAAGATAAGGGAAATTTGTCTCAGCTACTCCTAAAATTATTAGCAGTAGCAGCCTGGGAATGCTGCAGAATATGGTCCATACTTTCTACATTTCTCTTCCCTGCATGAAAAAATATGAAACATCTCAATTCATCTTTTACTATAGCTTCTTCAAACTAGATCCAGCGTGTGGCTTTAAACCCATTTCAGAGCGGCTAAGCACACAACAAACCATTAACCTGAAGGTGAGAAAAGCCATAGACCATTCCAACAGGCTGTTAGGTGCCCTGTGCTGAATGCTTCCATGGCAATTAGCGTTACATTATTGAACATCACTTCTCCTACAATTCTGTATGGATAGCTATGTCACATCATGTTTCCTTAAAATACAAGGGAATAACATACCAAAAAACAAACAAACAAACAAACAAACAAACAAAAAAAAAACAAAAAAAAAACAGACTATCACCACAGAAAGGAATGTAATCAAATTGATGCCAGGTGAGAACCAAAGGCAGCAATGAGCCACCTTCCTCATCGCTTCTTGATTAGATTTCTTTCAGTCATCTGCAGACACAGTTCCTTAGTCTACTACCCCATCACTTTTTTCCTGAATTGAAGAATTCGTTGGAAGTCTTAAATCCTTTAAAAAATACGTAGAAAAAATTGAACCAGCCTTATCTACTTCAGAGAGCATTTACTGAAGCCAGCTCCTACCTTTCATCTGCCCCTTGATAAGGACGGGCCCAGTGGTCTACACTGACACAGTATGAGGACCTTTTCACGTTGTGGAACAGCCCAAGTTCTTAATGCAGCTAGAAGAGCCTTATTTGTGCTCCCAGGACACAAGATTAGTCATTTTTAGGGCTCCAGATTCAGCTCGTGAGAGCCACCACAGTGTCTGCATGAGGACAGGCTGCATCCTGCAGCGCTGGTTGGGTGGCTTTGAACACACGAGGTCTCCCCTGACTTGTTGGCAGGGCTAAAGCATCTAAAACACAGCCCTGTAGACTGTGCTCCATGGAAGAGTAATTCTCCAAAAAGAGAATGTTTTCTTTCAGCTTCCTTCCATCAGCAAGAATGCTGCCAAGCAGAACTTCCCTCTGAGGAAGACTTCTAAGATAAAGAAAGGCATCGCCATCTCTCCCAAACACTCATGCCTTTCCTGCCCTGGAAAACCACTTAAACGCGTTAGGTGATAAATGCTTTGTTGCCGAGCACTGCAGAAGCCCCACGGGACTTGTCTTCTGACACCTCTGCTGGCAAATGAAAGAGTGACATAACAACATGACAGGGGATTTAAAAAATTAAGTCTTCCCAGACACTCCCTGGGGGTGCTTTTGCTATGATATGCAGGCTGGCAGCGCTGCTGCTCGTGAGATGCCACGTTCCCACGTTTCCTTGTTTTACAAGAAATGGATTTCACTGGTTAGTGAATCTTTAATGTGACAAACAGAGGGGATGAGGCAACAGTGCTGGAGTGCCTCTCTTCAGTAGCACTGCGCCGCAAGAGGCACGGCGCAAAGGCTGCCTGCGGATAAGCATTCACTTTGCTCTTGGACCTGCCTCTGTGCAACCAATCCCTCCAATCCCAAAAAATCACTTTCAGAATGAAGAAGTGATTCAGACAAGAAGTGAAAATTTTGGCATGGGGACTTTTTATGCTGGGAAGTGCTGGGAGGAGAAACAGAATTGGAAGGGGTAGACAAGACAGGTCATCTAGGCAGGATGGGATAGGCAGGTCCCAGTCTGTCCCCTCCTGGCTGTTTGAAACTTGGCAACGTGTTCCTCAAGAGCATGCAGGAGCCCTTCAGCGACAGCCCACCAGCACGTTTCAGCCTCCACCAGCTGAAGCTGTGTTATCAATGGCTGTCTCCTCACTTCCAGTACCTGCCATTGTAAATCATACCCCAGAGCAATGCTTAAGAGAAGGCATCTAAATCACAAAATAAAACAGGTCAGAGCTGCAATTATGATCAGTGAAGCAGGCATCAGTATGTTGTGCATAATTAAAATGACTGTAGGACTTCTCTATAAATATCAGCCAGAAAAGCGTCTCTTTGTGTGTGGGCATAAAAATGAGATGCAGGAAACAGCCTGCTCTGATGTGACAACATGACCTTGGAACAACTTTGTTGCCTCCACACCAGAATAATTACACTGTTGAAGCATCTGATTGTGTGCCTCTTACCAACAGCAGCAACCAAGCCTTTGCAGCAATAAACATGTAACTGGTAAGAGTTCAATAAAAACCCAGAGAGAGACTAATTTTGTGATGGCTGCTGCTCCTTCAAGTTCTCTAAAATTGCTGCTCCAAGAGCAAAAGCTCTCGTTTCCTCCTTTTAAAGGTCTGAACTCAGCTTGGAGATGAAATCCACTCAACATGATAAATAGATACCATGCAAAGCTTGACTTATACACTTCTTTAAATTTTTTACTTATTGCTCATCAATCTTCCCCATCTATGAAGCATTTTCAACTACTTTGCAGTAATGGACCCAGTTCCTTCAGGGAATGTGGGAAGCAAAATATACTCTGCTCTTCTCAACACAATAATGACAGTCACTATAGAAATGTTAAATGGAGGGTGGTACTATAAAGCAGAGAGCTGCTCTAGATCTGTGTTACTGCCAAACTGGGCTGTAGGGCAAGGATGGGACCTTGCAGGTCACAGGCAAATCCATGCATCACATGTTGGGTCTCATGAATCCCAGAGTTCAGGCAGTTTCTTTGGAAAGAACTAAGAGCTGGCCAGCAAATCAGGTCTGAAATGCTATGGCAAGTCCCATTGCAAAATGTAACAGGAGAGTAATGCCACTGTTAATAGGCAACATAATAGAAATACTTGTATCACAAAGAACCCAGAAGTTTGCCAGATGACAATGTTCATGGTATGTATTTATTCAAAGCTATTTGCAAATTAAATTCCTTAATCTATAATCACTTGCCTCCCATTCAATAACCCAGTAATCCCTTTTTGACCAGCATAATGCCTACACACATTTTTAATGACCCAATAGTAAACTCGCAGGACTTACAATTATTTGACTAGTAATGACTGGGTACATTTCTCCCTGAAGTCATGTATTTATCAGGCAGAAGGCAAATGTGTGATTCATTGACTCATAATACCTTACAGATAAATAATAAGGAAAGACCCATGCATCATTCTTGTCAATGTGCTGAAAAGATTTGCTGAATGCACAGAGGTCAGGGAAAAAAAAGTTAAGTGTTAATCTGCAGGAAAAGAGAATAGATATTGATGCATAGGCTTACTAGAAATGGGTAAGGGCACCCTGCCACCAAGACCAGACTGTTAGTATTAACCAATACATGGCCTGATCTCATGTCCCAAAAATATAGCGTCAAAACCTCATATTCCAAATTAAATGCTCCAAGTTATCCCACAAGCTAGGGTGTGGTTGAAAATTTAGGAAATAATTAGAAAAATGATGGGGTTTAAGAGATAAGGGAATCTTTGTAGATCTTTCACAAGCTGAATGAGGAAAAGAGTAATGAATTAATTAATCTGTATAAATGATTTTTGCATGTGAAATATTAATATGCTGGCTAACTTTCAAAAGTCACAAATTAAAATAAACATCCATGATGAACTGAACTGGAACACACACAAAAAAAGAACTAAAGCAAGGAACAGTTATTTTCAATCACTCAAATATAGATCTTCTTTGTAAAGAATAATGGTGCATCCAAAACGGTCATCTCCTTAAAGTATATAAGGCACTAAAAAGAGAAGGACATAATACATGACTTATTGTTGCAGTGTTGTCAGGTCACCGCTTTCTTTTTAAGGTGTTATACTGCCTGAGCTTCTGTTGGGAATTCTCCCTAATAAATTCCTGTTTTTATGTTCCTTTTCAGGACTGTCATTTATAGGATTCTATGCAAAGATTCAGAGAGCTTCTGGAATAACTACTTGGATCTGGTAACCCTCAGCAGAAAGGAGCCCAGCAGCTCCCTGTCACACACCCCCACTTGAATGATAACCAGTGTTGGTGCAAGGCATTTGTCAGGGAGCCTAACAAGCTATCTGGATGCCAACAAACTCCACATTCAGCTCCTCTAGTGCTCTGGGAAACCCAGGGTGTTAAAAGGAGAGCCCCTTATAGCAGGTACAATTTGGGAAGACTGGGGAAGACAGAGGACCTCAGTCTGCTGCAGTGGAAATGATGCTGATAGGGCACAGTCACCATCCGAGCTTATCCTCTACAGAGAGAAGGATCAATCTTACATCATTCCCATTGCCTTGAGTTCTCACCTGAAGGAAACCTATTCTGTAAAAGCAGATAGGGCATGTTCCAGTAGCTTATGGAATCAGCACTGCAATATCTGAATTTGTTCTAAAGAAATATTCTGAAGTCTCAGCCTCTGCACTACATGATTTCCACAGGACCCGCGGGTATGGCTCTTGCAGCAGGCTGGCTCAGCAGTGCTTTGTGTGCTTTACCAGGTCACCTGCCTCCTCTTGCCCAAATGCAGAGAAAAAACAGGAGCTGCCTGCTCAAACATTCCTGTGTCAAAGCCTCTTAACTCCACGTCTGCCCTCCTCCACATCCCTCACCCTTGCAGGAGACAAACTCCATTCAAGGCAGCTAACATAAAGAGAGCTCATTTCCTTTGAACTTATTTACAAGTTTTACCATTAAACTTGCCCACATTATGCAAGCAGCTTGCAATCTTCCCTAATTCTCTGACTTTAATTATATAATTGAACAACCCAAAAACTCATTTTTTCCAGGAAACATTAAACATTACCATCTTAATGAAATTCTTAATGAAACGTTTCTCCCTGCATGCAAATGACTGGCACTGGATTTGCTTATCGCACTGGTAGACAAAAGGACAAGTGTCCTTCCTTTTGTCAATCATCAGGAGTGACAGCCCGTTCTGCCAACACTCCTCCTAGATGGATGGATAATGCAGACAGTCACAGACTGGAGGAAAACATTACAAGGAAGGGTGAGGAAGTGGCCAGGAAAGGTCGCAAGCTGCTGAAGAGCACGGGGAAGAAAGAAACCACAACTAATCTCAGACACCTCCTGCTGCCTCTCACCAGACCAACCCACCATCTCACCAGACCTCCCTGCCCTGCCAGCTGCATGGGAGAGGAGCACTCATCCCCTACAAAAACCCCTGGTACCATGTCCTCTTCTGGTGTCTTTGTGACATGGCAGCTGCTGCCTCCCACAGCAGATCTCTGCAGCACCCACCCAGCCATCACCCCAAGCACCCCACAACATTTAATGTATGTGCTATTTTCCCAGCACAAACCCACTCTGCTCCCTGTCAGCGCTTTCTTGCAGGGTGTTTTTAGGTAGCTGATGTATGGTGTAGTACCAAATTTTGTCCAGCTGAGAAGTTTTCATCACATCTTCCAGGAGCACCTATCACTTCACTGTACTTTGTGCCCTCCAGTTCAAAGACACAGAGAATGTCTTCTAATTTTATCCCTAATAAAACCACATACAGCTCAAGGACATGACCTTGGCATCCACACTTGTGCAAACAAGACAAGGCCTTAGTGCTACACCAAAACCCACATCACCAAATCAGCTTGCTTGAGTCTCTTTGAAATTTAATTCTTTCTAAATCTAATTCTCACAGATGAAGAGCAGAATGGTTTTATTCAATAAGCATCTTTCTCCACTCTGCTTCACTGCACTTTCAGTGTCCTACCCCTTCAGCCCACAGATTTTCCTCACTGTGCTGCAACTCCCAGATTCTTCTGAGTATTTATTGACAATGAAAGTCAAGCCCCAGGTTCCCTTCCCTGATTTACACCCTGAACTACATTATGTGGTGCATGGTCACATACCTTAAAAGAAACAGAGATAGTTGGGTTTACTTAATTTAGAGGGAAAGGAATAAAATCTGAAGAGGTTAAGCAGTGATGTTTCTTATCATTTTCTAATGATGCTTTGAATTCAAAGCAAGACTCCTTTTTGGTAGCCCATTCTCCTACTAACCTGACCCCTAACTCAGGATTCTCAGCTGAAAACACCTTCTGAGTACTCCCAAAGTTTGCAAATAGGTTCAACCCTCTCAGTTCTTCATCTTTCATTAAAGTACTATTCCATCAGCTATAATCCTACCCACCGTTGCACTGTGAAGTTAGCTGTGTTGGTACTAGAAAGTCGTTTTAAAACTCCGGTAGAAAAAGAGGTTCTTGATCCTGTGACAGCCTGCAATCATAGGCATCAAGCAGGAATATCCTAACTTGCAGTTAACATAGCCTTAGTGCTCAGACAGTCCAGCTGAAATCAATCGATACATTTGCTGAGTAAAGTAAGAAAGCACAAAGTACAAGAGATCAGAGCATGAGACCCAAATCACCTCATTAAAGATAAATAAATAAATGGAAGCAACTCCATGGGCTTCAGTGGGAATTCTATCCAGTGTACAGTTTATAAACCACTTTCACCAAGTGCCTTTCATTCAAAGCACTCTACAGGAGAGGAGCATTGTTATTTGCTGTAACCCCAGAACCTTCCCCGTTCTAGTTTGGTTTTCTCTGTTTGATTCATTCCACTCTCCACATATTCCCTAGGTGTGCATTTTTGTCCTTGCCATTGGTTTCTGTCCTTTTTGTCCTGTGCTGTATTCCTCAATTATTTATAGAAGGGACTCATCCACCCCCAGATCCGTGCCCCTAACCGTATGTCAGTACAGCTCCAGCTGTTTGTCTCCCAGGAATTCAATCACCTTTCTGCTCAGACTGCAGCTCTGCATTCACAACAGCTCCTGCTCTCTGTAGCAGCAGAGCTCCGTCCTATCAGTTATAAGATTTCCAATTGGTCTCCAAATCGAGGGATGAACTTTAATTTGGGAAAGGTGAACCTCAGAATCTAGCAGGACACTGAAATTCTACACTGATATAAAATCAGGCTTTTTATTTGTCCCAACAGAAAACTATTTATTTTATTCCAGAATATATTTATGATAACAGCAAAGCAGCTCAAAACATTCAAAAACATGAATGAAACCCCTCCCCCATGAAGATATGACTATATATATATATATAGTCAATACATATGCTGGAGTTTTTCTTCTGTCTCATTTGATTTTCTTTATAGCTTCTTTCTTTTTCTTCTCCCTCCTCATCACTTTTCTGCAACACAGCAAACCCCAGGAGAACCTCACCCTTACCCAGAGGGGAATCTGCAGTGTTGGGATGGAGAGGGGGATCCTTCAGCAATGGGAGGAGGAGACAAAAAGCAACGGTCCCAAAGTGCTGAGTATGATCCTGAACACCAGGAACAGACTCCTGGTCAAATTCCGCAGCTCCAACCAAGAAGGAAACCCTTTTGGAAGGAGGCATATTGATGACAAGTGACCAGCCCACCACCACCCCAGCAGAGAACGGTCACTGCAGAGCTTCCTCTCCTCACACCAGCGTCCATCTCATTTGCTGTACTGCAGTCTTCAAAATCCCTGCAGAGCAGCTGTATTATTTTTTGCTAATAAGAATGTGACGTTTCATTGTTGACTTCCACAGACACTTAAATATAGCTTTAGCAAATTAATTTTGCAAAAACAAAAAGTGACTAGCCAAATAAACTCCACCACAGCTTGACAGCCAGTGAAATTATACAAGTTAATGTTTAATTCGAAAACAGACCAAGAAAGCACAAGGGGGAGCAAGGAGGAAAGGAAGAATAAACTACTCAATACATGATTGACTTTTAAATCAGTGCAAAAGATGGGGAGGGCAGCCCCAGCCTGTGTTGTCATTGCTTTTCAATCAACAAGGAAGACAGCCATCTGCATGGGTTTGCACAGCAATTTGAACACCAAGTGTGAGCAAATGCCCTTATTTCAACCACTGGTGGTACAGGAATGATCCAGTCACAGCAGGAATTCCATGTCCCATGGCAAAACAGATCAGCAGTGGGGTAATACATGGTGGTCATTGCCTCCAGGACATGCTGCTGCCCACACGTGTAAACAAACAGGCGTATGCAGACATGGCAGAGGTTTGTTAGAATTACATCATCAGTAATTTACCTGCAAAACCTAGTGGTGAAGAAAAAACTCTGGACTAGCTATTTCTTGCTGTCATTTCGGTTTCCAAATATATACCGTCTGCCTTCCCTGCACAAAACCCAAGCAAACTGCCAGTCCCATGTCATTAAGAGAGCAGCAGCAGCATGTCCAAGACGACTCAGAAGTCAGCAAAGAGAGCAGACTTCATTAAAGGGGAAATTAACATAAACCTGTTCCCCAGAACCTTGCCCTAAGACTGGGATGCTTAAGGCAGGCGGTTGCACATTTGCTTATTTCATGAGGTACCACTGCAGGCTTTAAGAAGGAAAAAGGATGACAGATTAGGTTCACAATCAAGCAAATCTGACTCGGATAAAATGAACTTTGTTTTAGTGAGGAATGCAGACTGATATCTGAAAGAGGTTAAAAAAATAAGTCCCACAATTGACCTTCTTTAGCTCTGTGCAAGCACCATCCCTTATGACATTACCAAAAGGCACAGAGGCTTAGGAGCAGCAAACTGCATGTAATAGAGCTACACGGACCTAAAGGCAACCACAGCCCACCTCGGAGAAAGGAAATTAAACAACATTAGCAATGACCCATTTCCTCGCTCAGCAGGGAAGAGTGAAGCTAATCTGGCACCGAGAAGAAACACGCTGTGGGCTTTCCCACGCAGTGAGATCACTCGCTGCTAACGTGCACACAATGCTTTCACTAATCCACCTCGACCCAAAAGTGTTGGCCATTTCTGCTAAAGAAATAAGCGGGGGATTAAAAGGAAAAAGTCTGAAATGGTACAGACTTGAAATTAAAATCTGGCATGGAAAGTGAGCTGTTGAGAAACAGCAAACTGCACTGGGGAGGATCCACAGAGGTGCTGCAAGCTGGGGGAGTTTTATGGAGCGGGTGCAGGAGCAGATCCCAACGATCCCCTCTCCAGCATGGGTGTTTGGGGCTCGCCCAATTCTTTACACATTTGCCTCCAAGGGAACATGCTGAAACATAACTTGAGCCCCACAGCCAGGTGTTTTCACTTAATCTAAATTGCAGTGGCACCTACTTCCAGTGTTCGCTGTTATCTTTTCCCCCACCACACTTCTCCAGTTGTAAGTTTGGACAATTAAGCTAAATTTGAAAGGAGTTTAAAGCTACTCAGAGAAAATCCAACCATAGTAAACAACTGAAACAAGAAAGGGGACATGTTGCACACCCAAGCATCCAGCACAGAAAAGAGGGTTTCATTTTCCTGTTCTTCCTTCAGATTGCACAACCTTAGCATGAATGTTCTCCTATCTCTCAGTGGAAAAGACTGTGCAAGACAAGATGAAGAAAGGAAGCCCAGATTCCACTGAACATTTCTTAAACAGCTACTTTTTCAATACGAATATGCAGCAATTACATTCAAGATCCTGCAAGACTGCCTTCCAAGTACACATGGTCCAGCCTAAACATAGATTATTCTGTAATTTCTGTCTTTTGTAGAAGGGTAGACTTCTAGGGAGAGCTCTGCTATAGGACACTGCATACCATGTCTATACCCCTCTGCACATGAGTCAGAAAACAATGTTCTACAGAAGAAATACCTCCCTGGAATATTAAACACACTTAATCCTGCCACTTTAACCCTATTCAACTACTCTCACTAGAAGAGGCCACTACTATTTCGCCAGCAGTGTTTTTCAACACATATGAAGAGCCGCACGTGATGAGAGCAGCGCAGAAACCAGCCTCAAACCAGAGCTGTGCCGATGTCACTTCATGCACAGGCTAAAAAAGAGCCCAACCCTGCAGACACTGACAGCAGGTTTTCCTTACTAGAGAAATCAGCCAAAACCTGACAAATATAATTAACAGGTGAGGGAAGACATGCCCAAGACGACAAATCCATTTATTTGTATACTTATTTTTCCATTAAGATGATGTATTCTGGCATAACTTGCCACATCCAGCAATTCTGCCCCTATCTTTAACACATACACAAGTCTCCCTGCTGGCCTGGGAATATGAACAGAGCTCTTTTCCTAAGCAATCTCATTTCTTTCTTAGTTTGCCTATCACTATTAATGTCTTGGGTTAACTAATTGAATTCAAGTTGCTTAATTGAAACATGTTAAGTGCAGAGCCTGTTTCTAATACAGCAGAAGGAAAAAAAAAAGTTCCAGAGCTGTCTGCATTTGTTGGTAGTATTTATTTTTATTTTTATTTTTTTTACCTTGATATAGAATCGGGTGTTCGAAACAATATTACTGAGGCTATTCAAATTTCTGCCTAAGAATGAGAGGAGATATTCTTTTTGTACAACACCATTTCTGTAAATTTTGTTTAGCTTGCGTGGGATACAGTTAATTACAGTAATTTATCAAAGTGGCACAAGGTAGTATTCACACACAAAGTTTTTCCTGCAGTCAGAATCCCTAGTTTTATATGAGACTGGGTTGTGCTAATTGAATTTTCACTTGGGTAGATAAAATCTTTAACAACTCCGGAATAACTAAGTGCTCTTTGTTCACTGATGTGGATCAGAATGATTTACAGCACCTTTCACATAATCATGTTAATTTTGCTTTCATATGATTAATTAAAACAATATGTTCTTTCTTCGTAAAATAGAATTAGTGCACCCAAGGAGACAGGTTTTATTGCAAACTTCTTTTTCTGGTAATAAAAGCAATTTTCACACACCATCTTTTTGGCAAAGAGAAGTAAACATGCTTAAGTGGGCAAGAAAACTGCAACGGGGGTCAGATCCCTTCATGGTGCATCAACAATGAATTTAGCAGATTGCACCAAATAGGTTGTGAAGCAGAAAAAGGCCAGCATGAAGCTGGATATTGCAACTCCAAAAAAACCCTTCCCACCTCAGCACATCTAGAGCCAAATCAAACAACATACCTGCAACAAAAACAAACCCAGAGGCTAAATCGGATCATGCCTGTGGTCCAAGCCCTAGATTCAGCCCAAAAAATGATTTTCCAGCACAGTTTAAGCATACTTAGGAGGTTATCTGACCACAATGGTCATGCTGAGTCTGAACAATGTGAAGAAAAATAGGACTGACTTAAAACCCTCTGGTAGAGCAAAGCCTATGTGCCAACTCCTTGACTTCCCACTCAGCTGCCAGGGTGTGAAGCATCGTTGAGCCCTATAGATCAGCTATTGACAGGTCTACAGATCACCTCAGTGCTCATCCTATGCCAGACTGCTTTTGATGTTATATCGACATTTCCCAGCAAGACCAACAAACCCAGAACATTGTCAGCAGCATTAGAGTGCCACACCTCATCACATCAGTGCTCGGTAACAGAAAGGAATCAGCAAAGGAAAGACAATAAAGGAAAACTTCTGTGGAACCATGGGATGTTTTCCATGATCCGTCTCACCATTACACCGTGACTGTGTTCCTTGATCAGAGGCTGTGCAGGCACCTCTGTATTAAAATTCACTGAAGAAAGCAAGAGACTTTCAGGTCTGATCATCAGTGCATGGAGGCAGAGAGAAAAATATCTTCTGTCATCCATATTCAACTCAGCAACCTCCCCTGTGCAGTGCTTACCCACTCTTGGTTAAGTGGTTACTGAGAGCTGCTGGTTAATCTTACATAGGCACAGTGATTGATGGTATGAACGAACTAGGAACTATAACAAAGATGCATGACAGAGGCCTGAAACCACCCAGCTGCAAATGATCAAGCTCAGCACAGGTTAACTCACCCAGAAGAGAGCCCATGCTGAGCTGAAGCATCAGAACAGAGCAGCATGCTGTTGCATTTCACAACCCTTTCTGAGGCTAGCAGAGGGGTTTCTGCCCAGTGGTGTAACCTCCCAGGAAGGCAAACCATGAACTCCTTGTACTCCCCTAGCAGGCATGGAAACCAGAACCTAAACTGGGTTTGTGGAAAGTTCTGTGAATTAATAATTATGATTTCAGCAAGAAAACTAAGAGCAATGCAACTCAGCCTCCAGGCTGTGTCTGCAGGTACCTTGGTCATCACTGCCCAGGGTGGTCCAGGAACCCCCCAGCTTATCTCTACAACGGAGTGACACACAAAGCCGCCGGCTGTTACAAGACTGGAAATTTTGGACAGTGCTGGAGATGGCCCCAGGCAGCTCGTGCTATGCACAGATAAATTGATGGACACCACTTGTGGTGCAGATTAACCAGCTGCCTGGATTAACCCCCTGGGTGGAAAGCCTGGCAGTCCCCAGCAGTTCCTGCTGCTGAAGTGACCACAGTGTGCATAGGTAACTACATAGTCAGTAGGGATTCTTCCTGCAGATGCAGAAGTGGTCACTTAGGATCCATGCAGATGTCATAAGTGAAGGCAGAGGGGTCTTGCCCAGCATATTGGGTACCAGAGAAATAGAAATTGTTTTAAACATCATTGTTTTGTTGTGTGGCATGTTTCTTTTTTGTTGTTGTCTTTTTTTTTTCCCTGATTGTTTCTTCCCATTTGTATTATTGTGCCATGACAGGATTATTTATATCATCTCCTTAAGGTAAATACTAATGAAATACCCTGGATAACAAGACCTGTTACATGAGAATGGTGAAGCAGATCCCATGGGGGGCTCTGGAGGAGAGGCAGGTGCTCCAGCTGATGGCAAAAAGGGAAGAGGGAACCTTAAGAGACTCTTGAATGGCACCAAAGGGGTAATTTTGCAACCTGATGCATGAGGATGTAAACTCACAACTATCATTACCATTAGTGGCAATCATGTGGATGGCTAAACTCCCCACATACAGCACTGAATATTTACCTCCAAGTGCTCCCTTTGGTCTTATTTCACTTCAAGCCTGGACTGAGGTGCTAGCCAGCAAAAGTTACACATTTCAAAGTTTCAAGCCCACTGAGGTCAAGGTGTGACGTCTGACTACAGATCTGGACTGAAGATTTTCTTTAATGCATGAAACAGTTGCCTATAGGATTTTTTTGTTTTTGTTCTTGTATTTACTGTAACTGAATATTCTAAACAAGAGTTTATTTTTGCCAATCACCAAACGATCTCAATTACTTTGCCTGAAGTACACACACGTACAAGCAAAATGGTGAACAGCCTAGCAGAAATGGCAAGTCACAAAGAGCTACCCAGGTGTAATCCTTGGAGCCCAAATAACCAGAAATATCATCATGGCAGAAAGCATTTCAAGCAGGTAGCCCACAAACCACTTGGCCATACCACACAGAGAAACCTGCATAGAAACAGAAATACAAGGAGTGGAAAGAGTCAGAGCAATCACTTGGGGAAAAAAAAATCAGCACTGGGCAGATTGAAACAAACTATGAGTACTTGAACATAACATCAATGCTAAAATACAGCTGTAAGGGCTAGGCAGAAAACAAAATGCCTTCTAAAAAAAATGTGAAAAATTTAGACTTCAAATAGAGACAGTCCATCAGCAAGTAAAGGGACTCAAGAAATCAACAAAAATTAGGACAAGCTGAGTGTAGATGGAATAAGCACATCCACTGGTGCAAGGAAATACAAGTGCCCCCAGTGAACCTGGAAAAAGCACTTTCTCAGGAAGGCAGCAGTTAGTATGGATACTGAAATAATAGCATTTAGACCTAGTTCTGATTCTTGTAAAAAAACTGAAAAACAGGCCAACCAATGAATAAAATGAAAAGAGCTACATACGTGTGTTTCTGTACCTATCCAAAACTCTTCAAGAACTGTACAGGTTTTCTGACAGAACTACTAGTAAATCCTGGGACACTTCAGCTGGAGAAGAACCTCTTGGCACTAGAGTGCCCGACAATTAGAGGTAGCATGGCTTCCCCTTCTTTTTGTACTGTGTGGATTAAAATATTTATACTGATTTTAAATAACTAGACAGTATTTATTGTAATCTATACTGCTATATTTGTCACCTGACGGACTATCACTGTTTTGCAAAAAGATGAATACCCTACTTAGGTCAATGTGTTTAAAACACAATAATGTTTTAAACAAGTCAGATTTGAGCTCCAGCATGGGCAGACTTTTAAGAACAGACAAGAAACCATGCACACTTATGTGGCTTCTCCAAGAGCTTTGGCAAGCAAGTGGTTAGAGACCAAGGTATATGCAAGCCTGCAGTAGTTATGTTAGCAGTGATGCTGGCTTTGGTGGAACAGCCAAACAGCTTCACAGAAAGCAGGTTTATTTGGGTGGGTTAGATGTAGATGGCCATCTTCTCAGGAACTAATTAGAGCCTATGAAGTAAAATAGATTCTCTGTGACTAAGGGACCATCACCACACTCTGCTGCAACTATCTCCACGTTTCAGTTTGCTTTCTCCAGCAGAGATGGGTGCATGGTTGTTTAAAAAAAATAAATAAATGCCTACTGCTACAAATAACTCACTGTGCACACACTTGTCTCCCGGGCAGAGGATGATCAAAACAGCAAACAGCATGTGACAGCTCACTTAATGCATTTCATGGTGGTGCTCAGGGCTGTAGTCAAACTACCTACTATCAGACTAATTTAGGTGTCAGAACTCCTTCCCTTTAGCAGCTGATGAGCAAGCTGCTGTCTGGGAGCCCTGGCCAGCTCCTGCTCCTATCCTCTCCAGGCTCTCCTGAACTCAGGTGACAGAGCAGCTGCAGCAAAGGAAGATGTTGAGGCTGGTGCGGGTATAGCCCTTGGATGCTCTTGTGCTGAGAGCAGTGTAAAAACCCCACCTGTAAAAGCAAAGGAAGAACAGACCAAGGGGCTACTTTCAGCTAAGGGTGGTTTGGATACAACCAGTGGTTGGACACAGTGGTCCATCCTCATGCCCTGCCTGCCACAGGCCCACCAGAGCCAGATCCCGCCATGTGCTACAGGCCATAGCCACCTCCCCCAGAGCCTGGCATCCTCCGCTTCCATAAAATTAATTTGATGAATGAATTAAACTAATAATTGCCTCGTTTCCAAGTATGGTCTCCCAGTACACTTGACTTAAAACAGACTTCTCTTGGGAGGCTCCAGGGAGATCTAGCTGTATTACTTTATGGAATCTCAGCTAAGTTAATTAATTTTTGAGGGAAAGTGCTCAATTTCACAGATGGTAGCTGCCTGTTTCTTGTGTAGCCAGGGCCACACACAGTCACTGATATCTGTACTGCCACCAGCACCCAAAGTAGCCTTGAGGTCACTGCTAGGGCTTCCAACAAGCTCCCTAGGGAAGGCTGCTCTTCTGCTCTTTCCACCTTAGATTCCCTAAGGAAAAGGGCACATCTTCAATATCCAGATCATTTCCTACAGGTCAAACCACTAGGTACATACTGGACCCAGTGCTGCAAAATAAACAGGGGCTCTGATTTCACATGAGATTAGATACTAGTGTGACACGCAAAACAAAAATAAGCCAGTGTTCAGTGTCTTGTCACCAAACAGGGTGGAGAGGACCATCTCATCCCTACAGCTCACCAGAAACCCCAGCAGGTACTTCAGTCAACAGAGAATGAATCTCAGCAGTAAAAATGCATCTCAGAGCTTAAGACAATGGTTCATTCTAGACACTCATTTTCACTAATGAGGCTAAGGACCAGAAAATCCAAAAGCCAAAGAGTGAACCCACTCACCCAGCAGCAGCCAGGCAAGTCAATAGCAGCCGGCCTGGTACCTTACTGCAATCCACTTGTGGCTCCCCTTGGGACACAAAGGAGGGCTCAAAGAGGAGTTCTTCTCAGCAGTGCTGACATTATAAGGCCTCCAGCACACTATTAAATTAGAGTCATGGTACTCTCTCTAGGACCACATACTGTTATTTGCAATACAGTTGAGCTACACTTAAAATGAGGACTTGTGAAAGGAATAGGCTACCATAAAAAGAATTAATTTTCTGTACTTCAGATCAGAGCTGCAGCACTCAAGTGAGTCCTTTGGAAATGAATAACTGAAAAGCAATAAACCTATTAAAAGAATAAACTTTTACTGCACCAAAAGGGTGAAATAGTGACCTGTCACATGAACGGCTCAGTTAAATGAATACATTTTCTGTTTCACAAATCAAAGCACATTTCCTAGGGAAATGGACCTTTTTTGAACAAATGCCTCTTTTAGGATTAGGCAAGTTGAATCGTAGCTCCACTTTACAACATGGTTATGCATTAAGCAGATTTTTACTAGAGCAAAGTTATGGGTGTAGTTAGCAAAAAAAATTAAAAGAGGATGATCGGAATAGTTAGGTATTAAAGACTGAGTGAGACTATTCTGCATGCAAAGTGCTCAAGCTGGTGCCTTCGGTCCATGACACACTGCTGTTGGCAGGTGCCCAGGATGCAGGGCTTCAGGTGGAGGCACCGACCACTTAAAGACTGGTGCTCCATTTCCCAGGGATGCTATTGCTCTCATCTGTTCCTGGCCAGTGACAACCATGGAGTTTGCACCTCCAGCAAGGGCACATCCAGTTCATTTAAAGCTCTGCTGCCCCATTCCTTAAGTGTTACAGCAAGGACTGACCGCTTTCACAGTTGGTTCTGCCAACAGGACCTCCACCTGCTTACACAGGTCCTGTGCACCGGCTATTTCTCTCTTCAATATTCTCAATAACAGTACTCTAAAACTACACACACTTAAATAAGAAGTCCCAGGATTTCAGGACAATAAAAGTTTTGGTTCACTCCCAGCCTGAAGCAGACAGGTCAGATACTCTCAATCCAGCTACATAAATGAACGTAGGAGGCTCAGGCATTTAAAAGCAAACAGACATTTATAGGAGCTACAGACATCAGGAAGTCATCAGTCAAGAACTCAAAATGGCAGAATAAGCAACGGTTACATGAACTCAACCCCCGCCCCATGATGGTGAGAGTGAAGTCTGCCTTTCTCACAGCCCACACAAATTCATCCACTCCCCCTACAACAAGATTTTATTTACCTAGAAATTATGTGTTCAGATTTTGATGAGCTCTCACTGCTTTTTAATCCATTGCTTGAGGATTTTCTCTTGCAGGGAGCATTTGACACAGCAAGGGGCAGCACTGCCTGGCAAAACCCAACTTGCCTGTTTTTACAGGGGCTGTGTTTGAGCATCCATCAGGTGTGCTGCTCACACAGCCAAGACATGCTGCTACCTGGCACGTTTGGCAGATATCACAGTGCTGTCTCTCACTCAGAGAGAATGTTTCTTCTTCTGTCACTACCCACACGAAGGAGAAACATGAGGAGACAGCCCTTCCTCCTCACACTGCTTTTGTGCTTCATGGTAATGGCATTGCTGAGCCCTACAAAGCCTCCAGCTTGTTCTCGCTATGAACAGGGTAAGGTTCAACATTTTTATTCCACCTGTAATAACGTGGAAACTGGTATTTAATTTTTAATGTTGGGTTAAAACCCAGGTGGTTGCTAGACTTTACTTATCAGCGAAATCTGTCTCCTTTATTGAGAATTAGAGAGTTCAGGAGTCCAGCACTACTGCTTGCAACTAATGCTTTCCTCCCTCTCTTCCTCTCTCAAACATCCTTTCAATTTTGCTGGACTAAAGGCAGGGGTAAGGTCAGGCATCTGACAGGGCTCCTGGGATATTGCAGGGGCCATAAGCCAACAGGAATTAAAGCAGGATATATATACTAGATTATCAAGCCCATTTCCTGGCCAGTGCAGTTTAGCAGCCCATGACACATTCACGTGTGCTTTATCTGCAGGTCCTGAAGAGAGCTTGTAGCTATTCGTTCTGGTCACTAGGACTTTGCAGCTCTTCAGATGACCTGCAGGCTGGCTTGATCCTACACCTGCAAAGGCTGTATTATCTAAGGATAAAAATCAGCATATAAAGGAATAGATAAGAAGATATTCCTGCAGAGTTGAGTCCCCAGGGTTTTAGGGTTTCATGCACTACCAGCTAGTTCATTGTACTTGTGAGATGTGCCCATACCACCAGAGTTTTAAAACCCACATTAGAGAACAACCATTTTTTCTTCTTTGGATTTTCAAAAGGGAAAGATCTAGAGGCTGGAACGGAAGAAGGGAAAGAAAAAAAAAAAAAAAAAAAAAACACAAATAGGACCAGTTCCAAGAATATCAGCTACTTGTCAGCTCTGCAAAATATCTGTTAATTTATAGAGGAGAAGTGTGTAGGTTCTTTCAAAGCCATACGTCAAAGCTTTCTCCTATGATACCTAGCTTTATTCAGCTTTCATATTATGGACCAAATTGGATTTCCCTGGTTCCGGATAAACCACATAAGAGTGATGTACACTGTGATTTATTGCTGTAAGTGCTTAAAATGCCTCCCACTAAATTTGTTGTGACCTTATCACACTATTAAAACACGAAGTAAATAAGTGCAGCGAGTAAAGGTTAACAACACACCAAATAAAACAAACAGCAAGCAGAGGGGATGGGACCTACTCGCTCACATCACTGACACGCTCCAGGGAATGAAATTGCTGCATGGTCTGGCAGCAGCAGGGAAGAGCCCAGAGGATGCAGAGCCTTAGAAATGGCAGAGATACAGAACAGGTTTTAAATTCCCCAGCCCACAGCTCTGCAGCCCTCCAAGCACAACAGCCTTGCTCTGCACTTTGCAAGGACATATTTTCCCAGATCAGGCCTCAAAAGAAAGTGGCACCTCTATCTCCAGCCCAGGCATGTGGGTGAAGAGTAGAGCAGCAGCACAGAGGATCACAAGGCTACCTCCCTGCAGGGAGCCTGCATCTAGGATCAAAGGCCAAAACCACTGAGCAGAACCCATTACAAAAGCATTAAGGATTACACATATTGCCAGGAGGTAAGTAAGCAGCTAGCAGCCTCCAAAGATGGGCCTGATGGGGAGTGTACAATTTATTTGCTTGCATCAGCCAAATCCCTCTTCCTAATCACGGAAAGACGTCCCCATCATACTCAAAACAGGCAGGTTTCTGAAGACCTGGATGCCACAGAGAGCTCTTCACCTACTCCTTAAAGAAGACCCTCTGAGGTACAAACTCCCAACACCCCCAGAGAAGCAGCCTCCACATCCCACAAGCACAACTCTGGCTAGCTAAAGCCAAAGAGCTGAACCACTTCTACACAAGAGGTGAGAGGGCAGAGCTGCCCATTTCGGGAGCAGACTTAAGCCATCAGATAGAAAATAACACATCAACAGAAAAGTTATTATTGTCTCTATTTTCAGCACACCCGTTAGCAACCCTGTCCAGACAGAATATTGAATTCTTAAGGAATAGCTGTGCTTCTACAAGAAGAGCCTTTAAAGGAACAAACCTCACACTGATTTGAAGGAGTCATCAAGGACAAATTTACCACAACATTTTAAATGAGGGTTCAGTCTTTTATCCGTGTATTTTCTCAAAAATATTTTTTTTCCAGAAGACCCCACCTAGGTCACACATAGATTCACACCCTTCCAGTACCTGAAAGAGGCTGCAGAAAAGTTGGAGAGGGATTCTTTTTCGGGAAGTGTATGGATAGGACAAGGGGTAATCACTTTAAAACAGGTGAGATTTAGATTAGATATTCAGAAGAAATTCTTTGCTATAAGGGTGGTGAGGCCCTGGCACAGGCTGGCCAGAGAAGCTGTGGCTGCCCCATCCCTGGCTGTGCCCAAGGCCAGGCTAGATGGGGCTGGGGGCAACCTGGTGTAGTGAAGGGGTCCCTGCCCACTGCAGGGGGTGGCACTGGGTAGGCTTCAAGGTGCCTACCTACCCAACCATTCTGTGATACCTTCTATTGTCTCCTCAGAGATTTACAGGTTCCCAAATACCTGAATAAGAATAGCATCATGAACTAGAGAAGCCCTTGGAGAAACATGAACAACATATGAACAAACCCAGATTGACCCAAGAAAGTGAATAGTGTAAGCCACTGTTTGAAATTTTTTCCTTGCTGTTTTCCTGCTATCTGAGGGAGATAGTTTCATTTCCAGGTGCTTTTCATCACAGCCATCAATTAATTAAAAAAAAAGGGGATTGCACAACTCAGAGCAACAGAACACACACACACCAGAAGTCAGAACTTTTTCAAAGTAAAAACAAATTAGAAAAAATAAAAAAGTCATTAAGAAGACTCAAAAGGAGTGTTTGAAGTTTCCCAGACAAAAGAAAAAAAAAAGAAAAAAAATGAATAAGAGTCGAAGCAGGCTTTGTTAGTTGGCCTCTGCGTTCAGCACAATTACAAAAGGTTTCTTGTTCTGTAATAAATATTTCCCTGACATCCTAGGTAAGCATGAAGTTCTGAAAGTTTCCCCAAACATTAAACTGTTTGAATATAAGAATATAGTACTCCAAACCATGCTTTCTTCTGATAGATCAGTAAAAGCAAGGAAGAGTCAGGTCATTAGAATCTCCTTTTTACTTATTCTAACAGCAGCTGTGATAATAAATTCATTACTTCCATAATTACTCTATTATAATTTAGTAATAGGTTTGCATTAATTTAAAAAATCTTACTATAAGGCATTATCCAAACAAAATAAGAAACAATTAAAAATAAATTAATCTAAAGTCCTACTTACAAGGCATTACCCAAGCAAAAAAAGCAATATATACCATGAAACATATCAAAAATTCTATTAAAGATGATGACTTGGAGGCCAGAAAATATCTTACTTAGAAGCATATATAAGATATAACTAGCTTTTTCTGCAGTATTTTTGAAGTGGGAACACATTGCCAGTAACAGTGATAGAAGAGAGGCCAGGCAGTGAGAGAGGCAACAAGTCCAGCCTCTTATGGGCATAACAACTCCCCAGGACTGGTCCCAGACTCCAGCCCACAACGCTGTTTCAGCATCCCAAGGGTACTGAGAGAACTGGCAGAGGAGCTGGCCAAGTCACTGTCCATCATTTATCAGCAGTCCTGGCGATCGGGGGAGGTCCCAGTTGACTGGCGGCTAGCAAATGTGACGCCCATCTACAAGAAGGGCCGGAGGGCAGACCCGGGAAACTACAGGCCTGTCAGTTTGACCTCAGTGCCAGGGAAGCT
This sequence comes from Netta rufina, assembly GCF_964035555.1. Lineage (NCBI taxonomy): Eukaryota > Metazoa > Chordata > Aves > Anseriformes > Anatidae > Netta > Netta rufina. The sequence continues at coordinate 13,593,605 of NC_140137.1, forward strand.
CATGGAGCAGATCCTCCTGAGAGTCATCACGCAGCACTTGCAGGGCAAGCAGGCGATCAGGCCCAGTCAGCATGGGTTTATGAAAGGCAGGTCCTGCTTGACGAACCTGATCTCCTTCTATGACAAAGTGACACACTTAGTGGATGAGGGAAAGGCTGTGGATGTGGTCTACCTTGACTTAAGCAAGGCTTTTGACACCGTCTCCCACAGCATTCTCCTCAAGAAACTGGCTGCTCTTGGCTTGGACTGGCGCACGCTTCGTTGGGTTAGAAACTGGCTGGATAGCCGGGCCCAAAGAGTCGTGGTGAATGGAGCCAAGTCCAGTTGGAGGCCAGTCACTAGTGGCGTCCCCCAGGGCTCGGTGCTGGGGCCAGTCCTCTTTAATATCTTCATCGATGATCTGGACGAGGGCATCGAGTGCACCCTCAGTAAGTTCGCAGATGACACCAAGTTAGGTGCGTGTGTCGATCTGCTTGAGGGTAGGAAAGCTCTGCAGGAGGATCTGGATAGGCTGCACCGATGGGCTGAGGTCAACTGCATGAAGTTCAACAAGGCCAAGTGCCGGGTCCTGCACCTGGGGCGCAACAACCCCAAGCAGAGCTACAGGCTAGGAGAGGAATGGTTGGAGAGCTGCCAGGCAGAGAAGGACCTGGGAGTGATGGTGGATAGTCGGCTGAATATGAGCCAGCAGTGTGCTCAGGTGGCCAAGAAGGCCAACAGCATCCTGGCTTGTATCAGGAACAGTGTGACCAGCAGGGCTAGGGAGGTGATCGTCCCCCTGTACTCAGCTCTGGTGAGGCCGCACCTCGAGTACTGTGTTCAGTTTTGGGCCCCTCGCTACAAGAAGGACATCGAGGTGCTTGAGCGGGTGCAGAGAAGGGCGACGAAGCTGGTGAGGGGCCTGGAGAACAAGTCCTACGAGGAGCGGCTGAGGGAGCTGGGCTTGTTCAGCCTGGAGAAGAGGAGGCTCAGGGGCGACCTTATCGCTCTCTATAGGTACCTCAAGGGAGGCTGTAGCGAGGTGGGGGTTGGTTTGTTCTCCCACGTGCCTGGTGACAGGACGAGGGGGAATGGGCTTAAGTTGAGCCAGGGGAGTTTTAGGTTAGATGTTAGGAAGAACTTCTTCACTGAAAGGGTTGTGAGGCATTGGAACAGGCTGCCCAGGGAAGTGGTGGAGTCACCATCCCTGGAAGTCTTCAAAAGATGTTTAGATGTAGAGCTTAGGGATATGGTTTAGTGGGGACTGCTAGCGTTAGGTCAGAGGTTGGACTCGATGATCTTGAGGTCTCTTCCAACCTAGAAATTCTGTGATTCTGTGATTCTGTGATTCTGTTTTCTCAGGGAGTTATCACAGCAATCACTTACTATGGTCAGGACAGCCAAGACTCATCAGGAAACCCTTCATAAGTTCCTACTGCCTTCAAGCCCTGGGTGAAGAAGTTCCTCCTCTCTAGCTGCAAAGAACCAGCACAACTCCTGTGTTCACCCTTATGAGCCCCAGCAGGCTCTGAGTCCTCCCCAGGTGATCACAAGCATTACCTGAGCCTCCCATCCCCCTTCCAGTGTCCTTTACCTCCTCACTGCTGGGCTAATCTGACTTTTCAGCACCCTAATCACCCACACCTTAGTGGGTTTGATGTGGGTACTGCTTATTCAAAACCAGAGTGTTTCAATAAAAAAAAAAATAATAATAATAATTAAACAATCAGCACCCAATGCATGTGTCTGCTTTGTTGAGTGTCCGTGCACATCTCTTGTAGAAATTGCAGCAGGTCTAAGACTGTCATTTGTTCCCTAAAGGTTTCTGAGGTCTCTATGGCACAATCTTCTATCTTGAATCATAAACTGCTTTATTGTTTGCTACTTTGGGGAGTGTGTAGCTAAGTCCTGCCTTAGACTGCTCTTTTGAATTTCCCTCCTTCAGGTTATAGCAGCTCTTAAATTAAAACCCTCCAGATTTTGTGTTAAGTGTGTGTCAAACTATTCTTGCTGCAGAGACATATTTTCTCTGCAGCAACGGAACTCAGTGTGTTAGGGCAAAACAGCTGTGCAACAAAATACAGTTGTAACCCTAATGCACTTCTATAGGATGTCTCAATAACTCGGTCACATGCAGTGTTAAGAAAAATGCTACAGATCAGATTCCCATCTGCCATGCCCCACAGAGGGTCTAGGTTCTAACAGAATCATGGTAGATGAGTAACTTGATCCCAGTGTCCAGTTTTACATTTTAGAATGTGTCCATGTTCAGAAATACATAAAAGCAAACATTTAACTCTACCCTTGTCAGTTAACTCCTGTCTCTGCCTTCCTGAAAAGAGTCGTTAACTGCATTTCATCTGTTCAGCTCCAAAATCCTCAAATTCAGCTGCAAAAAATGGAACCCCTTTGATCTCAGATTGCCGCTAATTCATAATTGATAACCCAGGCTGGAAGGAAGGGAAAAGCTTCGTCCCCATTAGTTGTTCCATTTAATATGTTCTGGTGCTTCAATTATGCAAAACCCAACTTTAAGGGTCTGACTGCCTTCCAAAATGTGAGTCAGTGGGGGAAAGAGAAAAACCCAGATCAAATTATTCCAGCTGTAAATCTTTGTAATAGCATAGATGTCATGAGAGTGATATCCAACGTTGAACAATTCTGTTTGTTTTCTGAGCTGTTGCTTTGTAGAATTCCCAAGGCATCCATTAATGACTTCAGAGAGCTCAGCAGAGAAGGACTCATTCTCCCCCACTTACATTTTTTGGTCAGGTCATTATGCTGCTTGCTGTAATGACCCTTTTTGGCTGAAGGCACTAAAAGCCTTGGAGTAATATATGTCCCGGTAAGTGAGAAGGAATAATTAACACAAGTCATTTTGTCCTTTACTTTGGAGAAGGCAACTGTCAATTCTTTCTGGAGACATTTAAATTATAAATGTTAAGAAAATGAGTGCAATGAAGAAAACAGTAACATGCAGACAACGCTAGGCCAAAACTTGTTTTTCTGCTGGGAGACTGACAGAAGCAAAACTATGCAACAGGGAACTTGGTTAAAATGGCACAGATGTATTCACCACCTTGCATAAATAACAGCAATGAAAAATATTTATATGGCTGTACCTGTGTTCTGTCACACAGCAGGCTGTTTTGCTTAAAGAAATGTCACTTGATTTATATTTCTCTTGGACAAAACTATACAGCCATATAGCAAACTCCTAGGAATCAGAGGGCAATTAAAGAATGCCTTTGCACAGGTGCTGTTTAAACAAGGTGAACTCATTTATTAGACAGGATGTCCCAGTGATTACCTGGATTACCTGTAGAGGACATTTAGGTTTGGTGGTTCTGCAGAATTCACCCACACTAGCACGGAAAGAAAAGATGTAGTTTCATTTCCTCTTGGTTTGTGTTAAGTGACTTCTGGAGGTCATGTTCTAGGAAAATGTGAACTCCAGTAGAAGGTTTTCCTGAATAAGGACGGTGATAAGGTCTCTTTTCTGGAGGTCATCGCTACTTTTTCAGGGGTTTATAGGATCTCTACTCTGCCTATCACTGATTTTCTAGAAACTTCATGCTCTTCCAGACTTCTCTTCCATCTGTGAAATGTGGTCAGCAGGTTCTGACACCACTGAGGAGTTTGGGAGATATGCAGGCAATGCAATAAGCTGGATAAGCTTCCTTTCTGTGGTAAATTATGCTTAAGAAAAATTTGCAACAGAACTTCACATTCTCTCTTTTCTTTTTTTATGGTGAATTTCCCATAGTGACAGAGCAAAGTCAAAAGCTTAGAGCAAATGGAGGAAACACCCTCATTTGTGCTTACTGTCAGAACACGTCAAAGCCATCACGTCAACATCCTTGCATTTTCTGTTACATCTTAAGGGTTAAGCCGTTAACTTTTAAAAGGCAGAATCTACTGAGTTCTCCAGGCTTCCCTTGCTTTGCTCTTACATCCCTGCTGAAACCTCATCAGTACTTGGAAGTTGTGGGGTAGGCCATGTCCTTTATAGATAACCAGATGCTAGCCATCCTCACAGGTGGCTCTTTCTCTCCTTCCTCTTTGCCATGTGCTGCAATCCACCTGCTGTTACTTTTGCCCTCCTGGCATTCTTCTTCCCATTAAAATTTCCCCTTATTTCTCAAGGGAGAGTTATGGCTCAGCCTTATACCAGTTGATGAGAGCAGCAAACTTACGGAGGCAGCCCAGGCCCTTCCCCAGACCAGCAGAGGGACCACCCTGCACCTTGCATGGGTTTGCAGCTCTGACAGACTTTGGGAATCACATCTTGTGGCCAGCAGGATTGGGGCCTTTGATCCAGGGCCAATTCTTTCCTTGTGCTTTGCCTCTTCTGTTTTGCTGCATGTTCTCCTGTTGTTGCTATTTTTCCATAGACGCCTGGCAAAAGAAAAACAACTCTGCACCTCACAGACATTTTAATAATTCATACTCAACTTCAGTTCCTGCAGTTTTAATAAACAAGTGCTTATTAGAATACAATAATTTCCTTTTAGAACAGGCAGTTTTTAAGGAATGAAATAGCAATAATTGCCTCTAAGAGTGTATATGAATAACAAACATTCAGTCCTCCTGGTTTTGTTGTTTGGTTCATTTGCATGGAAACCTTTCCCACTGTGCCCCTTGCCTTTAGTTTAGCAGAGATTCTGCTTTTAATTGGACACAATATTCAGCTGGGTTCAAACCAAAATTTGTATGTAAAAAAGCTACACATAACAACCAGCTCATCCTGGAATCCATTAAAAATATCATGAGAGATTGAAATGAGATTATTTCAAGAACTCTCCTGCATTCATAGGAAAGCAGATTTTTGGCACTTGCAGAGAAGTTCTCAGGTAAGAGAGATGGAGGTGATAGCATTGTCCTCTTGGTTCTTCTTCCTGCCCACAAACTCGGGGTGAAATAGGAATAAATGTTTTTATTCTAGGTTAGGATTTTTATTATTTCTTTCACTTAAAAAAAAAAAAAAAGGCTGTTTTCACATAGAGCAGCTTTCATACACTCCCACTCCCAGCAAGAAAATGGATAAGCAACATGGAGACTTTAGGTTTCTCCTTCTAGCACTTCACAGGGGAAATCTCCCAGAAAGAAGGAACCCATCCTTAACGAGATAATGATTTTTTTGTGTGTTCTGGAAAGTCTTGTAGAACTGCTTAATGGAAGAGAACATGGGGGAATAACTTCAACCTTTGCAGCAGGGAAAAACAATACCTTTACAAGTCAGAGGCATGCTCCCTAAGGATACGTCTGGATTTTTGAAGGGCAAGTCCTCCTGTGAGACTTGTCTTGCTGGCTGCCCCACAGTGACCTCATAAAGCATTCCCAGAAGGGGTCTTGAAGTAATCAGGCTACAGTGTGACTCCTGAGACAGCCTGCCCTCCCACAGAGGACGTACACCCAACTCTTGCACTGCTAACAGGTGTCAGGGTGAAGCAGCAGCGTATTCTCCTGTATCGGGTAATGAATAGCCTTTCACTTTTGTATTCACAGCTGTGCATCTTCCTTTGGACCACTGAGTGTAGCTCCAGCTCAGGTTCTTGGTGAAAGGTCTGTGCTCGCAGAGGCCATGATTAGTGGCCAAACGAAACAGTCTCTGAATTTATCCCATCTTACTAACGATCACACTCGCTTAAGCGTTGAAAGTTTGTTGATCCCAAAGGTTTGGGACACTAAGCAGAAGTTACAGAGGTCAAGGTGTTTTTCTTTAAAGCCTTGTTTCTAGTTGCTTGCAACTTTCAGCTCCCAAAATAAATGAGCTGAAGTTTGGCTCTCTGTAGATAAAGACATTTGCACTATACCAAAAGGGCTCCTAGAGTTCAGAGCAATTCCTCTGCGCCATGTGGTATTCCTGTAAGAATTAATCACTGGTAAAGCACAGTGGGGTCTTTCGGTGAAAGGCGCTAAAGAAGTAAATTGCAATTTCCTCATACAAATTCCATTTTTCAAGATTTTTTTTTTCCTAAGAGAGAATTTAAATTAATTGAACGTTAATATGGCTCAGTTCTAAAGCAGATCCTTAGCTGATATAAATTAACATAGCTCTGACTCTTTTTTCCTAATCCATACCTTCTTGCCAAGCCAGGAATGGATCTTTGGTGAAACATAGCCAGGACAACTACAGTTACCAATAAACACCTTTCCTTCAAGAAGGTTAAGGACCCAGTTTCCTCTGATTTTGGTAGTACTTGCTCCAGGTCTAGAAGAGGAAGCAGACTTCTCTTTCAGCATCCCAAACTTTGTCCATTCGTAAATGAACTCAAGCATTTACAAGAGCCTATGGCTTGGGGCTTCTCCCAACTCATTTCCCCTGGTGTATCACCATAGAGCTATGCAGGGAAAACATAAAAATAAATAAATAAATGAATAATGACTGTGTTTGGATCTAACCTAGTTTGGGAATCCCTAGGATGCAGTAGAATTGAACTGGCTACCCAGTTCCAGCTGTGTAAAAAAGCCCTGGCTTCTTTTTAAGCTTATTTATATACAGATCAAACAAACAGACTTCCAAGTGCTTTCATTTAACTTTGATGCCAAACTTTGATGTCTTCACCATTTACAGTAATCATTTTTATGTGCACTTTTTTTAGTCCAAAATGTTACACATAAAAAGACCAACTTCATTTGAAATATGCAGCATTTTTGCTATTCAAAAACTCTGCATTTTTAATTTGTTTCTTATCAGCAGAGTACTTCTGGGGCAAAGAAAGAACATCAACTTTTTAATGCCTTTCAGTTGATTTAAATTAATATTTTATGTTTGTATTCAAAAGAGCTAGCTAATAGAAGGGCTCTGACATTTTTTCCGGACTTTTTCTGGCATGTCTTATATGAAAAGCAATGGTTATTTCTCAAATGTTTGGTGCTTTATTCTATGATGAGTCCCCAACAGATGACATATCTACACAGTTTAATCCACTAGGATCATTGCTCTTAAGTCCCGTGCCCAAACTAGAGAGAAGTGGTACCCCAGTGTCTCGAGAATATATATCAGTCCTTTGCTTTAAATGTAAAGGCCTATTTGTGGGCACTTGAATACATTCTCTCCCCCTCCCTCCCCCAAAAATAGGGTAGCATTTTGCTCCCTATTTGTGTATTTCCATCCAGCCCTTTTCCAAGAACATTGAAAGCCACAGATAAGAGTGAAGCTTTTAATGAAAAGGGGGCTGAATGGTTTCCATTGCATTTAATAACCACTTCATCACTGTCACTAGATGAAAGGGCTGTATTGGATTCCATAGCTGACAACAGTAGTGAGGTAGAGGATAGTCTTCAATTAGGAAGCTATACCCCTCTGTGTTTAAAACTGTTGGAGGAGGGCAGTTTTTGAATTTAGCTTTCCACTGCAGAACACTCCAGCTAGCTCTAATCTAGCTAGCTCAGAGGCCAGTAGCAGTCTAGCACCAGCAGGATGCAGCTCAGCTTGTATTTATCACTGTATTTATCAGAATTAAGGTCACAGTGATGTCACGGTCATATTGCCCAGGAATCCTCTAAGATTCTGCTTGAGAAGATAGTACTGTGTGACTGCTAAGGAAGCTGAGAAGTTTTTCAGTAGGCTATCCAGAAACTGGCTGAGCTTTTTCTGCTTTATAACTTAAAGACTTAGAATTAACCTATAGGAATCACCAAACACAGAGACAAACCCTGGACTTCAGCAAAGAGAAACAGCTCTTTAAGTTGGGATTCCTGCCATCCTACTCCTGTTTAAAGCATAACAGCTAACCTTCAGCTCACTGATCAAGAACATACCTTCAAGCAGGAAGAATTACCACTCTTCCTGGCATACTCACATACCACACCAAACATTTTCTTCCTTTGTATCCACATATATGCTGTTTTAGGCTTAAACTTCCCCGTGGGAATGACTACTCTGAGAATTCAATAGGCACAGAAACCTCTTTTTGAGTTCCTCAGTTGAAACTCCTGGGGTCAACCTGGACCAGCTGTGCAAATGAGTCAGCAGAAGGTCACCACCTTCTTATGCAAACTATTAACTGTGATGCTCTGAGGCAAAGAATTTTAGAAACGTTCTAAGCATTAAGTTTCCTATCACTTTGGTTGGCAGAAAGCGGCTGAACAGCTCAGAGAGGATTCAGCATGCATATAAGCTCTCAGACTATTCCTGCTACAATTATTATGGTCACTGACTGGGTCTACAAATAAAGTCTAGAAAAGGAGGGAATTTAGAGAAGAAATGTAATTACATAGCTGAGTCCCACACAGCACAGACCACTGCGGTGTTATCACCACATCTTTACAGAAATAATCCGTTTAGGCCATTATCCAAGAGGACAGAATACAGGGGAGAAAGTTTTCCTCTCTAGGGCAGATGAAGGAGGAGAGCACTGAGAAGCAATCATTAGTAAAATAATTGGCTGCCTGCTTTGCACAGTTGCCACAAAATGTTTGTGCTGTCAGTGCCACGAGTGTGCTGGCCTGCCAAAGTCAGAGCTCTGCCAAGCCTGCTGCTGAGGCTGCTGTTGCATTTCACCTTGTAGGTATATGATGCACCCCTGGATCACTGTCCCTATTCCCCTGCTGTTCCAGGCATGACATCGGGAAAATATATTATTGGCCTCCCTCCGAAACCTAGAATTTTGGCCCCAAATATAACATCTCAAACTTAGTTTTAAAAAGTGGAGGTATTATGCTCTCTGATAAAGGATCTGAATTATTTTTTTTAAGTATTAAAATATTATTTTTTAATGTAGCAATAAGTCAGTAGTTTCTGTATCAGAGAACAAGAAATATTTTAAAAGTAACTTACTAGAGAGAAATCATATTAAAGGACAGAGTCTAGCAAGGAAAGACGTGCACTGCAGAGTAACTTATTCACATGCTTCATGTGTAAAAACAGATACTAACACAATCCTCAAAGATGCTGCAGGCGCCCTGCAAGTTACCAATACTCTCAGTTTCAGTGGTGTTGAACATACTCAGCACATTGCAGGATTTACCTCTGCTGACTATCTGATCCAAAAGCCAAACTGTTAAATTTATAAAATCCCTGCATGCTAGATCAGGACATGAGAAGATTGCCTACGTTGCTGAGACATTAAGATTATCAAATGAATAAATCTAGCAGAGATAGATAAAACAAATACCCATTAAAAATATAAATCTCTCAACACTAGCAAAAGAAATGCATTCCCAGCACAGACTCAGAAAATCTTCAAAAAGGCAGACATAGCCAGAATCAGAACAGATGGAGAAGATGAACACTAACTGCTTTCCAAGCATCCATCCCCACAAAAGTAGAGAGCATAGCAAAAGAGATGGATAGCAAAAGAAAAATAAAAATTAAGAGCATCTTTGAAAATTCTATGACTTGAGAACAAGTGGGAATTTCTGCATTGAAACGTGACATGCTACAGACCTTTGTAGCTATTTAGCCAGTAGTTTAGCTGGTATTGCCTCGTTTTCCAGTAGAAATTGCCACAGACTTTTGTAGGTAAGAAAGGTGTAACTGTACCACACCTCTTCCCCTTATTCTTGACTCCAGGCAGCCCACGGTAAACCCAAGTTCCTCATCATTTTATCCCTACCACCCTTTGCTGACTTTGAAGTCACCTTCCCCTTTTAAGGGCACTACATTTCCAGTTGTTTTACATGCAAATGTCTCCAGGAATCTCTTGGTCGAGAAGGTGCCATTTGTCTTCCCTCATTCAAATGTCTGCAACCACATTTCTACATTTACCTAATGCCCTGGCCACACTAGGATAAAAAACTAAGGAACAGAGTATTTTTTTTTTAATATTTTATTTTATTTTATTTAAAATTTAATTTAAAAACAAAAAGAGGGGGGTTGGTTTTTTTGTTTTTTGTTTGTTTTGTTTTTTAAAAAGGTCACTGCCAGCAGATCTCTGGATGCTTCCACAATTCACATGAACAGGGCAGACAATACATAGCTAGAGCATAGGCACAATTACGCTATTCTAACATAGTTCTGCTACTCTAATATAACCTCTACACAGAGCTCTTCCCCAGTGACTGAACCTTTCCAACTTAAGGTTCAATATTCCCATTCGTCTTCTTCTTGCAAGAACCATGCCACAGGTTCAGGGCACGTCTGTCACAACACAGAGGGCTGCAGGTTGCTGCTTGCTGCCAGTGCTCTGAGCTGAGAGAACAATGTGAACTCATCCACGGACCTTCAGACAATCCCACCCTGCATAAGGAAAGTTCTTGCTTGAAGACAGAGCAACATTCAGGCTCACTGAACTGTAACACATTCCAGCACGTTCCAGGCCTAGGGAAAAAAAAAAAAAAAAAAAAAAAAAAAAAAAAAAAAAAGCACTTTTTAAGAACAAGAACCGTAAGGGAGAGCTGAAAGCTAAATCCACTTAAGTTATGACAAAACACTATGATAAAAAAAAAAAAAATTAATTGCTGGAAAAAATCTCCTGAGAAGCAGATATCCTATCCTCCATTCTGCACCACCACGGAGCTCAGCTGCATCCTCTTTCTGTTGAGAGCTTCTTTCCTGATTTACAGCCCTGTAAGAACTTCCCAGTACTCTTTACTCCAGGAGAGATGGTAGCAGGACAAAGCTCATTATTAATAACTTAATTAGCCATTTGTGGGGGTTCTCTGTTTGTGCCAACACTACCTTCAGAGTTTTAGGACACACGCTGTGTAAGGGGAAACAGGGCTTGTGTGCATGCTCTCCAGCTGTTCCATTACACCTGATTTATAGCATGACACTACTTGTTCTAGCCCATAACCTTGAGCTTGTAAACTACACAGGGGAAAATTTACTAACTACTGAGTTCATCTTAATGCACTATGGGGAATTTTAAGCGGGGAAAACTAAGGCAAGGAATCGGGGACATCTAGAAGAGCTGGTTTTGAACAGCAATACTTTAATGGCCCAGTGCAGTGTGCCTCACAGTCCACTCTGTTTTCTTTTAATTAAAGCTTTAATTTACATGGCCAGCATACAGTAAGGGCCTATGTTTGTCTTCCTCTGAAGAAGATAATCGATAGGAGAGATGTAGACACGTTTCACTGCTTCTTAGCTGCATACATTGATAGAGGTTAACCACAATAGCGTGTACAAATGCTTTTATTCCACTCTTAGCTAGCCTAGGAGTTTGATTAATAACAGAAGCCAGAAAACTGTTTTGCAACTCTTCTATTGGGAAAGAAAGAAAGATCATCGTCCACAAAACAAAACAATTTCCTGGTAGTAAAGGAGTCCTCATTAGTGTATACAGCAAAGCAATGAGAGCTGGAACACAGGTGCCAAAGGTACTTACTGCAATTTTGATGAGCAACCTAAAAAGGAGCTGGGAGTTGCATGAACATCAGGTTGAATGTGAGCCAACACCACTCTCCCGTCACAGATAGAGCAAACTGCATACTTGGCTCCATCAGAAGCACGGCCAGCACACTGAGAAAAGTCAATGCTGGTGAAGGACTTGGTTTTGGACTCCCAGCTGCAACAGAGTGGGGGAAACTGGAAAGCGTACGGGTATGAGGCCCAGAGAGCTGGGTTTATGAGGAGAGGCTGAAGCTAGGCGCGTTCATCTGCCACAAAGGTTAACACCAATAGCAACAGGACAGTCACAATGGGAGAGTCAACCATGTCACAGTAACACCAGGCAACAGAACAAAGGACAGCAACAAAGTACAGCTTGGGAGATTCAGGCTGAGCTGTGCATGAAGTTTGCATAGGGAGAATAGCACAGTATCAGTACAGGCTACCAAGTGGCAGAGGGATTTCAATTTTTGCAGGTTTTCCAGTGTTGTTAGACAAAGGCATAGGTGACCTGATGTAGTGTTGACAATGGTCCCACTCCAAGGTAATTTAAAATAAATTATCACATAAATCTACAGTTTAAGGCTCCAATTCATTATTTTTGGTGAAGCGAAAAAGGGAAAAAATCTAGGTTCATATATGACAAAATTAATTCTACCACACAAAACCCAACGGTTTTACAATTAAGCAATACACAGCAGCAGCACCCATACATGTGCTAGCTAATCAGATGCTCTGCCCCAAGTTGCCTTTAATTGCAAGAATGCTCAGTTCTTCAAGTGTATTTCATACTTTCAGGTTCATTTCCCCGGTTAATACTCTGAGGTGGACACATAATTTGCCCAATATAAAGCTACACTCTCCTTGGCTTGTTCTCCTCAATGGCAGCCTGCCCTCTCTATTAGCGTACAACTTCCTTGAAACAACAAGAGAGCATTGATGGTATAGAGCAAATATAAAATTAGCTCTGCATTTGCTGACTAATCCCAAGAGATATCTTGTTCCTGAAACTTTCCCTTCCTTTGAAGTTATTTTCCCTAGGTAAGGCTCCAGCACACAGTAACTTGTGTGATTATTATTGCTATTACGGTCTCCTATTTCATTTAATTAGTAATTATTTTAAATTACAGGGCTGAAATACAGCTGGATAGCTGTCATTCAGCAATAAAGACTCATTCTTTGAAAAGTGAGAAATAAGGTCATTTTCGAGAGAACAATAGATCATATGGTGAAGAATGTCACTTTGTTTACATGGTTCATTGAGGATATTAGGAGTAACCTTATTCCCATTTAGAGGAGAATTCTGTTTGCAAGTGACCTTCCAACATCCCATTGATGGGTTTTCATGGGGATTGACAGAAGGCAAAGAGCAATTCCTATTATTCCTATGCTCCAGTGAGTGAAGGATTTCCCCAAGCATCTCTGCAGTGCTGAGGTGGCAGTACTGCTAGCACAGCTCTCGTATTTGTGTAACCAGAGCTAATCAGAAGATCTACGTTGCACGACCTTGGTCTAGCCAAATTCATGTCAAGTACTGCAACACAGCTGTTGTTAACACCACACAGAACAGGCCTGGCTGCCCATTTACCCTTCGAGCCCTAACACTGTCGAAGATCAGGGTCCAATCACTGTTTATCACTCCCATCTTTATTTTCCATGTTCTTGAGAAGGTCTTGAGAAGGCTGATGAACACTTTTTAAGTAAGTTCAAAAGTAGATTTAGGAAGATCCATAAATAATCTCCTCAGTAATTGCTCTGGAGTTCTAAAAAGGAAAACAAACCACATACAACACATGCAGAAAGACATCAGGTTGACTGAAGTACTTTGACTTTCTCACTAAATACTTTAAAATGTTTATGAACAAGCCCAACAGCAGGTTAAGTTTTCCTCAATTAAATCTCACATTGCTGAGCACAGCTCAAAGTTCTGCTCTCTTCAGATTTCCCTGAAGCCTTACTACACCTTCACGCATACTTGCTCCTCCTCCTATTTCTGCAGTGTCAGCACATACACACACAAGTGGTGAGTTTACACTGCCCCCAGATGTTATCACCAAAATTAGCATCAAGTAGAGGCCTAGGTCCCTCTCCTCCTCGTGTCTGGTGACAGCTCATTTAAGAATAACCTCTTATTGGAGGGCACAGTAATAAAAACATTTATCTTTTGGTGAAGTACTGTTAACTGCAACAAGTCTTTCTTTCTGAATCCATATAAAAAAAAAAAAATCTAACTTAAGTGTAGACATACTAATTACTAAGAAAACACAGTAGAATCAAAAAAACATTTCCATAGAAAACTTGATGGTATAAAGTTTTATTACTAGATTTTACTGATTTTTTAAACAGATTCAGGCAGGTTCCCATACCAATGCTCTGGTACACCCATCACTGAAAACACTTCAGACACTCTTACCCTCCTATAAGTGAAAGGCAGGGATCAAGTCAGTTCAAGCTCCTTATCTCGCAAATCTCCCATTGTACTGTTACAGCCAAAGTTGTGGAGCTTCTTTAGCCAATACCCTAAGAATCCACTGTGGGTCAAACACCTTTAAGAAGGAAGACAAGGGTACTAAGGTGTAAGTAAGGTGGGGGCTGAAAAGTATGTCAAAAATGAATCCTCCTACTTTTTGTTTTGAGGAAAACAGGAATGACAAGCAGCCAAACTAGAATGCAAGCATCCTGCCTTCTGCCTGAAAATTTTTAGAAGACCAAAACTGTTTGATCAAAGGAGCGTCAGGGCCACCTGCTGTATCATGAAGCTGGAAAGGACAGTCACATTCTCACTTCTGTTTCAGTTTTTAGAGAAAACTAGAGTAATGAATATCCATGTATAGATTCAATCTTGTCTGGAGGTCAAGACGGGATCTGAAGGGAAATCTACAGTATGCAGTAGAAAGAAGCAATGGGATAAAGTATCCAGGAGCCAGGTTTTACATGCTTAGATGACAAGCACTGTTAAACATCAATTATTTTGCAATTCTTTAACGTTTTCCCAAATCACTGGCTTCCCACAGCCCCCCCAAAATAAAAGCAATTCAAGTTTGCTACAACTTTTAAGAGTCAATATGGCAAAAGAGGTAAGGGCAGCTGGCAGAGCAAAGCACAGTTATTATAGCGTACCAAAAACAGTTCCTTAAACACATCAGGGCCTACAGAAGTTTCTTCCATCTTTCAGACACACCTTTCAGATAAAAGTTACTAAATCCCTACAATAAAACAAGTAATGCTTCTGTAAGTGCACTACAGAAAAAGAGTGCAAGTAAGCACCCATTAGTGGTATGATCTATGCGTGTACTTCTTGTGTAACTTCACAATCCCCTAGCACTCCTTTTTCTTTGGTAGCCCAAAGAATCAGCTGTATGACACCTTCATTAAGACAAAGAATTTGTTTCCTTGTGGGAACTGTCCCTTGACCATCATTCAAGTAGTGGTGAAAATAAAGCCATATTTTCACCACTACTTGAATGTAGAAAAGCCACCACTAATCAGTGTGGTAAAATGATCCAAATGATGTAAGCAATTCATCTCCCACTCTAATGTTCCCAGAATGGAAAAGGTCTAAATACCAGATTATTTTCGTAAACAAGCAACTACTCATTCTGTTTTTATGCTGATGTTCATGATCTCTGGCCATCTGGGTTGAAAATTTGACTGGGTAAAGACAGATTTCTCCCTACTGACCTTTTTTTGCCCCCTTTTTCACTTCATAAAAATTAGATTGTTTTCAGAGAACTGAAAGCTTGGTTCATATATGCAACAAGCTATTCCATATTAAATCCATACAGCATTTTACTTGCCTCAGCATTACAAAAGCAATTTGTTCCCAGACACCACAGAATAATTAGCTCACTCTTCACCAAGATAAGCTTTCCTCCCTATAATGCCTGCTACTCTTATTGAGTTTCTACAGAGAACAGCTTGAGCTCCAAATACATATCGGACTATTAATGCCATGGTAAGAATCAAGAACAGTTTCAACATGCTGAAAGTTTTCACTGCCATGTCCTTCTCAGACAAACTAAACAATGCCACCTACTGACACTGTCAAAACCTGAACTTTACATTTTTTACTTACTGCCAGACACAATGCCTAAGACACATAACAGACAGTAAGGAATCAGCAATGCAGCCCAGATAAAGGAATCTGAAAGTGATGCATGATAATCCATGATTGTTGCCAGCTTTGTTGAAGTGTTGTAATTACTCTGAGATGTTCAATTCTGATCATTTTACTCGAAATCCTGACCTTGCAAGCTGTCCATTGTACATTTTTACAACAAAAGACCCAAATGTATATAACAAAAAGATAGCTGCATCAGTTTTGTGACAACCAAAGTTCCTGAGAAATTGTGTAGGTGCCCTGTATGCTCTAGATTTGATAGCCCGGACAAGGTTGAATGCTGTGGTCCAAGTAACTCAAGATCTGTTGCTGCTTTTCCAAGATTTTTCTCTATTGCTTGAAAATTAAGAAAAAAACTACGGTCATTCTTGCAGAATCCAGCTTCAGCAGCACTTAAAATACACCCAACACATGATTTTAATTATTATTTTATATAACTACACTGTCAAACAAGGAGTACCAATACAGTCACAAAAGTTTGTCACAGTGTATGAACAAGTGTTCTATTTCGGAGCTGTTGCACATATTCTTTTGCTTGATCAAAACCAGTCTTTCGTGGCTCTGGAGGAGGAGGAGGACCTTCCACCAGCTTCACAAAGTAGTGGCACCTGACTAATTTCATGATGCCAAACATGCCTTTACCATGGTAACGGATCCGTTTCGTGTATTGGCCTCTGCCTGTTAATGACTCAGCTGAAAGAAAAAAAGGGGGAGGGAGAGAAAAGACTATTTAAGTCTCAGAATAAACTACTACATATCTGCAATTAAAACATTGTCTCAGTGTATTTTTCATGATTGTATAGGAAAAGTTTTTCCATTCATGATTCTCCCCTCCAGCTTACATTACTTTTAGCAGATACTGCTACAGAGAAATCCAAGGGTTGAGTTTACACTCTTCAGGAGCACCAAAAAACTGTATTTAGAAAGCATTCACATGAATATATAGTAAACAAGAAAACCAAGCAAAGCTACATAGTTAGACAGAAAGCTTGCTAGCTCATATAGCTCTTACAAATGTGGTACTAATTCAATTGCTTTTCAGTACTTTGTCCCATCTATTCCTGGAAAAGTCTTAATAGACTTTATTTTTCCTCCGCTTGACCAATATTGCATTCATTATAAGTATTTTCATTATCTACACATCCAGTCCTGCACTAGCAAATAAGCTGTCTTTATGGCAGAGGCCTGGAAGGGTCCAAAGAATTCTAATCAAATCTCTACAATCCAGGTTTCTTTAAGCTGATGAGGTGAATTTGATAACACATCATATTTGGCAAGATAGCAGATTTTTTTCTTTGAGACTGAAAACACCTATACGTAAGTATTTCTCATGTTTCTAGGCAAGAAAACATGGTAGTTTTTACAACCTTATTCCATAATTTTCTGTAACCAGTCTTATTATTAAGAAGTCTCCTGTCAATACCGATTTACTTGCACACAATGTTTCTAAGAGAAGCCTAAATTTCTGATTCTTCAAAGGCAGTAGTACTATTCCAGGACAAATTTCCGTGACCTATGTTCACTGGCTGCATTAAAAAGTAATACCAGCTTACTTCCTGCTATCTAGTCTTTTATACTCATGTCAAGCAGCTTCCTCTTTGGGACTGTTTCCACACTGGGAACAGAAATTCCATTCACAGATGAGTATCTTTAAAAACAATGCATCTAGTCAGTGCCAGAACACCACTTGTCAGAAATCAACTATGAGAAACTGATGGTCAGAAAACCAACAACCACATTAACTTCAGCTCTGCTTAAAATAGGGAGCACATGCTTTTAATGTTTCGCTAAAGACATGTTTAACAGAAACTATCCATCCACTTCTACTGATTTGAAGCAACAGAACCTTTAATAATAAACTGTTTCATCAAGTACATGTAAGATGGTATTTTCGTGTACAGAAAAACAAAAAAAACTTACCTATATGTAAATTTGATTTGAATTCCACATTGTGATTTTTTACTGCCATTTCTTGAGCTTCTAACAGAACCTGTAACAAGAAGAGATAGAAGTATGAGCAGAAACTGAAGCAATGCTGTTTCTTATCTCTAGATAAGATGGAGGAAATTGCAAGTTTAAGTCAGTTATAGAAAAGTATTCTAGAGACATCAAAACTATTAGAAAATAGACATCCCTTACATAAATATGTTCTCTGCACACACATTGAAAAGCTTCAGGACAATTATTACACTTTCAGGGAGGAGAGGACATGGGAAAGATGGCTCCCACGAGCAATTATCAGTATTCCATTCATGGACCTTCATCTAATTAGACATCAGACTAAAAACAAACCTCAAGGTAGACAAAAAAAAAAATGCCATTCAATATTTCCAGCTAATGTTTGATTCTTCTTTGTTATTATGCCAGCAAACAAGTAATTTGAGACTCCTAACAACTACTGTGCATGAAAAACTTTTATGCTTTTACAGAACTCAGTTGTTTCCCTGACACTATCCCTCATCGTCTGTTTTTGAAGAACCAAAACACATTGATATGGTGGACAGTGACAGATTCTGCATTATTTACTACAAACTTAACATCAAGCATCATTACAGAGAAGATGATACCCACATGTTATTTGTTATCATTACAAAATAAAACATTCAGCACAAACTACTTCTGTATATCTTTGTCACATTACATAAATGTGGTTTGAATGTGTTCCCAGTAGACTTGATAGAAACATCTCCAAATCTCCGGTGCTATTTATTGATTTAAATGTTTTCTTGAAATTAGGAGGGTTAGAGAATACTACTGCATACCTCTTTGATCACCTTTGCTCCCTTTTTATCATTAAACTCCAACTGAGCAAGAGCCTGATCAATGGACATTCCTTTTATCTGCAATTATAAAGCATTACAGTTAACTTTTGCAATTACAAATATTTCCATTCTCTTACTCAGAAAACAGTATCTAAATTACTTTACCACTACAAAGAGCAAGTCAGAAGACTTTAGCTTCCTTAATTATCATCATCTCTTCAATGCAATACCTCATATACAGTACTTCTCAACCAAATATTTAATTTTTTTAAGTGAAAAAAACAGCCCATTAGTGTTTCAAAGTTCCCCTTGCCATCTACTGCTAGGCCAAAATTAACATGATAATTCTTCCACAGCGCATGAACTGTGTATGATCCTGGGTATGCACTGAGAGCACACTAAGATAAACAAAGCTAAACAAAATTACGAACAGCTGCTTGCCTGCACTAGTGCATGCTCTTCCTCAGGACTCTGTTATTAAGATGGTGATTACTCTGACTAAACTAGGCAGGTAAGGCAAATACTGAATTTCAGAATGCAAAATTTAATTGCACTTTTGCTTACCAGTTTTGCCAGATACCACATCTTATCTTTGCTGTATTTTATGTCCCTCCGACAGTGATATATTTCCTAGGTGAAAAAAAAAAAGTTAGAGGACTGGTAATTTTGCTGTGAAAACAAGAATGAAGCATACATTCACTCTGCAACATATGCTCATTCTAGGAATAAAAGAAGCATGGCTCTCCCTGCTATACCATGGACACACCAAGTCAGGCATACCTTTGCCATTTTAACCTGAAAGCATTATACAAAAAAACAGCACACAGTGAATTTTAATACAACCTTGTAAGAATTAAACTAGGTTATAAACAGAGGTCCCTGAAAAGCCTAGTCAGATTTTTCATCATCTTTTCCTCTCCTCCTCCCCACCTTTTGAAGCAGCCTAAAACTCACGTGCCCATACAGTCTTTATTACTCTGACATCAAGTGAACTTCCTGGGAGAGCAACAAAGCACTATTACCAGAATGAAACTAATTAGCTCTTCAGAAGTGAGGAGGGTTTCAAGTTTGGCTGGCATTGAGAGTTGTCTCCAAAGAGCGATTTAACATTGTTACTGTACCAACAGGGAACAAAAGCAGCTAGTAAAATTTAACAGCAATACAAATTTGAAGGACGTGGCATTCTTCACAGAAAGAATTTGATTTGAGTTGGTTGATAACTCTTTTCATATATATTGCATTAGTCACTACAGTTCACAGCATGCATTTCTAAGTTCTAGGCCATAATGTTGATAGAAGTGACAGGTGCTCATGGTCCACAAAGCACGTCAGAAAGAAAAAAAATCTGTTCTTTTGAGATGTAAATACTTTATTTTGCTGAGCAGTATGCCTAACACAGGACAAAAGAGATTACTTCCCAATGAAGTATGATTATGAAAATGGAAATAAAAAACATCAGCTTTCAGGAATGATGAAATACTGAGTAATTCACCTAAAACTCTGCCAGGTTGATGTACAGAGAAAGCAGCATTGCTTATTCCCTCCAAAGGCGCAACACTTAACTTTCATGAATGACTCAAAGGACTTGCTTCTATTCACACTTAACTGTACTTCGCAGTTTTAAAAGGACCAGGAAGAGGAGACATGGAGAAACTGCATAAACTTGATGTTATCAAAACCTAATCCCATCAGTTATGACTGCATTTTAAAAAGCTGACTTTTCCAAAAATTCTCTTGCATGACCAGCAAAAGGCCTTTATTGAGGATACAGGTAACAAAAGGATTTTAGATTCTTTGCTTCCATTTATGGTTTAGCAAACACAAGTTGCTGTTCAACAGATGGAAGAGCAACAGCCCCACTGTATTGTGTTTACAAAGTGGTTTCCTAAGGAAAAAAAGACTTTTGCAATCACGTTATGCTTGACTCACACGTCCATCCCCACACAACTTCAGAACCCTCCAGACCATATCAAGCAAATGAAGCAACTACTGTGAGAGCAGACAACCTACAAACAACTCCATTAAGAGGCAGGCCGCAGTAAGAGGCAAGCATCAGACCTCAGAATTTATAAAGCAGGAAAAACAAAAACAAACAAAAAAGAAATGGAGAGCGTACACTATTTTACTAACAGTAAAGAGGCACCATTAGTTCCACTACTGAAGAAAGTCACGTTTGTAGTTTGGTGCAGAAGCAGCAATCCAGCTGTCTTCTTCCCTAGTTAACTGCTGATGTTATGTACGGGACAAGTTTATAGTGGTACATCCCCGACAACTTTCATCTCTTTGTAGTTCAGAGAAATTTTACAAGCAGAGGAAGGTGGCATCTTTGTCATGAGCAACACATTAAGCAAGCAATAAGCTGCACAGCAACTTGCAGTTTCAATATAATTTAGAAATGGAGAACATCCAGAGAGATGTTAATTTTTCCAATATCAACATGCCAAACAAACTAAAATGTTTAAAAAAACAAATGAATAAACTACCAGAATAGTGCCTTGTGAATATATGCAGAGACAATCTGCTCTGAAACTGCTAAATATGAACAGGTAAAGAAATTCACAGGTGTATCCTTACAGCTGGTCTGCGAGGTTCTCCAGGCAGCTGCGGAGGGTAAACGATCCTGTTCTTTTTCTCCCACTTCCCAACTTTCTGTAGACATGCACTTGTGTGGATGCATGACAGGGGGAAAACACTACTGGATGCTAACCACCTGCAAGACAAAAACAGAGTCTTTCCTGCTGAACAGAAACGTTCTTGCTGTTCATTTTATCTGGAAAATTGCAAACTTACCCGTCACGATGAAGAGAACTGTCACATTTGAATACTTTCAAATAAAACTGCTCAAGTTCTTCATGGTTCGCACAGCAAAGGCTTTTTAATTCAACAGAAAGCTTTAGGATTCCTAAAGTATGCCAGGAACCTTAAATGCATTTGTGCAGCATAAGATTCTACAGTTAACGTCCCCTGTTCATCATACTAAGACACCATTACCTTTCTGGTCTTGCGAGGAGTTCCTGACTCACATAAACAATTCACATCTTCAGTTTTCCAAGACTAACCAATACTTATTTAACTTCTAACAACATTTTAACAGTAAACATTTCTACCTTTTCAAGGGACTAAGTACCAACAATATTAGAAGTGTTTAAGCATTCACCCTATCTGAAATTTGAAAGGGAAAACCTCAACTGCTTTCAAAATGCAAGGAAATCACTGTAAGATAGCTGACCTCAAAAATACTTCTACAGTTTTCACTCCATTTGCTCACCTCAGAGACCAAGCTGCATTTTGCCCCCTGCTGACCGGACAGGGCAGCACCAGGCAGCCCCTCACAATGCCAAGAAATAGCCGAGATCAAGAGAAGACACTGAGCTCTACTGAGGCTTGAGCAGCTTTGTCTGGGTTGCCAAACGGTGTAAAGCATTTTAAAAAGAGACTGACAAGCAGAACACAAATTGTTAATTTCAAGAAGGCATTGTACAAATTGGAAAGCTCTCACATTGCATCAGTAGGGAGTAGGACACTATGCAAATGTAAACGTTATGGGTTATTTTTTTCAGTTATTATCGAAACAACTATTTAGCATCACCAAATATAACATCACCTATCAACGCAGAAAAATACTTGACGAGTACATGAACGTCATTTCGCAGTTTAACAACGTAACCAACGGTAAGTGCTGCCCTTCATGCCTCAGCAGAAGGCACTAACGCCTGACGGCCTGAGGAATTCCACATTCCGTGCCTTAAGGCGGCCCAGCCGCATGTGGAGAGCAACTCTATTTATTTTTGGAGAGGGAAGAGGACACAAACGCGTTACAAGAAGTAACAAGCAAAAGTTTCTATACTTCACGCGTAGGGGTTTTTAAAAATATATTTTATGCTATATGTGTAAGGCTTTATAGGACGACTCATACACAAGTAAAAAGCGAGGGCAGCCCCAAACGAGCCCCAAGCACCCGCACTCACCTCTCCGGCCGCGCCCAGCCCAGGAACCCACGCAGCCAGGAGCCACCTGCAAGAGAAAGCAGCGGGGTGAGACGGAGAAGAGCCCTGAGAACCCCGAGAACACCAAAGGAGCCCAGGGCTAGAGGAGAGAAACCCCAACCCCGCTCACCGGCACCCAGCGGCCTGCCCGCCGCCATCTTCCCGGCCGCGCTTTGCAGGCGAGGGGCGGGCATTTCGCGACGCTTCGCGGCGCGGCGCCCGACGGCAGCGCCCCCGGCCTGAGGGGAGCGGCGGCGGGGGCGAGATGGCGGCGGGGACGGCAGCGGGCAGGGTGCTGCCCGCCTCGCCCAACTGGTACTGCAGCCGCTGCAGCGACACCAGCGCCGACGGCCGCTTCTTCGGCTTCGCCGCCAGGCACCGCATCTGCCTGCTGGATGTCAGCAGCCCCGCCGCGCCCGCCTTTTACGGTACCGTGGTGAAGCGGGGGGGGCTTCGCTGCTCCCCCCCCGCCGCCTCGCCTCGCCTCACGGGGTGAGGGGGTTTGGGGAGGGGGATGAGGGGGGACCGGGGAGGCTCGGGGTGCTCACAGGGCTCGCCTCGGTGTCGCTGCAGGGGAGCTGCTCGGGCACACGGACAGGGTGGCCGCATTCGCCTTCTGCCGGCACCCCGCGCACGGCGGCCTCTGCGCCAGCGGCTCCGACGACGGCAGCGTACAGCTGTGGGACGCCGACAGCCTGGGCCCGCTGGCGGAGCACGACCTGCACCAGGTAAGAATTAAGAGGCCCAAACCCGCCCTTTTATACCTCAGGTCTCACCCTAAAGGTCAGGGTCTCACCCTAACCCGAGGGAGAATCCCCAGGTGGTGAAGTTAGAAGGGGTGAGTGAACGCTCCTGGGCAGGTTTTTGTCCTAGCCTTAGGTCTGTGTGTTGTTATAACACCCTCACAAGCAGTCATCAGAGCTTTGGGAGCATGCCTGTGCTTGTGGCACGTGCTCAATGCCACTCATCCAGACCCTGCCTACCTCAAATCTTTCCATCAAGTTATCATCCCGCACAGGACGGGGTAAAAACGTACACATGGACAGCTGTTGTGTCTCAGGACGCTGGCAAATCAGTCAAATGTGCAAAAGCCCAAAATAATTGAAAAAGTTTAGAGCTAACCCAACTGATA
Source organism: Netta rufina (assembly GCF_964035555.1). NCBI lineage: Eukaryota > Metazoa > Chordata > Aves > Anseriformes > Anatidae > Netta > Netta rufina. Next base: position 13,616,862 of record NC_140137.1, read on the forward strand.
CTGGGGAGTGCTCACAGTATTTTCTGCTAGTTGTTCACTGTTACGTGATTTCTATGTCGTGAATGAAGGCAGGCTGTTAAGAGTATCATTGTCTGTTTTCCATCCAAAAGAAACCACTGCTAAATGCACTTTGTTTTATTATGTGCTTTAATTCTTTAAACCACCTACAAAATAAATTCAGTGGCCAAGCATACAAGACAGCTTTAAATGTATTCATTTGTCTTTCTTCAGAATGCAGTTTCAGCGTTGCACTGGTCACCCCTTGTGAAAGATTTGGTTGTATCCGGTGATGAAAAAGGGATAATTGTTTGTTACTGGCATAGCAGAAGCGACAGCCAGCAATTCTTCCCAGAGCCTCGGACAATTTTTTGTCTCACTTGTTCTCCTCATAATGAAAACCTCGTGGCTGTCGGGTAAATATGCTTTGCTTCCCATTCTCCTGAAAGATTCTTGTTTGGATATTTTGCTGCACAATTGTAAGGTTATTTTTATAGGTTTTGTTGGCTGTTTTTTTCTTCTGGCATACAACAACTTAGAAATAACATTTTGATTAGCAAATGTGCAAGATGTAGAATTCTGTAACAATTCACAGGACCAGGTTTGGTTTGAATCCCTGAAGTTACTGAAAACTCATCTTTCTTGAATAGACTTCATTGGTGTTTATCCTATTGTAGCTTACTTCTGAACTATCTGTAGCTTACTATCTGAATAGAGTTGTGTATCTTTTATTAGGCCATTGTCAATCATTGCAATTCCCATCCTTTGCAAACTTGAGACTGTATGGAACCTGAAAGCCCTTTAGACTTCATACAGTTCTCTTGAGGGATAACAAACACAAGAGAAGTAAGGGAATGGAAGTAACTTGTGGTAAAGAAAACATGTTCCTTTTATAAAAGCCACTGTTAATTTTTAAATTTCTGAGAGCTGTATTGCTACTAAATTGGTGTCATTCTTGAAGCCAAATGTACTGTGTGGTTGCACGTCTTGAAGAGAAGGCAGCTGTATGTATGCCAGTGCTCTGCTTAAGCCAGAGTTGACAGCTATTCTCATTTTGCTTGTGAATTGACATCTCTTTTTGTAATACGGAGATAGTGATCCTGTTAAATAGCTTGCAGTCAGGTTAGATGATATTCCACAAGGATCCAAGAATCTAGTTTTTAATTGAAATCTCTGTTTTTAGCTACAAGGATGGCATGGTGATTGTAATTGACATCAGCAGGAAAAAAGAAATTCTTCATAGGCTAAGAGGTCATGACGATGAAATACATTGTCTGGCCTGGTGCCCTGTGCCAGGTGAAGAAAGGTTACCTGCTTGGCAAGATGAACTCCAAGGTACGTAGAAGTGATTAATAGTTTGTGAAGTGCTTTTTAGTTCACTTAGATGTCCTCCTAGAGGACTGAATTCCTTATCCATAGAAAGTCAGTAAGTAGCTAATCAGAGGCAACTGCTGAGTTCAATTATTTTCTGATACAGAGCAATGTATTTTCAGGTAATTTTTACAGAGCTTTGAATTTTAGAGTATAATAGTTTCACTTCTGTGGTATTTCCTTCAGAAGCAGGTGAAGTTCCAAACGGGGAGCTGAGTCAAGATGCAACCACGAAGAAAGGTTGTTACCTGGCTTCAGGAAGCAAAGATCAGACCATACGAATATGGAGCTGTACTAGAGGCAGAAGTAAGTACGATTAATACTGTGAGATAAACAATAGCAATATGGGGGAAGAGCTCCTCTCTAAGTTCAGGTTTCATTTGTAACCCAATAGCTTAAAGCGTGGGGAGTGTACTTAACGCTTCAGGTTTACAGGACTTCTTTTTCTGTCAGATTTTGACGTACAAGGTCTAGATGATCCCTTTTGGTTTCATAGGTGTTATGACTTTGAAGTTGCCACCCACAAAGAGAAGAGGTGGAGCTATTGATCCTGCTGTCAAAGAACGTATTTGGCTGACTGTTCACTGGCCTTGCGGTCGTTCCACAGAAATTGTATCCAGCTCCTTTGGGTAAGTAGGACACACAGCAGTTTGGGTACAGACAGTAACTGTAGGTTAATTTATTCAATACTGAAGGAAGAACTGGGTAGGAAACACTGACTCTCCCATCTTTTTCTTTTGTTGATCTAGCTGGAGACAGGACGGGCCAAGAGTTAAAGTGGGAGTTCAGACTTCTAGAATAGTATTATTTGTCCCATTATTTATCTTATCTGAGTATCAACTGCTAATGGTACTGATTGTGGTTTTGCCCATTTAATGGGGAAAAATGGCACGTCAGTCTTCAATGTGGTTAAGTATGGGTATCTATAGGGTCTTGTATATCTGTATATAGGGACATGTAGTGCATGTGTGTCTAGATTTAGTATGGTATTACTTTTACTCTTGTAGCATGTTCACGTGTTACCATCAACAACCTATGTTACTCTTCTGAAATGAATAATGCACTTTAAATTTTGTAGAGGAGAACTGCTGCTCTGGGATTTGACCCAACCTGGAAAACGCAAGTGGACACTTTTAGGATCTTCAGAAGGACAAAATCACTCCCGTATTGTGTTCAATCTGTGTTCCGTGAAGCATCAAGACAAAGAGCTGCTTTTTTCCATTTCAATGGATAGAGATGTAAGAACCCATTTTGAAATTCACGTAAAAATAGCAGTAGCTATACAGTATGACTGAGTGAAAATGCCCCTTTTCTGGCTGTATATTGTCTCTTAAAGTGGGTTTATCTCAGCATTTTATAACATGGCTTAAAATTTGTTCTGAGCACAGACTGTGTGTGTTTTTGTTAGTTTGTAAGATCAAGCTTTTACCATCATGGACCGAATGATTATCCCCCTTGTACAGACTTGTACAGACTGAAGTTGTTTTTTTTGTTGTTGTTTTTGTTTGCCTTTTACAAGCAGCAGAGGGCCTCCTGTTTTGAGGTCAAAAGAGGACCATATTATTAAAGCATAGTCATTTTGTCTGTTCCATTACAGTCTTCCAATTATTACAGCCATTTGTGATGTACTCCCCTGGGTGGAAATGGCATACATTGTCTTGAATTTGACCCTCTGACTCTTCCCCTCACTTCCTCTCGCTTTGTTTTTTTCCTTGTCATACCGGTCACTACATTTACCATTTATTCTTTATTAAATATTCTTTAGGTGAAGTGCTGGGACCTATCAACTCTTGATTGTAGCTGGACAATGCCTTCGCTTGGGGGATTTGTCTATAGTCTTGCCTTCTCCCCTGTGGACCCAGGCTGCCTTGCCATCGGTGTTGGGGACAGCATGATCCGTGTCTGGAATACTTTGTCCATGAGCAATATCTATGATGTTAAAACCTTCTGGCAAAGCATAAAATCCAAGGTTACAGCAGTAAGTGTGCTTTTGATTCCCTTTTTTTCTTGTCTCTTTTCTTCCTCTTATTCTGTTTTTCTCATTGAAGAATGTCTTTCACTCTGAAAAAGGTTTTTCCCAATCAAATGCATATAAAGCTAATTTATGGGTTTTGTGCTCAATTATTCTGGTATACAATACATTTTGGAATCAAGCAACACACTTTTAGACCTTTTAACAGCTCTAGAAACTTCCTTGCTTTTTTGTTTTTATGCACCTTTGTGATTGTTTCTTGCTTCATCCATGGTTCTTGCTCTGCTGGGAGGTTTATGACATGCACAAAGCCCAACATGGATATCTTCAGGTTGGGTATGACTAGTGATTTGCCAGAGGCTAATCTGGTCTGGTAAAAGGTGGCAGCCTTAAAACATGGTAGTTGTTCTTGTTTGTGCCAAAAGATTTCTCACTGTCCTACAGTATCCCCCATTTCTATTCTGTAATGTAGATATCAAGTAGTATTTTAATGATTTTAGTACCTTTCATCTCATCCTAATAACTGATATGGGGAGAATCGTTGATACTCATTGTGGAGTGATCAAATCAAGTGGCTATAGTTGGAAGAGTGGATATAAGGGACAGTGCTTGCTTATCAGTTTCAATGTTTAACTTTTTTTTATTACTTAGAAATAAATTGTCTGTGGCTTGTGTAATTTTGGGTCCCTTTCTCATTTTCTTGCAGTTATCGTGGCATCCAACTAAGGAAGGTTGCTTGGCTTTTGGAACAGATGATGGAAAAGTTGGCATATTTGACACCTTTTCCAGCAGGTAAGAAAGAAGCGTTCTAGTTCATTAGTGTCAGATCTTGCTGGTGTGTCACTGTGCATTAGGTGATGTGGTCATTCCTGAGGTATATGTTTGCTATTAGGTAAGAGATAGGATTAAATGAAAAGCAGTCAGATGGATTTTCAGTGTATCTTTTCATCTCTTCATTATGTCTGGTAGCTCTTAAGTAACCTTGCTCAAATTGCATAACCATCACCTCTTAGAGGTCATCAGTCAAGGAAAACTTTAACTAAACCGATGTTATCAGAAAATGAAGAGCAACATGCAGGTGCAGTTCATCAAGACAGTTTTGTTCTGTTTCTAGCACTGTCCTACAGAAGGTGGTGTCCATTTTCACCACTGGAATACAGTGCTTTGATTTATTTTATTTTCATCTGTATTTCCCTTTGCTGAAATTTGATTACCCCTTCTTCCTTATATTCCTGCCCAGTGCAAAGAACAAGCCACCTCAGATCTCCAGTACTTACCACAAGAAGACTGTGTACACACTAGCCTGGGGGCCTCCGACTCCTCCTCTGTCTTCTGGTGAGTCTTGCAATGTCTCATGACAAAGTAGGACATCTGCACAGAGCCCACAGATGCCATGAAACTTGCACACCATCCTTTGCTTGGTAGCCATCCTTTCAAGCCACTAAGGGTGTGTTCTGCTAGAGGAATCGTTAATAGTTTTGCAAGGGAGCAAAACAATCAGTTCTAGTTTTTGAATTCCAGTAGCTTTAAAGGAAGTAAGTGGGAGTAGAGTACAGCACCTCTGCACTTATCTCAGGGTATTACAAACAAGTAACTTCATGGGCTCTCTGTTGTAATTGTTTAGGGTCAGATACGGGTTCTGTAGCTCCATAGGTATGTTTCTAGCATTCAGACTAAACAGAACAGTGCCAGTAGCTACTCTTATACAGCTTGTTTCTTTTTTCCACTGACACAGCTTTAAAGGGAGTGTAAATATGTGAAGCGATTGTACTATGGAGATACCTAGAAATGAGAGGTCATTTCAGAGGATTCTATTGTGAGAATTTGTTGCTGCCACATCTCAGGCAATCAAAGCACTTACACAGCTTTTTAAAATAACATTTGATTTATAGTGGGAGTAATTGCTTTTGCTAAGACTAATGAACAACATAATATATTTAGTCATTTCCTCTGTTGAACAGGAGAAGGTGAACAACCCTCTGTAACTTTATATAGCTGTGCTGGAGAAGGTATTGTTTTTCAACACAACCCTTGGAAGCTTAGTGGGGAGGCAAATGACATCAACAAGGTCATTAGAGACACTAATTCAATCAAAGTGAGTATGATTTTATCTTTTTCTATGGATCTGCAGTAACCGTGTCATAGTTTTTGTAGCCTCCGTGACGAATCTGTAACAAAAAATAAATAAAACCCTTAATCTCTACCCGTGAAACACTTTAGACAGTTTGTGTTTGCCACTGAAAGAGTCTTCTCTTCCCCAGTGTCAACATGGCACATCTGTTCCTGGAACGAGTTACTTACCTTTCTATTTTTCTTTTATAAAGCTGTACATGGCTCTTTAAAATAATTGATTTATACAGAGCTTTCCAGTTACAACACAGCTGAAGTAATATCCTGAGTGATGTCATAGCTTAGACCGCGTGGTGGGCATGCATGGGTTAACTACCTCAGTTTCTCTGGTTCTTTTGTTGCAAACATTGACTTTTTCATTTTTTAAAATAAACATAGCAGTAAGTAAAGGCATTCGTGATTCTGCAGGAGTCTATTTCCTGTTACACTTCTGCTAATGCAGAGCAGTTGGTGATAGCTGACCATAACTAGTTCTTTGGTATGATTCAGTCATTTCTTAGTTGAAAGGATAAAGGAAGTGAAGTGGGTTAAGTCTTCAGTTGCTGTAAGACAGCATAATTCGGCTGAAGTCAGTCAGACTATATTGATTTATGTCAGCTAGGTTGTAGCTTCATGCTTGAGTAAAAGACTAGCTGGAAGTTAAGAGATTAATGTCATAAGCAATGAAATAATCATTTTTAGGCATCTAAATCATAGTTGTATTGCAAGTCACTTGCATCCAAACTAGAAAGAATAGGAAGAATTACAGTAAACATTGATTTCTTTTGAAGGGTAGTAGAATTTTCTTAGAAAGTCTGGGGCTTTCTAGGGAGCATAAGGAGAATTGAGCGTTAATGTCTTATTGGAATCCAGACAGACTTCCTTTGAGACATTTCACTGAACTGATAAAAATAGTCACTGGTTCTTGCATCATTTTGCAGTCCTTCTTAATTGTTCGAGTTTATGTCACTGCTACATCACTCAACCAGCAGTTTTGTGACTTTCATTTTGCAGAGTAATCGTAACTCTGTCCAGTTGCCAGTCTTCTGTTGAATGCATCCAAAAGAGACTTAAGAGTTTGTGTGATTGTTGGTAATAGTTGTGTCTTATTTCCACAGCACAAACTGCCTGCACGTACAGAGATTAGCTGGAAACCAGATGGAAAACTCTTGGCTCTTGGCAATGAAGATGGGTATGTTTTGCTTGTAGGTTAAGGTTGCGTATGTGCTGATCCTGAGTCAAGTCACTCTAGTGAAGCAAAAGTATTTTTGTTATCCTGGTTTGTCTCTTGTTTCATTGCCAGTGTGCCTGAATTGTGATAATACAGCATTCTTTGCTGATGTTTAGTTTAGTTGCTTGTGACATTGAGAATCCACAACATCACGTTAGGTCACTTTTACAAGGATCTACTCTGATTGAAACACGCTTTCTTGTATATTAAACCAGGGTGTGACTTGAATCTGGAAAAGAAAAACTCATTCAGCTATTCTTTTTCATGGATTGTCGTTTTTATGCAGGATAACAACAAGAAAAAAAATCCCATTTTCACTGACATAAATTTCTTATGTTGCTGTTCTTACATTTCAGGTCAATTGAAATATTTCAGGCTCCAAGCTTGAAGCTGCTCTGCACTATCCAGCAGCATCATAAACTGATTAACGCTATTCGATGGCATCACGAGCATGGGAGCCAGCCAGAGCTGAGTTACTTGATAGCTTCAGGCTCAGTCAATGCCACTATTTATGTGCATAATCTGAAGAGTGTCGTAGGTAATAGATTGCAGATTATATTCCAAGTCTTGGCATCTTGTTTTGCTCTATTCCTGGTTTGTATTGCCAGCCATACTTTATCATTTTCATTCTTCTTTCAGAGAACACTTCAGAAAGTCCTTTGACAATAACAGAGCCTTTTCGAACTCTGTCGGGGCACACAGCTAAAATCACAAGTCTTTCTTGGAGTCCCCACCATGAGGGCAGATTGGTATCAGCTTGTTATGATGGCACTGCACAGGTATTGCTCTACAGCCACTCAGAAGTGTATTTGTTTTGCTTTCAAATCATCCATTCTGCAGTATTTTAGAACCAACAAAGCTTTTGTGAACTTAACTTTCTTAATGACTGCATATTTTCCCCTGGCAACAATCTCATTCTGGATAGCTGAAAATGAGAGATACATTTTGCCTTATGTTTATTTCTGGCTTTCCTACACACTGCACAAATGAGAATGTTGCAAAGAAGGCTTTTAGTGCAGACCTATGAGAATTTGTAGAGAGAAGCTGGTCAGTGAATGTGTTTTTGTGCCTCACAAACTGATTTTTAAGTCCAGTTGTTTCTGTTTTCATATTAGCATTTTTGGATCTTTTAAAAAAGAAAGATATTACACAGATCTATCACTGCAAACAAAGCAAGCTCTTGAGTTTTCTCCATTTACCTATCGGTAATTGAAATATATCTGCAAGCTCACTAATAGAGAAGATCATAAAATGCAAATCACTGAAGAGGAAATGCAGGGTTTTAAGGGAAGATGAGACTTCTTGAGTAATTGGGTTTCTTTCTGGTTCGTAAGGTATGGGATGTTATGAAGGAAGAGCCACTCTGCAACTATCGAGGGCACCAGGGCCGGCTACTGTGTGTGCAGTGGTCACCAGTGGATTCAGATTCTGTTTATACTGGAGCTGATGACTTTTATGTTCACAAGTGGTGCATCTCAAAGCAGGAACATACACGGCCACCTCAGGGTAAGTGTATTCAAACAAAAGATCCTTTCCTGAAGAGGATGGGGGAGCTGGGAAATAGAGGGTTGCTATGAAATAGTAGTGAAGTTTTTATGTTAAATTCAAGCCTGCCTGCTACCCGTTTAGGGATAAACTTTCCAGTTTTAAATAGAGTCGTATCTATTGGAAAACTAAATGTTGGGAGGCAGTTTTGGGAGGCAGACAGCTTGTACACTAAAAATCTCTACAAATAATATGAAAGTAATTTTTGTGACCTTTATAGGCAAAAAAAGTATAGAATTAGAGAAAAAAAGAAGTATCCAACCAAAAGTTAAAGCCAAGAAGAAGAAAAAGCCTATAGGAAAGAGTCCAGCCAAACAGGATCTAAGTGATGTCGTGAATGGAGATGAGAGCATGAAGGATGTGTTGCTAGAGGAAAATGGAGTGTCAGACCATGAAGGAGAAAAAGAAGCTCGGGAGATGGAGTTGCCTGATAAAGTTTCCGCACCTGGTAATAATTAACTTGTCTTAGTTTAATGGTTCCCAGACTGCTCAGCCTTCAGGGCATCAGCAAGCTTAGTACTTTCATGCAGGATTTTCTCATAATGTTGTTTTATTGAAGTAGTCCACTTGAAGGAAATAGGAAAGGTGTTCTGAAATCATAACTTTATAAACTAGTTTGGGACTATTTGTCTTTAACTAAGAGATTCTGGACTAGTGAACAAAATTAACCATGTCTTGAAAAAGCATCAATTTTGGTCAGTGTTGCCTTCTGATGATAAGTCTTGTAATGATAGACCTTCATTAGTGCCTTCTGACATCTTCCTTAGCATTCTGACAGTTCTGTAACATTTTCTTCTTATTTACTTTCCCTAAAATACTATTAAGTTCTATGGCAAAGCAAAGCTTATTTTCTTTGTATTTTTAAATTATTGTTACAGAATGTGTATGTCAGGTATCTTGCTATGGGTTTTTCCTTTTTTAATCACTTTTTAATCACTTAACTCCACAGCATCCAAGGATATATCTTCATCTGCATCTGAATCTCCATTCAGTTTGTCAAAGCCTTTTGTTACCCAGAAAGCCACTCCCGTGAAAAAAGATCCACCTAAAGAGAAACCAAGTTAGTATGTTTCAGATTGCTTTGATGTGGGACTGCTAGAATGGAGTTTGGCTGTAGCTTCCCTTCTTAATAAGACACCAAATAAGTGGTGGAGAAAGAGAGAATCTCTTAAAATCTCTGTAATGTTTCAGTTTTCTTCTTTTATTTTCCCTGCTTGTCAGGTCAATTGGTGTTTAATGTGGGCTGAGATCCTGCCTTGTAGCTGCTAGTTCTTGTCCAGGCAAGATGGGCAGAAAAATATGCAAAATGATCAGTGTTGAAATGTTAGAATTGTCATAAAAGAGATGCAGGTGGCATTTAAGAATCCGCTTTTTATTTTCATATTTAAGGAACAGGGTTGTTGTTGAGTATTTCTGAGAGCTCTGCTGTAGACTTGTAACTGTGCAGCATGGACTAAAATGTGACTGATTTTTCAGTTTTTGATGCCTCTCTGAAGAAGAAGAAGCCTCGCTCTATTCTACCCTTCACCACATCCATGGATCACAGATCAAAAGACGAATTGCATCAGGACTGCTTGAGGCTGGCTACATGTCTGAAAAACAAAGGTATTGATCTTAAACTGCAGCTTCCTCCATCTGATCAACTGGGTAAAATACTTAGGGGGTGACTGCTCCAAAGTATTCAGAAGTAAGTGTCTAAGGACTTGATTTGGACCACTAGGCATTAAATTTTGGATATTTTGGCCTTTGTGCAAGGAGGCTTTATAGCCTCCTATCTCGCTTCTCCTGAAGTGTTTCAGCATTCTGTAGACGCTCCAGACAAGTTTTGTGTAGGATCCTGTATAGTGGAGGTAGGGGTAAAATTGTCTGTAGAGCTGCAAAGATTTTTTTCACCTTCAGAAGCACGACATGTGCAGGAGAAAATAAGCCATGTGGGAGATGTTTTTACTCTCACGGTGTGATTCCATAGACTCAGCGAATGCAAGGGAACTTGCTACGTTTGATTTGGAATAAACGTTCTGCTCACACATAGTCCTTTTAATCAAGCTCAGGTACAAATTCTGAGTAATGATCTGTGAGCACGTGTTAAATCTCTGTATGTGTAAGAAAGTGGAAGACACGGATATTTGCTATAGTTGAGTGTAGTGGAGCAGAACAGTGACTTGGCAGGTCCTAGTTCCCTGTGTTGTATCAAATCTTGAATGTTCATTCTCTTTATCTGTGTTAGATCATAATGAAGAAGTGTCCCCTGACCTCGGGGATCGTATCCACCTGGGGCTCTTCGCAGACAGAGCTTCTCTGCACAACATGATTGATGTGGAAGGTAAATGGAATAATGAGACCAATTTGACACTGTCACCGTGACATTCAAGGAGAAAACAGATTAGGAAAAACGCTTGAATTTACTGCAGAGCACAGTGTAGGTTTGAGAATGCAGGTCTTTGTGAAGAGAACAAAAGACTTGCTTTTCCCAAACAGTTTTTATGGCTTTCAGATGCAAATCTGCAATGTCTTACGCCAGAACAAATCCATTTTTGCCAATGTATTTTGCCATGGTGAATAACACTGTTGCACTCACGCTGATAGGTAACTAGGAAGTGTGTTTACTTCGAACAGGAAAGTATCACTTGGAGAATGGACATCCTGAGCTCTATCAGCAGCTCATGTTGTGGAAAGGAGATATGAAGGGCGTCCTCCAGGCAGCTGCTGAGAGGGGAGAGCTGACAGACCAGCTGGTAGCAATCTCGCCTATGGGTATGTTTGTTCTTGTAACACTTAAGTTGGTTGAATTAGCTGCTAAGGGTCACTGCATTATGATTTCATGAGTTGGAAACTCATGTTTTTTCTGGATTGGAAAGAAGTTGCTTCTTTAACTGCATGATGACAAAAGTCAAACACAAATCCTGCTTATGACAGAGGAAAAGACCTGGATGTTCCCACAAGCACCCTTAGGTTGCTGTAGCAGAAAATAAAGTTATTTCCTTTGGGACTTCTCAGAGGAGCAGGCATTACTTATAAGGATAAAGTTGGTACTTTGATATATGTAGCAGTCCCTCTGGCTTGCTGTTGGTTTAAATACCTTTTTGTGATATTGAAGTCTTACAGTTGTGTTCAAGTCCAAGCTTTTCCCTGTCCCGTTTCCTCAGTAGTTTGTATTAGAATGATTAAAAAACAACAACAACAAAAACACTAATATGGGGCAGAGAAGAGTTACATGTTGAAGAAACTAGTGATTATGTCAATCTTGCAGGAATTCTTTCAGTCTTAAAACTTTGCATGTAAATTGTATTGCCTTTTCTTTTGCAGTTGGATATCAGGCTTGGGTTTGGACAGTAGAAGCCTTCGCGAAGCAGCTGTGCTTTCAGGAGCAATATGTGAAAGCTGCCTCCCATCTCCTGTCCATCCATAAAGTATATGAGGCTGTTGAGCTCCTGAAAGTGAATCATTTTTACAGGTTGTTGTATATTTATGTTTAGATTTTTGTTACTTTCTAGTGGGGTAGATTTCCTTTGATGGCTGTGGGTTACAGCCATTGTGCTGTAACATCTGCACCGTGGGAGCTGCATGAGAGTATGTATAGAGAAGTTACCAACTCTACATACAAGTATGATGTAAAAAAAATTACCTGCTGTGCTACATATTAATGCTTAAGACACAATAACTGAAAAAGAATAGAATAAAACAACATCATTCTTGTTTACTCTGAATTAAAACGTTTTCTGTAGAATGTTCCCCATGGTGGATTGTGTAGCCAGATACAGGTATTAGTGTTCTGGAGCTTCTCAAAGTGTTGGGTGCTTTTTAAATAAGAGATAGGATCTCAGATGTAATGGCATTGGTTTTCTGATCTAATGAGACCAGTTTTCTTTTTTGTTCTTGGACATAAAATACTTGAGGCAGTTTCTTTTTAAGTGCAAGATAAACTTCCCTTACAAAAGGAGGAGTTATTTGGTTTTTATACAGTCAATCAACTTTTCTGTCCGGTTTCTCTTATGTGCATTAGGGAAGCAATTGTAATTGCTAAGGCCAGGTTGCGTCCAGAAGATCCAATTCTGAAGGATCTCTACACCAGCTGGGCAGCTCTGTTAGAGAAAGATGGTCATTATTCCATGGCTGCCAAATGGTAAGTGTTACTGGTAAGAAGACAGAATTGGTTTAATACCTGAAACACCTGACTTTTTAGCAGTAGGATCTGATGACTGGCCTGTTCGTTATTTGTCTAAGGTGCTTTCTGAGGCTGATCTCACTAGACTGACTCCCTGTAGTGCAGTATGAAAAGAAGCACCAGAGGGCAGTTCAGAGCAGAAGGCCCAAATTCCATACTATAGTGCAGCCACCTCTTCTCAGAGACATTAGTAGAAGTCTTGGAAAACTCGTCTAGCCGAAACTAAAATTAAGATGTACACAAAAAATCTGTGTGAGCGTTCTAACCTTTCCACTGGAAATGTGCAGTGCAACAATTGACTTGAGTTTCTTGTTGCCTTAGCTAACATCCTAATCAGTGGGTCTCCCTCCTCTAATTAGAATGTTTCAAATTTGTGACTACCAAAATTACTAATTATGCTTGAAGTATATTGGCTTGGACTACTGTAGTGGATTTGCTTGATGTTGATTGTAGCTCTGGCATTTTTGGAGTGTTTACACTTCTGAAAAGATTCACCTGGAATCTGGAAAAATGCACTAATTTTTGTCTCTTTAATCTGTTTATTGTATTACTCTTCTAAGCCATGCGTGGCGTGTGTACCACCATCCAGACTAGTAGGCTGTGTCACTTTCCCTCTGGAGCTTTGCATTGGATCAGGCACCTCTGTCTCTAGCAACCTCTTTTAAAGCAAAGTGATGAGAACTCTGACTCCTTGTGGAAAATAAAAGTTTATCTTCATTTGTAAGTTTGTGCTAGAACTATTGCAATGCAATTTCTAAATGGTATCTTAGTACTAACCTGAGATCAATTTGCTTGTATCTCTTCAGTTATTTGGGAGCTTCTTCACCCTATGATGCAGTTAAGGTGTTGGCAAAAAAGGGGGATGTGACATCCCTTAAAGCTGCTGCTGAGCTTGCTCTGATATCTGGAGAGGAGGAATTGTCGGCAAGTTTGTCTTTCAGATGTGCCCAAGAGCTGCTGTTATCCAGAAACTGGGTTGGAGCTCAGGAGGTCCTTCAACAACAGAAAACGTTATTTGTGAGTCTGGTTCTTTCCTTTCTACTTCATTTTAGCATTGTCTCTCTCCAGATTACCTTGATGAACTTTGCACCTCTGCCCATATATTAACAATCCACAGGAAGTCCTGAATGGGTTTTGCCTCAAAATATTTTGCTAAAAGTTTGTGCGATAATACTTAATAAATAAATAAACGCATATTTGCAGAGGAAAAGGATATGTGGTGGAGAGGCACGTAGGCTCTGTGCATATTAGGTATGTAAGAGAGGTAGTGGAGGTTTTTCTGTGGTTTTTTTTCTTTCTTTTTTTTTTTGTCAATGATGTATTGCATTTTCTTACTCAGATTCATTTTAATTTATTTATTATCAGTACATAATACTAATCAGAAAAAAGAGGTAAAAGAAGGTGTTTAGTGTCATTCAAGTCATTCAGAACGAACACACTCGCTGTAACTCCATCTGCTATTACAGGTTTAATCCAGGAATTCATTGTTGTATGGATTGTGAAGCAGAAGGTTACTTTAACTCGTTATGAGGCTTCCTTCTGACCTTAGAGCCTCTCAGTCTGTCAGTACTTTTCTTTGGTAGCTGCTGTTGTGAAGCATCATCACCAGCAAGCTGCTACTAGCCACGTTTTTAACTTTGACCACTTCTGTAGTCAGTAAGGGATTGTTTTTTGTTTTGCAACAGCTCAATGCTTTTTTTTTTTCCTCTTTTTAAAGGGGCAAAGACTTGTTTTCTGCCTCAATGAACTGCTTTGCAAGTGCCTTAGTGAAAGAAATCCCTGTAACCGAAAGAGCCCTGTGCCTCCCTGTTACCACAGCTGGGAGCTGAACAGAGACGCCTCATTTTTTGACATGGTGATAGAAGTGTGGCAGAAGGAGCTGGGCATGAACACCACTGAAAAAGCCACGTGTGCACAGGAGCAGCTACGGAGTATTGAGCATCCTCCTTCTACCAGCAACACCCACCCAAAGCAGGTAATTGGACTGGATCTGTATACACACTAAGCCTCACTACAGCATGTGCAGTAAAACACAGACATATTGTGGTGCTGTGTGAGCTGTTTCCAGGGGACTGCTCTCTGCATCCTGCTACAAGATGAGGTTATAGTCAGAAAGAGGTAGATGAGAGGCACCTGGGGCAGCTTCCATATCTACCAGTTTGTTTCTGCACAGCGTAAGAACTCATGTATGGCGTCAGTGATGAGCACTGAGAGCAATGACGTGCTGGCTAGGTGGGACTGACTGGCATAGCTGACTGTTCTCAGCAGTGATATGTGGTTTTGTGTAGAACTGTCAGGAGAAGCAGGAATGCTTGTCAAAATATCCTGGAGTTCAGAAAGTCTGGTCATAAACTGGTGCTCCTGCAGTTCTCTGACCTCAGCGAGTCACTGACTTTTGATGTACAAATTAGTAGGACACATGCAAGCAGAGTTGCTGATTATTACAGTGGCAAGTCATGTAAAAGCGCTCTGATTTCCTACATAAAGGAAACTATGTAAATTGCATCATTGTGAAAATTGCTTTTGAGTCAGTCATGTGCTTCTGGACTTTTCTGTAATGGTTTTAACCAGTGAGTCATTCATGCTTAGCAGTAAAATTATTCATTGTGCTTTCTGCTGCTTCCTCTAGGTGCTTTTCCACATCTCCCATGACCTGACCCTTGCAGCACTGAGCTATCAGGCTGCTGCTTGGGATGAAGCAGTGAAAGGTATTCTTGGTGCTGTGACCCGCAGCTACGATGCTGGCAATTTTACTTTGATGCAAGAGCTTTGCAGTATCTTCCTTCCTGAAGGTAAGGCTTTTCTGGTACACCTCCTGGCACTGACAAACAAGGGGACCTTCAGAGCTATGTGCCCATTTTTATTACTAGGCATAGTATCAGGAGTAAAATATTCCTATATATAAAGAAACCTGTGACTTTCGGAAGTGTACAGCTCCCATGCTGAGTTCATTTAATTGTCTATGGAATCAGGGTGATTCAAGGCCTCTGAAAATTCCTGACTGGAAGGAAGCTCAGCAACGTCACTCAGTGTTGGTGATGTTAGAAATCCAGCACACTCTGATCTGTAAGGGAGATGGGCACACTGGAAAGCTGTGTTCCTCTCATAGTTACAAATCATCTGGACCGTTCTTCTCTTTCTCCTCCAGAGCATGTCATGCATTTATCCTGCAGCTCTTGATCTATTTGTAATCCTTTTTTTTGGTCATTACTAGGCTGTGAGAACCTGAGAGACAGACTGGACAGCACAAATTCTCAAAGCATGGCTGCTTGCAGAAGTTTAGAGGGCTTTGCAGCTTACGGACTGCTGTATGACCTGTGGTGGAACCCACCCAAAGATTCCACCGTCTTGCAAAAGACTGGTTTGGATCCTGTGCTGTGTCCCAGTGAGCAGCCAGCTGTTGAGCAGAGTTCCGTATCAGCTCCCTCCTCTCCTGAAGATACTCCTGATCAAACTGCAACTAAGATGGATGAAAATCTCAGCAGTACAACTGAATTTCAGAGATGTGAGCCAGAAAGTGACTCGAGAACTAGCTCAGTCGATTTGGTAGACAGACAGTCAAAACTGAATGGCTGCAAAGTGCTTCTTTCAGAAGCGACTGCTGCTTTACAGAACACGCAGAGAGATATAGCTGAGGTCCAGCAGATTTTAGCAGACATGATACACCAGCATCAGCAGCAGAGGAACAATCTCCAGGAAAGCACAAATGGAAGCATCCAGGAAGGCAACGTGCCGCAGAGTTCAGAGAATGAATCAGATAAACCAAGCTCTGACAAGAGCCAGATAAACGGGTAAGCTTTCAGAACATGAACAAAGGGTTTGAAAGGTGTTGCTTTTTTTTGTTTGTGCAGCAGGTTTTTTGTTTAGCTCAGATGCCCTCTGATCTCAAGCTCATTGCCCAGGGACACTTTAACATACTACTGCTCAGAAGTTTTGCATATCCCAGGGGCACCACCACATGCATGAATTTAACACAGCTCAACAACTTTCTGATGCACGGGCTGTGTTGATACAGTGAGTAAGCAGGGCAACTTGAAAAGGGGAGGATAATGAAAAGGACAAACCATGATCTAACAGTGCTGTCTCTTTGCTGAACAATTATTTGGGACTTCAGCAAGAAAGAAGGGTGTGCGTAACGCTTGTCTAACCCTCCTGTGCTCTGACTACAGTAGGGAGGCTATGTGGTCATTTAAGCCAAACAGTAATTCATTACATTACACCTGCTCTTTTCTTGACAGTAAAGATGAAGCAAAGGAAACGATTACCCTCCCTGAGCTAACGAAGCGACTTCTAGAAGCAAAGCAGAAACTAGCAGAATTTCCAGACAGTTTAAAGGTAAGTTTTCAGAAGAGGTAGTATGGTTCTGAAAGAAGACAGTCTTCTCATAAGGGCAGTCTCATCATATAATCCTCCCCCCCTTTTTTTAACATAAGGTAAGGAGCAGTGACTTCGTGCCATGGTTGCATTCCAGATTTGTAAGATAAAGGTGTCTTACTCTGCTGTCTTGGTGCCAGCAGTGTAAATACAGGCTGGCTCACATACATGAGCAGGATCGTCCTCCTTTTCACTGAATTGATGCTGCGGCAGCTTTGAGAGTTAACAGGTCTCCATGCTGGTGGAGAATGCAGATAAAGCTTCTCAATGGGATATCCTGACTGAAACTTTCTGATGTCTTTTAAAAGTAATCCCTTGATACTTACTATGTTTGCAAAAACAGGTTTGATAGTTGAGTTGTGAATATCAAGTATAAAATGACCTGTACTGATCAGAAACTGATGAAACCACACCATGTGCTGCAAAACCATGTCTGCTAGTCTGCCTTGTCCCCTCTCTTCTCTAGTCTGTAAGATAACTAAAGGTAATCACAGTGATAGCACATGGGGCAACAAACTCGCTTAAACATGCTAATGTCCTAGAAGAACAGGAAAAAAAATCCATCTGACTCCTGACTGTCTCTTACAAGGCTACTGTAAAGCAGTTTTTAGAGCTGGCTGCTTGAATGTATTGAACTATTCTAACCGAAAGAGCAGACATCACTTCACCTTTTTTTTTCTTCCAGTTCTATCCCTTCCCTGATGTGCTGGAGTGTTGCCTTGTACTCCTTCACATCGGATCCCAGTGTCCTCCTGAACTCCGTGAACAGGCATTGGATCTCCTCCGGAAACACAGTAGTGCTAACGTTTACAAGAAGGCTGGTGAGAAATTCTTGACATGACGTTGTGAGACCAGGCACAGCTCCTTAGAGCTACCCTCAATTGCTTAACACCAATTAACACCGCCAAGGCTGTTCTTCCTTCAACCGAAGGTTTGTTTCTATGGATGTGGTTATTGATTACTACGGTTTTGGAAAAAAATACAAAAAAAAATCAGGTTTATATACAGACACTCATGGTCATCGACTACTATTAAAGAGACTGTTAGAGAACTGAAAAGCAGTAGACTATGGCCTTGAAACGGTATAGAGGATTTTTGTATTATCTTTTTTTATTTGTTGGAAGTTAAGCCAAGGAAAGCTCTTGGAATTTATGTTTAAGATAAACAGTTTTGAGCAGCTATATCAGTCTTTCAGCAGAGGAAGAAAAAAATAATGGTTCCTTTAAGTAGTCTGACCCTCCAACCAGTATTGTTCTTAAGAGCATTGTGAATTTATTTTCCCTCCTCTAAATAAAGTCTTCTACAAGCAGGAATTGGCATTTAATTTGATGAATATAAATTGATGTCAATCAAGGGTGAGTGCATTTAAAAACAAGTCTTTTTGTTGTTTTAAGTACAGGATAAATTGAACATGCTAGATAGAGTGAGTATTGTGTGCTATGACTTAAACCGTGTGGAATGAAGCCAAGTATACAAGTTAAAAGGGAAGGCAAGAGTTGTTACAGTTGATTCCAGCATAACTGGCAAGAGATAAGGGACTTTTCCAGGTCAGGAAAAGCAGAAGTACCTGTTCCTGAAACTGTTTGTGCCTAAACTTTTTTTTTCCCCCAACTATAGCAAGGGTAAAATAAGGTGCTAGTAAGTTCTGTAAAGGTGCTTTAACTTACGTGTCTAAAGCGATATCCCAGATTATGGAGTCTTGAACATGCAACATTTTTAACAGTCTTAGAGCCTACTTAAGGCTTCTCCCATCTTAACATAAAAACTAACTCTTCCTGACAAAGCAAGCCTGTGAAAGCCTTAGTGAATATAGCATCTTAGTAATTTCTAGAAGCAACTTAAGTACAGCAGAAAAAAAAGTCACAGTATAAGAGGACATAGATTTAGAAAGTTGGTAAGCACAAAGATTTCTCTTAAAAAAAAAAATTACGATCTGTTCTAGATTCACGTAGTCAGAACACAGACTTGACACTGATACATTTCCTGCTTCAAGGCAAGTACAGCATCAAAACAGTTCAAATAGCAGTAGATAAAAGTAAGGGGTTAAACGAAAAAAAGATTAATCCACCTGCAGAATAAGCTGGTGATTCAAATTTGCTTAAATTCTCTCTACCATGCACTTAAAAAACAGGAGGGGGAGCTACTGCTTAACCAAACAGCTCTCCTATTAAGCAAAACAAGTAGTCGAGATGAAGCAGTAGAACTTCACAGGAGCAAAATGGATTTGTCACTTCAAGTGGCTAAGCTGTGCTGAAATAGGCCATAATACTGCTTCCTGTGCTGACAGAAGAGTAAAAAGGGAATGAGTACATTTAAACTCAAAATTACTGTATAGTAGCTGACAAAAGTTAAAAGCCGATTTTATTAAGAACTACTGCGGTAGCATATCATAAAGAGTCAAAGAAGGAAGAAACTTGAGCATCTTCCCTCTTTAGGATGCAGGTAGCACTAATTCAGCTTACAAATCCTCAATTCTGAGGAATTTTAGTACTTGATGGAAAATCCAAAACAAAGCCTGTTTTAAAAAATTTATTTTACAAAAGTTAAAAACAAGTACTATTTACAAGCATTTTAAATACCAGCTCTAAACCGTCACTCCTAAGTAAGAGTTAAGCTTGTTTAAAATGCATTTTACGTTTATCATGTTCAAAAGATTTTTTAAAAAAAAGAAATGCCATTACAGAGCTGTTGGGGAAGAAAAAACTATTATAGAATGGCTTGCGTTTTAAAAGTCAGAATCCCATACTCTTCTTCCATCCTCTAGCTGCTTTTCAGCTGTTTATAATGAAAAGGAAGGAAGCTACTTTGTCACTTGTTAAGCATATAGTAAAACTGGGGACTGGAGGAGTAGGGGAGAAGAGGGACAAGTGTTTACCCACGTGCTGAACTAGCTGTGGTAGAACAAGAATAAAATTTGTAGGTCTAGCTGAAGAAGACTGAAGTCAGAATATTGGTCCTGTCAAGAGGTCCTCGAGCAAAGGTTAACTTAATCTACTTCCAGAACAGTTTATTAATGCCTGTAAGAACTAAGCCAAAGCCCAGCATGAGTCAAACCTGTACCATACAGAATTAGAAACTATGGAGCAGATCAAATCAATTCCAGTAATATCCATCCCCAGTGTTGTTAAAGCAAATCTCTGAATAGTTTTAGCTGCAAGGATCATTTTTAATGTTATCCTTTCCGAAACCTCCGCAGTGATCAAAGGGAACAATTTCCACAGGCTATACAAAGATAAAAGAAGCGAACCATGAGGTGAAGCTGTGACCCTCACAACATGCAGAAGTTTTAAAATAAGCTTTCTAAAGCACAATTTGCAAATTCATGTGCATGTCTGTGTCCGATTTCATTGGATTTCCAGACCCTTAGCTTTACTGGATATTCTACTCTGAAGTCCTCCTTGCAGATTCTGTACAGTATAAAGAGGGAAAAAAAAGAGGTATACACAGTAGTTGGTGTCTTTTGCCCTTCGTATTAAAAAGATGGCAAATCACAAATGCTGGCATTAGGAATTCAGTCAACTCTCTCCTTCTGGTTTTCAAATGAAGATGCAGCTCTTCATTCAGCAAAACTGAAGGTCTTCTGCAGACTATGTACTTTAGATGCCCTTTGAAACACGCTTAGGGAAAATAGTTGAGGACAGCAGCTGCCAATACAGTAACCATGTCCTGCTGAGGGGTACCCACTTGTCATGGCTGCATGTTGTTGATAATAGCCAAAATACTCATTTTTTCTTGGGCTGAGTCCACATCTTCATTTTGTTTCTGAGCCACTCCTGTGCCAAGGCCATACAACCGCCCGCAATACTTTGCATCATCGATTGTATCCTCAAAAAACAACTGCAGAGGGGAGAAAAAAAAAAAAGAGGCACAATTAAACAGTTCCTATTTCTTCCTAAACTGGAAAGCACCTAGCCTTAATCAAGGAGTTTGTCTGAAGTCAGCCACCTCTAGGATTCAGCTAGGGAAGTAAAATAAGGACTGGAAAGAAGCATGAACGGAAAAAGTGTGTGCCAATATCAACATTTCCTGTTACTGACATTTTGAAGTGTGCCAGCCACAAGGCTCAAACAAAAACCAAGAACGCCAACGACATCAATTGTATTGGCACTGGTGGATAGGGACTGGAAGAAGAACCAGAAAGAAGAATAACGCACTACCTCCTTCATTCTGAAGAATGCCATTCCTGTGAGAAGAGAATCCGATCCTGCCTGGTGCTGTCGTCCAATTCGCTGCAAATCCAGCTGATCTGCCACCTCTTGAAGGCCGCCCTGCAGTGAAAACAGACCAGACTGTTTTGTACAAGCCCTGTCTTACCAAAATCGCCACACTTCTCCAAAACACAAATTTCCAGCAACACATATGCCACCTGTGAGTGAACTCAAATGGTGACAACCATTAAAGAATGTAAAAAACTCTGCCTAGATTTAGGTACCTTGCTTTCCTGCTGCAGATACTCGAGATGACTGTGGGTATATATTCAGAGATTACAAATGCTGCACCTTTCCCACCCTTTCCTGAAACAAGGCTGTGATTCAGTAGATAAATTACTTTCTACCCTCTGAGTGTCTACCAGATAATGAAGTCATGCAGGTCACACAAAACAAAATGCCCCACCTTGCATAGGAAAGAATAAAGGATACTGAATTACAGCTGTCCTCTGAAATTAGATACAGAAGGTTATGCAAAAGTCCCCTACATGTTAAACGTACTTGGTATGCTTAAAACTGGGAAGGCAGCATCTGCTAGATACGAACTTAGCCTAGGTGTGTATGCATGGCTATTCGCTTTGATACGCACTCCAGTTTAGCGATGATACGCGTAGCAGTTCTGTCATTTGCCTTATTCCCCATTTGCAGCACTGCTATCTATCTATCCATCACTTGTTTGCTGGGGAGATACAAGTACCTTGAGGTTTTTGCAGCTCTTCATTAAGTACTTCACATCGTAGATAGATGGAAAGAAAAGGTTCAAGATATGGAAAAACTCGTGTTCCTCTTCTGGCAACCTGGAATCTGTCAACAGCTTCACCATGTAGCCAAAGTCATAACCACTGAAACCAAAAACATACAGGAACTAGATAAACAGGCAGCACCTGTACTCATCAGTACTAATACCACATTTTTCACAAGAAAGTAGTTTTCAGTAGTTTGGAGTTTGCTTTCTAATATCCTATAGTTTTCAAACCTTAACATAATCTGATATTCATAAAACTCCAGGCAACATGGAAAAGCAGAAAACCCTCTGAGGAAACCCTCTGAGTATCATTGATCACCTCCAACCTACCTGTGAAACGACAGCCATTTCACACTGTCACTAAGGACGACCCCTGAAGTCATGAGCAACTCAGCAAAATGCAGGGTATCGATCCCTTCTTCTTCGTGCTTCTGGAACTGCAGCCCAGAGCTTGCGAGGAGGTCTATGGAATCCTGAGAGTACATATCTTCCCTGAAGGAGAAAAGCAACTTTTTCAGAAAAATTCCCCACCCACTGCATTTTGAAAAACTGGAGTGACCATTAGGCTGTCTCTCCATACCTGTGTCTCTAGACAATTCATATCACATCACTTTCAATATCATCACTGCACCCTCCTAAATATGTAACAAGCTAATCTGCAATCTTAACTGGATTGCAGTTGAGATTTACACTCCCTTTAACAAGATTCATTCCCTTTAACAGATGTGACAATTCCACTGTTTTTTCTTTAGATGCCAGTTTATATTTTAGCATGGATCTGCAAAGAGAGAGATTTTCCTTTTTGCTGCAAACAGTATATCCATGTCTTTTTAGCAGAAAGAGATAGATTTAATTGTTTAAATGATTATATAATATATAGAGACAGGTAGATACAGAAAGCGTACAAAGCTTAAGGCACACAGAATTACTGGGCACAGGCTATTTAACAAGGGAAAGGGTGTTAAGGACAGCATTTTAGCATGGCTTTGACTTTCAGAAATATTGCAACTCCTGCCATGCCAAAATAGGGTCCCATAAAATCAGTATTAGCATCTGAATTGTTATTGCCCAGAACCAACCACTGATGACGAACATACAGGCTTCTGCATTTCCCAAAGACAAGCACCACTTCAGCAGCAGAGAGCAGACTACTCCCTAGAAGACTCACGTGAGGTTGAATTTGAAGTTAAACTGCCAGGTGTTGATCCCAGAAGGATATTCTCCTTTCTCATTTGTGAAAGTGAGGCCCAGCTGGATAATTTTCAGAAGGTCAACATTGCACCGAAGGAGCTGATACTGATAATCGATGGAGCTGCGGAATTCACCAATCG
Organism: Netta rufina; assembly: GCF_964035555.1. Taxonomy (NCBI): domain Eukaryota; kingdom Metazoa; phylum Chordata; class Aves; order Anseriformes; family Anatidae; genus Netta; species Netta rufina. The sequence continues at coordinate 13,639,910 of NC_140137.1, forward strand.
GCCTTACAACAACCCCCGGAAACTCCGTGTCCTGGGAAAGAAAAGCAAATCTTATTTCATCACTTGTTCCACTAGGACTATGTTCAATTCCACACTTGCAGGTCTCAAACGCTGCATTCTGTGACTTCTTCTATAAAAATCACTTATTTTTTAATCCTGTTTCATATTCTATTATAGATATTAAACTGTTACAAGTGTTCTATCATTTCCACCTATTATATAAAACCATTATTTTTTTTAAGGCAGTGATTGTCTGCTATCTTTGCTGAAACCCAAACTTTTAGACTATTTTTACTCTTAGATTACATCACATAACTTCTACAGCATACGCAAAAGCTTTCATAAATAACACAGTCCTGCATATCTTACAACATTTCTCTCTTGCCCAACATCTTTTTGTGTCCACTCCTACAACACAGCTATTAAAACAGGTGATGAACACTCTCAATGAGATGAAACAGAACAACAATTGAAGCGAAAGCTCATTTCCTATCAGTGTATGGCACCAAAAGATTCTATTTATTTGCACAACTTTGTTCTACATTGGATTCTACAGACTCTGACGTGTATTTTTATGCCACACTTTTATAAGGGACTTGTCACGTCTTTAAGTTCAGTATCCCCAATCAAAGGTGGTATAACTTACAGTACCATAACTAAGAATACGTATGTAACTGACCAGCTCCTGCCAAGTGAACAGAGACTATTAAGAGCAGAGATTCCTCCCAACTGAAGGATACTCTGGTCTTTTTAAATAAAACTTCCTGGAACACACCATCCTATCTACAACCAGAGCATTTTTCTTCCACAAGAACCAACATCTGACCACACCAAGAAAAGGCACTCCTGCTAACAAGCTTTCACTGGCAGGTTTCTTGTCCTACAGTTCTGCGTCAGTTTCCATAGCCAAAAGGGGAAGGAAATTCAAAGGACAAATAGGGCAGCAGAACACTAAAGACTTTGTACATCTGACCCGTTCCACTTTCTGTTCCATAAACTAACACACACTGAATGACTAAATATTGAATTAATTCAGTTGTTTCAGGTGCTCTCCCTCTTCCCTGCCTATCAATCAATAGGAACAGAACACTGCACATGCACCACATTCTGGAAACGAACATAAACAGCTTTCTGTTTTTTCACCACTTCTAGCTTAGTTAGATCAGGAACAGGGGAAATCATTTCTTGCCTAAGAACCAGCTTATTCCCCTTCCCCACCCAAAATCCCTTCACCGAGACAAATAGGTCAAGTATGAAACATTTACCATCGCGATGTAGCTGTAACTTAGCACGATCTCTCGAATCTTCCTCATCTCCTCTTCCAGGTTGTTTGCCCATACTTCGCAGATAACCTGGCTGTTCTCTGCAGGGGCTGCTGGCATCTTGCAGCAACCAGGGCAAGGACAGCTGACGAGCTCCGATGGCAGGGCAGAGCTGCAAACTGTGCGGTCTGATCAGTGTGCTCTGCTAAATAGGAAGAAGAAACGGTGTTTCACATGAAGATCTACGTGAAGGAAGGAGCGATCCGGCAGAGCAGCTCACGGCTCTGTTTGCACCTCCCGATAGCCCGCGTGAAGTTTATTAGAGGATTTGGGGGATTTTAGGAGCCTGCAGACACGGCGAAGGAGAAGCTGAGGTAAAACCCGCGGGGCGCACAGGTAACAGCGCAGCTCCCGGAGCCCCTCACCCCAACCCACCCCGGGCTGAGGCACCCGGCAGGCCGCTGGGCGAGGCCCGGCCTCACCCTGAGGCAGAGCCGGGCCCCAACCGGGCCCTGCCGCCCCCACAGCCCGGTTACGGCCCCGGGAGCGCCTCGGGGCGGCCCCGCGCCACCGGCCCAGGCCCGGGGGGGGGCTCCCGGGACAGGCCCGGGGAGGCTGTGGGGAGCTCGGGCAGGGCCGGGGGGGCTCCGAGGGGTCCCTGAGGCGCTCTGAGGCGCTCTGAGGGGTCCCGACCTCTCCCCTCCCCCCGCCGCTACCTGCCCGGAAGCCGGGGCCGGGCCTGTGGCGCCCCGCGCAGGCGCACTCAGGGCCTCCCGCCGGGGCTTTAAGGCGGGATTTCCGCCTCGCCCTGCCGCCGGGTCTCGCGAGAAGCGCTGGGGAAAGCCGAGGGGAGCGGGAGCGCGCGCGCCGCAACGTGCCCTGTGCCGCGCGCCCGCCGCGCGCGCCTGCAGGGGAGGGGAGTTGGGAGGGAGGAGCGCCGCGCGGGGAGCTGTGCGCATGCGCAAAGCCGCTGCCCTTGGGCTGAGGCGATGCCGCGATTCCTCCCCCTCAGGCTGGCGATGGACTCGCCCAAGCTCCGCGCTCTGTGAGCGCCGGGCGAGTCCAAAGGATGCGGGCGGGGGGGGGGGGGGCAGAGGGGTGCGGGCCTTTGTCACCCGGCCCGGCCCTGCCCTGCCAGCGCCGCCTCGCCTCAGCGGTCTCTGTTCCGGCCCCGTGTGGCAGCACTCAGCTGCTTCTGCCCCAGACACGTTATTTAAGTCCCATTAACACCAAAACTTCCCCAAAACAGCCCGACACGGCTTCTGGTGTCACGCAGCTGCCAGCACCGTTGCTTTGCGGGCTGATGGCAGATCCGTGATTGATCTGGAAGGTTCTCTGGTCACAGCGCTGCCATCGTATTGCCTCACGCTCAGGCTGCCAGCCTCCCCGGGCAGGGTTGCATCTGTTAAAAACAGATTACATTCCTCGTAGTGCTGCAGAATTACTTCTGCCCACCATTCGGGGTCAGCTGGAAGCCTTCACTGACTCAGCTGCCTGCTTACCAATCAGATAAATAAAAGTACCTGGAAAAAATACATAAATCTTGGTATCTATCGCACTCCAGGCACAGTTCAGTCTCCCAGATTTAGCATTCATGCCTCAGCAGAAACGTAGATGTAAAACGAGAGGGTTTTTTCTGGACACTGCTCTCTATCAAGCGACCTTGATGCTGTCAGCATCTTCTGAGCTCTGTTTTGATGCCACGTTTATCTCTGTAGGCGATAGTTCCCATTTTGCCTCCTCAGCTCAGAACTTCACTCAGGTTGTGCAAGTCACGCAACATGCTAAATTGGCAGAAAGTTATCACCTTTAACAGAGAGAAGTTATTTTATGAAGTGTCTGATCAAAAAAAGCATTTCTACTAAGAGAAAATCAGATTTTGTGCATTCCTCAGAGCTGAGCCTTGGCAGGGATTGCATTAACTGGAGGGTTTCTGGTGACGGTACCAGTTTAGGGCCCAGGCTAACCAACAGAAGCAGCTTTCAGGTTACTGCTGACCTGCACTAGACCCAGACTTGCTGCAGCAGGTAAATTAAGTTTACATCCTTATGACTAATGCTCTAATCTGTCTGTTACTACTGGGCATAAATCTTTCAGATATAACCCGTGTCTGAATAGAACAGAGGTTAAAAAAGAACACTGAGGTCTGTGAAATTCACGGGCTTATCACAGTCTTTAGCATATTGGATGAACAGCCCTCCCAGTGCAAGATCAAGTCCAAAAAAAGGACGGGACAGCGTTCATTCTCCTGAGATGCCAATTCCCACTTCCTCCTCGGTACATGTGCAAATAGTTTGGAGGAATTGCGTTACTCCCTGTTGAGTCTGCTGTCTACAGTAAATAACAATTAGTAGCAACAGCTGAGAACTAAAAAAACTCCCCACCAGGGAATTGATGCTATGAGTCAAGAGAAAGTGGCGATGAAAACAGCAAAGCTTCTAAATCTGAAATGAAACAGCAGCAAACGTGTACCATACTGATGACACACAGCACTGGTTGAGGGAGGGGGAGTTCAGGAATATTCCTTCAAGAAAAAGTTAATTGATAAAAATATAGATATAATGGTAGGTGCAAGAAGTCAGGCAGAGACAACAAGGCACCATCACTATTCGTGCTTGCAGATCTACTATTGTGCTATGCAGCATTAACTACTGCTAGCTTGAGATGTTGCTTACAACAGCATATATTGCTTCACACATGTATGGCCTTGCAAAGCTAACCGTGAGGGAGAGGAGATGGTCCTTGTCTTTCCTTGAGTGGAAAAATAAATCTGGTAATGTATGTCAAGTAACACCCTCACTTCTTCGGTTGGACTAGATGATCTTGGAGGTCTTTTCTGACCTTAATGATTCCATGATTCTCAGAGTTTAGTTCATAATAGGACACTGTATATTAGATAAGTAGTAGATTAGGGCCACATCTGCATAATAAAGACAAATACTACTGCAAATTACATCTTGCAATACTGTAATTACAGACTTTACGGTCTGTAAGCATATTTAAACACAACTGAGCCCAAGCACATTCTAACCTATTTGCGTCTCATCCTTACAGATAGAACCAGTACCTGCAACTGACTGAAGACACTATGCAGCAACTCATGGTGAAATCTGTAGTTAGGCCAACACAACGAAATCTTGGACTGCTGTTTTTGGCCATGATCCGCAGTAACCCTCGTGCTTTTAAGAAATACATCTTTGACTCATTCAGTTGCACTGGCATTAGCTATTTTGTGCTTAAAACATGAGTTAGGGCATTGCAAAAACTATTTATTTTTAAGGTGTATCTGCCTTCTTTATTCTCAGACACAGTCATTATCTCTTGGTGAAAAACCCTTACCTGCAGAGATGTATTCTGAATGCTGAACCGAGTGACAGCATGTGCAGGGAACGCTGCCAGTACTGCCAGTGACATGGCCCTGGCTTCACATGACTTGTCTGGGAGGGGACAGCCAACTCCTGCCTGGAAACACACCCCCAACTCCTTTGCCTAAACCCTCATAAAGTTTCCGCAGCAGTAGTGAAAGGTGAGGAGTTGAACTCTGGGCTCTGGATAAACACAAAGGACCTCTCCTAGGCTACACTTAGCAGGAGGTAAGCAAAGAGCGGGCAGCCAGAGCTCAGGGGCATAGTGGCTGGAAAATATATGATTGAAACTCTGAAGAAATAATTAAAAGGCAGTGTCATATGTACATTTAAAATAGGAACGGTAGTTGCCTTCAAATCTGTGCACTGCTTGGCACAGTAGGAGCCCCACCAGACACATCTAGTCTTATCTCTCTCCATACAGCGTGGCTGATATGCAACTTCAGGGGTGACCAGGTAGGTTATCCTTACTTTTCTCCTCTCTATAGGTTCTGTACTTTCACAGTCGTACTCTTACTTCTCCCGGGCAACATTTCCGCTGTCTATGTACTACAAAGGTTGATTCCAATGAAGTTCTAAAGTAGAAGTTTCAAGCAGGAAGGAAAAAAATACCAAACAACGGGGTTGGCAGCCACTCCATCACTGCAGACAGTTATCCAGCTGTACCTGACAGCAGCAGGACTTAGCTGGTGTCAGGAGGATGCGATGCAATAGGAGACTGGGTACAGTACAAGGAGAAGCAGGCGCTTGTGCAGTCTCAACTTGGGACTATCTGGGCGTCAGGAACTGGAAGGGGACAGCAAAGATGGGACTTGAATAATAATGTAAACTTTAAAACAAATGTAAAAAGTATGGCAGTTCCTTTATTAAAGCTGTGTAACTGTTTATTTTATTCCAGATTATTTTATGGATTTTAAAACATGACTTAGACAAACTAGCCTTTTCTGATAGTTGAAATGGAAAATACAGTGAAAGCAGATCTGATACACAGTTGTTGGAGAAATGATAAAATACATAGAAATTAAAAAAAAGTTTGTATTGGAATTCTTTACTGCCTGGTGCCTGTTTCCCTTTTGCCATTAAGAGCATGATCAGAAAAACAATTACATTTACTGCAGGATTTAGAATTTGGTTTGATCAGATTTTGTGTTAACTAGATTGAAAAAAAATAAACAGAGCCTTTATTTTACATAGCACCAGTTCTATCTAATGCTAGCAAATAACTGCAGGCAGCTGAGGTCCTCGCTGTTTGCTTCGGGGCTGTGTAATATGCCAAAAGAGATCAGTGCCAAGTACTTGGAAGGATTTTTTTTGTTTGCTGAAACAGCCGTGGTGACATGAATGCTTTTGTTTATGTACTTGGTGTATTCTGAATCAGAAAAGATATTATCCAGTGAAAAAAGGGGTAGGCAATGAGATGCTGGGGAAAGATATGGTCCATCAAAATTTGTCTTGTTTTAATATAAGTAACGTAAAATTTTATTCTGTAAATGTGACAGTAAAGGTAGCTGACTGAGATTTGGGGGAGAGGAAGGGAGGAAGGTTAAGCAAATACGTTTCAAACTAGAAGGCTTTGCCCAACAAAGACTTCTATCATAATCTGATTATTTTAAAAAGGAGGAGGACTAGAAATGCAATTACAATTTTAACTCCTTCCCAAACTCACACCATGTGAGACTCAGTCAAGCACTGGCTCTTTCTCTTCCCAGGAACTCAAAGCAGAGTCATGCTCTCACCTGTGCTCTGCTCTTTAGCCTTTGACATGCAAAGATTCAGCAGGGATTGAATCAGCACTGCTGTATGGTGCTGCAAATAGTAACTGAGATATCCACCTCTCTAAGATCTAACGTCTATTATGAGATTATCTAGGAGTAGAATAATCTCTTTTATCACAGATAACTACAGCCAATACTATTTTCTGTACTGCTGTAGCAGAATAATTCAGTGATGCTGTTTTCAGCTCCCTGCTGGGTGGTTGTAGGGAAGACAGGGAGGTGAACAGCAAAAGGACGAGGGATGCAAGTTATAACAGGGGAAATTCTGATGAGATATTAGGAAAAAAATGACAGTAAAGGTAACACTACAAACACTACAACACATTTCTTGGAGAAGCTGTAACATCTCCGTGTATGTACTCAAAGGTCAACAGTTCAAGGCTCCAAACAACCTGATCTAACTTTGGACTTGGCCCCATACTGAGCAAGGGGTTGGACCAAGGGGTCCAGAAGTTATTTCCAACTGATGTTGTGATTTTAAGTAGTGAGGTAGAGCATCCTTGAAGAATAATGAGTGTTAAAACAGGGTCTGGAATAGAGCAAGGTGCCCAAGAAGTAATGGATTATTTGACTTATTACAACTATTAGCAGTGTTTTCATAGAGACAGCAGGCACACCTGCACCGAGAGGACCTGTGTGACAAGATGGGAACACACTGCACATTGCATAACAGACTGCTTCATCATGATCAGGAGGTCTTTGCAAATGAAGATAAGCTCAGTTTGTCCGGTGGCAAATTATTTACCCTGCTCTATTCAGACTAGCAGGTTGCTTGTTACTGTAACTCTTAGGCATTCTGCATCAGATATGTTAGAGTCCCACGATATTTTATTAGTAAGATTGTGGCTGGGAAACTAGATATAATGGGGAAAAAACATACAAAAAAGATCTCACAGTCTGGCTCTAGTAGCTCACAAAGTCTAATAGAGGAGCTCTCGATCTGGGGAATGACAAGATGTACTAGGACATGGGGACTTCCCTAACGCATTCTGATTTTAAGCAATAGCACCTCTCACCCATTTATTTATTTTTTTTTTATTTATTGGCAAAGGGAGACAACATGAAGTTGTTTGTTTTAAGGTTGCTACCAAAAATTAGCATTTCCCCTTGGAGTATTTGCAACCCTAGTGTTGACATAGAGGGCTGGGAGTTGGGGCTTGTGGTTTCCAGTGTCAAATCACTTTTTGTCTGATTTCTTTTGTCTTCCCAGAACTGTTTAACATCAGTAGTAAGCAGAAAAGGCCTCACCTTTTTCTGTCCATGAGTAAGCAGGAACCCAAGCAGGAAGAAAGTGTCCAATTTTTCTGTCTCCTGCCCATTGACCTGCACACTAGCATGTTGTAGGGAAACAAAGCTGGAAATGCTTGTAAATAAACAGAACTGCATTTGGAAGACTGTACCCTGAAAGCTATCACTAATCCCTCTGCTCCTATGATGGTTTCTTTTTGGCAGTGCATTCCCCCTTTCTGACAAGCTGCAAGAGGAGCGCTCCCAGGAGGCCTGCTATCATCGTAAAGGTAATAGAATATCATCTGTCTAATGAATCATTTTCTGATTTTCATTGTACCTTAGACAGATGCCTTTGTATCTTCTCTCCACTTTCCTTTGTTACCTTAGGTAACACAGTGTGCCTGTGTTTGAATATTCTTCCAACTATGAAAAGCAAAATAGATTAAATTCTGCAGTCCTCAGTAAGCTGTCACTTACACTATTAGACTTGATGTGTTCTGTTCATAAAATACTAATACACATCGGGAAATACGGGAGGTGTGGGGGCTGTAAGACTTAAAGAGCTCGGTTTTGTGCCATGGACAAAAATGAAGGAGGGACAGAGCATAGAGGGTAACTATTGTACAGTTTTGCAATTGAGCTTGAAGTGATTTGCTACGGTCAGCATTGTGTTCTTCCACCCTCCAGCTGTACAAAGTTCACTTGTATCACTTCTTATTTCAGATGAAGACAGACTCTGGATACTCCACCATGGCTGCACAGCAGAAACAGGTAAAGACTCAAAGTTCACCTTTTAAAGGAAGTGTTATGCAGGTGCTTTGGAAAGCTGGATGTGTTGAATAACCTCCTAAGAGAAGTGACAGACAGATATCAACACTCCAATCGCTTTAACACAACTAGGAGTTTATTGCTCATCACTACAGCAACATTTTCACATTTTTTCACTTCCAGTGCACTGTGGCTACAGCACTATGTGGTGAAGGGCCTGTTACCTCTGCTTGTATGGCAGGAGACCACAACCCTCTGCTGTAGCCAGCAGCTCTGCTACCTAACCAGGCCCAGCGTGGTGGGCCAGCTGAGCAGTCTTTCCCAGCTGGTGCACCTCCTTCTCTTTTACCTTGCAGGCAGCAACCCTGCTCTGCACTTAAGGAATTTGTCACCTTGTACAAGCCCTTTAAGGCCAACGTCTCAGGCAATCAGTGGAGCAGAATTTGGAAACCGCTGTGCCGGAGCCGCTGGCATGAAGAGAAACAGGGTGTTAGCACTTGGACCTGATGAACAAGATTTTTTTTTAATGTAAACTTCTCTGCTTCTACAGCTCATGTAATTATACTGTGTGGGCTTCATTCACGTAATTACTTCCTCACGTGCAATAAAAGCACAGTCTCAAAACAAGACAGTTTCTGTCCAAATGGCTTTTAAAATTGCTTAGAGTGCAGAGCTGTGGCTGCTGTCTTAAAGCAGGGCATACGTGGTCTCTGATGTGTATTAGAAGTTATCAATATTTGAAATGATTTGAGATCTTCTGGCTGGAGGATGCTAAAGAATCTGAAATATTATTTGGTCTAACTAAAAATTCTGACTTCAAAGTTTTTCTTTGGTGTATTCTTTTGTCATCCTATGAAAAAGAAGGATTTAAAGGATACAATTCTGTTAAAAGGCTCAGAAACGTTTATAGCTTTTAATATTTCTTTCTAAAGAATACCTAAATGGTATGCCAGGGTTTAAATATTAAGAAATTCTTTTCTTATATCAGTATACATTAGGCGTAACATGGATACAACTGGAAGTCTGAAACTTGAGGGCAAACCTGCCGACCAAAATTGAGCATGTACTATCTGAAGCTGGAATAGATGGCTCTTTCACCAGCCTTGCATTTTCAGTTGAGTACACCTAGCCATAACGCTGGCAACTGAATGTATTGCTTCAAATACAAGCCTACAGGGTTCACAAACATGAAGCTGTAGGGCAAGAGTCCTGTAAATTACTTTCTCCCCAGTTGCTAATGTGATAAAAACTGAAACGATAGGAACAAATGTTTGTTTTAATGAGGAAAGTTTCAGTGCTAATGAGCAAAGTTCTGTCCTGGGACAGATAAACACTGCTGACAAGTTCTGGGCAATGATTAATATTCTGTAGCTGTTACAGAATCTTAAAAAAACTCTTCACACTGAAAGCTATGTCGAGAGGGTTTCCCTGTATTGCATTGCCCTACACACACCTGCATTCAACATGCATTAGTATGCATTAGTGAGCTGTCTCTCGTTTGGCCTCTTTGACAGGAGACAAACAGGACAGCAACTATGAATCATGCTATTTTTACTCCAGTCTGCTTTTGCAGCTAAACAACACAGTTAAAAAAAAAAACAGGAAGGACAGAACAAAACACTAGCTGGTTATTATGCTATAGTATTTTAGAATTATAATTTCTTTTTAAATCATCCTGCAGATAAATATAACATGTATTCACCCAAGAAAACTCAAACTAAGATTTCTGAACTGCACAACCAATCTGGGCTATGTTAAGACAGTTAATTATATATTTGTCGTATAATTGATAATCATTTTTGCATATTTAATTGTTCAAATATATCAAATACTGCTTTTTGAATATTCTTATTCCTAGAATCAAAAAGTCACACTGGTCTGATTGTTTTGTGTGGTTAAAATCCTTACTGTCCTAGGAGTCCTGTTAACACCACAGGTGCCATTATGCTGTACACGGGGATATTTGTTTAGTAGGTAACACTTCCATGACTGAGAACAGGAATGTAGTGAACTTCATACTTCTGTGAAGTTGTGTATTTTAACTTCTTGTTATAGGGCAGTTATTCTGTACAAATCACACATGGTACCTTCTAGACAAGTTGTACTCCCAGTACTAGAATCAAATTGTATCTGTGATGGGCTGTATCTGCAAGGCAAAGTATTATCCTCTGTTAGACCTCTGTTACAGTTAGAGGGGAAAAAAAAAAAAGGCTAAGCTTCTTCAGAAGCACTCTTCAAAGGTAAGAAAAAAGTTGAGAGAAGTGGTTCTGAATTAACTGGAGCTATTAATCAGATCACCTGACCATAACAGTTCTTCATTACTGCTGGAGGATAGCGTATTGGATACTGGGAGGGAGAATAAACTGGCAGAGTGAGGGAGATGTTGAGATGGAGCACGGTTCCTTACCCCCAGGTCTTCCATTGCTACTGTTCTGAGTTATCCAGAAGCCCTTTATATTACAGTCCTCCAGGTACTCAGAAATATACCCAATAAAAATGGGGAGGGAAAGATCAGTGGCCCATCCTCTCCCTTTGATTACACCAGAGAAATTCCACGTCAGTGACACTTCAGGGCTCTGTGAAGACATCAGGTGGATGTGGGTGAACTCTCCCCCCCAGTTACACACACTATCCCAGAACAGCCTGGTTACCGCATTCTTTAGAATCTGTAAAGCAAAACAGACCATCATAGGACCACCTCTAACTCATGCATTTCAAATACAAGAAAGCCTAGGACGGGGCCCCGCAGCACATACTTAATTACTCTTGTTGCTTGCTCACAGGAAGAGAAGCTCTGGGACGCCGTGAAGACCTCTGCCATGGTCCTTGGTACAGGCCTGCTCATATTCACTGCCTTCGTGAACTCTGCTTCTTGGTGAGATTGTTAGAACAAAGGGGCTTGAGGAGAAGCATTTCTGTGGAGAGGGGATAAGCAGATTGTGAAAAGATAAGTCACTAACAACACTTACTCCCACAGGTATGTACAGAAGATCTGGGAGACTTCAGGCAATTTCTGGCAAACAGCATGGCTAAATCTTTACAACCTGTTCGAGGGAAACGAATGGTCACTCTTCCTCTTTGGTGAGTTACTCAGATTAACAACCCTTTGCTGTACAAGGGCACGTATTGTATTTAAAATGGGACATGGATGTTCCATCCCAAACTGCCCGCTTTCCCTGCTGAAAAGCACACATAGGCTTCAAAGCCAGCTGTAAGTGACAGTGCAACGGTGCCGCCTCTGGAGTGGCTCCTCATTAGACCTACTACAGGGATTAAAAACCTGATCTTTTTGCTGCTTCTGAAAGTACAGAACAGCTTCCCTGTGTAAACATACTCTCTGCTCCTGTGAGAAATGAATGACTCAGTAGAACTAATTACTGAAAATTAAAGTTAAATTAGTAAATTTTACGCTCGCCGTAGTGTACAACCCTACTCTGTCTGTGATTAGCAGTTGGTGAACAGGCTCGGTAGGGATGTTGCAAGGTCCTAGGAATCAACTTGATCTTATCCAATGTGTATTTAAAAATAATGCGTGACAGAGGTTCCCCAACCTCCTAGAAAAATCTTTTCTTAGCGTGTTGTGGCAGGTTTTAGCCTATGGGGCATTTGCGCAGTTTAACCTCCTCACCATTCCCTAGATCTTACTTGGGTGCCAGAACCTACCCATATTCCATTTAAAAGCATCACAGGGCAGGGATTATGCACCTGGTATACTTAGGTCCAAGCAAGGTCCTCTGGATACTAATCCATTGTATCTCTTTTCTGATTTAGCCACAGCTCTCAATGTATTCACACATCTCTGACCTCTCCTCATGTCACAGGGGCTGCGTTGGTTCCTGCCCTTGCCTTCTGGTGCTTCAATGGAATCCTTATGGTGGCTGATGTAACAGGAAAGCCAACTTTCATTACTCGGTATCGCATTCAGCTGGGCAAGAATGATCCTGTAAGTAATTGTCACTGTGCGTCTTCTGCTGGCTAAACACTTCCTGGAGTCTCTTAGGTTAGGAGAGGGGAGAAGAACCAGTTATGCTTTTCTCTTCCAACCAGATAGGATTCAAGGAGAGTCAAGATGAGTCTTGTATATCCACTGCAGAGGGGAAAAATGTTCTTGTAATTAGGCTACGGATCAGATCTTGATAGATTGCTTGTTAAAAAGTTGACCCCTAAACTAACTAATACAAAAACATCCTATAAATCTAAAAGCTCTTTATTGTCCCTAATCAAGGACCCAGTGCTTCTGATGTAGCCTCAAATCCTGACTTCTTTTTTGCAGGTGGACACAAAAAAATTGCGACAAGCCATCTACACAGCGCTATTTAATCAGTTCTTTATCTCCTTGCCCATGCTTGTGCCCATGTTCCATGTCATGAAATGGTGGGGCAACACCTTCAGCGAGGAATTACCCACCTTCCAGTGGTTTCTTGTCGAGCTGAGCATCTTTACCGTAACTGAGGAAATTCTCTTCTATTATTCACACAGGTGAGCTGAGCACTGGAACGGGACTCGGTGGTTTGTCCCTCTGCCTTTAAGGTTATACCCCTCTCTTGAAACAGCAATAGTCCTAGGCCACCCTCTTCCAACAACCTTGTATTTGTATGGAAAACTCAGGTCCTGGAGCTTACTTATAAATTCCTATACTAGGGAACATCCATACTACATGAGGCTTGGCTGCTGCAATGCTGCTACAGTAAGCAGAAACGGATAAAAACTACAAATGTGGAACAGGTTAGAGATTCAGGAATAAACTAAACAGCTTTATACAAAAGCTGTTAAAAAAAAAAGCATTTGGACAAAGGCACAAAAAAAAAAAAAAAAAAAAAAAAAAAAGGAGGGCCATTTACTATTCTTTCTCTAATAGTTGCCAGTAGGAAAAGTCAAAACAGCAAAAAATATAGTGAGTCTTCCCCTAAGGGGAAGGTTTGAGTGAATCAGTCTTTCAGAGACTTGGATTTATGGGATGTACTTGAACCTAAGTTCAACATCAACCAACAGACATTGAATCCATTGAACAAAGACTTAATGATGAAGAAAGAGAGAAGCCAGGAGTGCTGCACTCATTCCCAGCTGTTCTAAAATCCATTTTCAAGAGGAGACATGAGACCGGCCCGAGGAAAAGTTGTTACATTACTCTATGTTCCTTTCTCAGGGGGCTCAAAACCTACATTTCTGTTTTCTCTACTTAGACTTGTTCATCTTCCCCTCCTGTACAAGCACATTCACAAGAAGCACCACGAATGGACAGCCCCCATTGGCGTGGTCTCCATTTACGCTCACCCGTTAGAGCACATAGTAAGTGATCTCCTCATGGTCACCTTCCACTTCCTGCATGGAGTGTGAGTTCCATGGGAGGAAGAGGAGTGGTAAGAGACAAAAATCAAATGCTTCCTTAGAATCTTCTTTCTGAGAAGAAGCCTGGCTGTGGAAGTATTGCAGTGCCTGTTTATACCAGACTCTATTAGCTTTAAGAATAGAGAAAGAGCTGGGAGCACAGACTGTGCTTTCAGCAAGAAACGTAACATTTACACAGGCTAGGTTACTGCATGGACTCAATTCTGTCATTATTTTCATGCTGGTGGCTGGAATCAGTGCTTGCAAACCCCCCTTGAGTGTCTCCCAGCCTTGCTCCAGCCAAGACTTCTCACAAAAACGCATCCCGCCTTCAGAAGATTCCTCTAAATACCTCTAAATACCACCTCCTGTTAATAACAGGACTGGGCTGCAGCTCCAGCTCTGTGAATCTCCCTAACTGGCAGCCTTTGGGTAGCAGAGGAGCTTGTTAAATCCAGGAGTCAAGCTGAGCCCCATCCGTGCAGTAAGCCTCATCTGGGCCATAGCAGCTACCAGTAGCACTGGTAGGACACAATGAAGTGCTGCACCTGGGATCATCACACCACTACTCTTGTCTGCTAACGTCCATAGGCCAGTGCCCCTTTACAGCTAGGTTTCCCTAGAGCAGCTTCAGCTTTTTTCCAAGAAGCTGCTGAAATTCTCACCTCTGACTCCAGGGTGAGGTACTAGAACCATGCTGCCCTCACCCCCCTAGTTTGCTCTCATGTCCAAGTTTTACTACTAGTTTGGGGAGCTTGTACTGTGACTATGTTTCAGAGTGAGTAAAACTCAGTTGGCTCAGAGCAAAATTATTTCTTTGGTGCTAAGTATGTACTTTTAGCAAGATGTTTGCAGAGGGATATGCCCTTTGTGCTGTTTGCAGAGAACTAATGCACCCCAGCGAAACAATTTGGCTCCTAGGCGAGAACCTGCTTGTTGTGGACCCATTAACAAGGCAGTTTGCTTCTCATTTCCAGCTCTCCAACACGCTGCCTGTCATGACTGGCCCGATGATCATGGGGTCCCACATTGTTTCAATCGCAGCGTGGTTCTCCCTTGCTCTTGTAACAACCAGCATTTCGCACTGCGGCTACCACCTGCCCTTCCTGCCGTCGCCGGAGTTCCACGACTTCCACCACCTCAAGTAGGTCCCCGCTCCCCTTCCCCCTCCTTCCTGCGCCCTGTCACTGCCGACAGGCAAAGCTCCTTTTGGAGCATGATTTGTGTATAAGCAGAGAAGCCTGTGCAGCTCACCTGCTGGCAGACCAAAATCAGTTCTCAGAGCAGTTAAACAGAGCTTTGGTCTCACCGGGTTCCTGCTGACTTCCCACCCGACTGCCAGCCACCTCGCTGACTTCTATGCTTCTCCATCAGCTGACTTGGAGACCTCCAAAGCACAAACACACAGCTGAGGCTGCATGGTTCAGGTTTCCCAAAGTGACATGGGAGGGAAGCAGACAGTGCTGGACTTCCCCCAGCACAAGTGCAGACAGTTCTCTGCAAGGCTCTTCCTGGAAGCTCAGAAGACACCGCATATGATCTGGATTCAAGGCAGCAAGGACAAATCACATAGCAAAACCAAATCTGCTGCAGGAGCCTCCCTGTCTGTCCCTTTCCTATACACAGGGATTAGCAACAGTGCTCAGATAACACCTTGCACAAACAATCTCAATTAACCCTTCCTGGCAAAGACTCCCAGCCCCCTTTTACACAGGAGTATCGTTTCAGTAGGTTGTTCAGGGATACATACCAAAATCGTGGAAGAGTTGTCCCCATCTGCCGTACTTCTTCGAACGCAATTTGCTTCTCCTGCAGAAATAGAAAATGGGGATCGTTCTGTTGCAACCTAAGCGCAGGGCAACACCCAGAACATGGAGCCAGTTCTTGTTACCAGTCATTTCCTCTGCAGCTCGGCTCATGTCAGGACACGGATCGCCGCAGAGCTCAGCTGCTGTCTGGGCAGAGCTGTGCCAGCATCTGCAGTGCTGGAAGCGCGTCAGCTCCACGTCTCTGGGCAGCCTGGGCTGGATGCACAGACATGGCGAGGTGGCTGCCCCACTGCTCCCACAGCTCCGAGCTGCTGTGGCCAGGGATGGCTGTTGTTCGGCGTCACCGTACCTGGATAACGAAGCAGCAGGAGGGGAGCTGCATAGGTTTCACCCAGGTTTCATTAGGGCTGCAAGGGAAACTGGTACAGCAGCAGCAATCACACGGATGGCTTATCAGGGCCCTGAAAGAAGATAAATAGGACGGGCAAGGTAACCTCAGTAACTTCCAGTGCTGTTTATTCTGTTTGGTTTCCAGGTTCAACCAGTGTTATGGTGTCCTGGGAGTACTGGATTATCTGCACGGAACAGACACGGTGTTCAGACAAACCAAAGCCTACGAGAGGCACAGGATCCTCCTCAGCCTCACACCTCTCTCAGAAAGCATCCCGGAGACACCCAAGAGGGCAGAGTGACCTCCAACCCTGCAGCCTGCATTCTTGCAGAGCCCAGCAACAAGGAGAGCTGGGGACAATTCATGCCAAATAGTACCTTAATTGGGAAACAAGTTACTGGGCACGAGTAACAGTTCCCAAAACTGAACTGAAACATGCGACTTGAGATGACCACAGTCACCGCCTGTTATTTTCTACCTAAAGCGTGAAAAAACTGCTCTAGAAAGCTATTTTTAAACTTGTATTGTTTCTTGGTTTTAGCCGCCTGCACATAAGCCACATGATTTTGGGGGTTACTGAATCCTCATTAAGGTTATAATACAGATCACATTTTGGCCTCTTTCAGCAGCATTGTGTGGACATACCAGGAAGATCACTACGGCTACATACTGTAGGAATTACAACCACTGTTCCTCTGAGACTTAGTGTTACCCAACCTCAGACGGCCTTGCATGTGGGCCTTACAAAAAGTCAGTGAAGCCATGGCTCTAGAAATACTACCTTACGCACACAGGCCTGATTTGCCCTCAGCAGTCTTTCATTATGCAAGATAGAAGTGCATCTGAGGTCAGGGCTGTCTCATCCTCATGGCCACTCCACAAACCAACACGAACAGCACTCACCCCTTTATGCAGATCCACAAGTACCTATACAATAAAAATCAAGATATGCTGCAAAGTTTTTTGTAGAGCTGACCTGCTCTGCACTTACCTGCTGTCAGCCCATGGAAGCCAAGTCTCTTCCTCCACCCTCCTCCAGTTCCTTCAACTGCACCTGCATCGACCCAGCCCGTCCGTCCAACCCACAGCCCTCTGGGGAGGGCACATCAGTTAGCAGAACAGACAGCCCAGACTGCATTGTCTTTTGAAGTTTTTATTTTTATACATTTTTTTTTGTATTAAAAAGGAAAAAGCATAATTACCACAAATTACAAAGGACTAAAGCATTACTAGAATAATGAATCACATCAGCCTAGAAAGCAGATACTCTGAATAATATTAATGTTATAATACAAGCTCTCATTCAAGTATTTTACATTTGTCTCTTTTCCTTTTATATGTGATGATGATCCTAGCACATGGGTCAAAGATTATGTACTATCGACAGAAGATGGATCATGTACAGCGGGCCATATTAACAAGATTTTCCTCCCAAGTGATAAATGGTCTGTGATGAGTCATTTTAAGTTTGTCTCTACGATAAATGCAGCTGAAGAAGGTTGCACACACTTTCTAGTTTTGGGAACAGAAGGCTGAGGTTGGGACACACACAGTTTGAGAAGGGCCAGCACATCGAACCATCACCCCTGTTGCTCCAGGCGAGCTATCGGAGGCCGAGCTCTAACCCACACCGCCCGAGCAGCTCGGAGCACACCGCCACCAGCGCTTGCTTCCGAGTCACAGATCTGAGGATTTCCAACCCCAACGGGAGCGGGCCAGGCTGGGAGAGGAAGGGGGAGCGGGATGGCTGCCGTCCCTGCAGGCACATGAAGCTCGGGGGGGACCAAGGGCTGCCAAACCCCATCCCGGCATGGGTGTCACCGTCCCTGCCAGCCCACGTGTGGGGCTGACGTGGTAGAGATGGGGACAGGAGAGGGAGCCAGAGGGACAGCAGGGGGACTTTGGGGTTAGCCCAAACACTGCAAGGGGGTGGCTGACGCCCGGGCCAGTCCACACTCTTCTGGAGCTTCCCACCGAGGGGATGTGCTTGTCACAGATACATCGGTCCTATGTTCAAGTGTCTGCAGAAAGTGAAACTGTAAACTACTCATTGAAACACTGCCCTCCATCCATCCACCCACTCCACGCCACTGAGATGAGAATTTTCATTTAGAGGAAAAAAAAAAAGTAAGTCAGTGAGGCATTTAACATCAAGTGTAGCAACCCTCTCTGAAGAAGAGCCTAGCATCCATTTCAAAACAGTGACAAAGTGACATAACCAGTCTCAGAGGAGAGACAGGAGAAAAGAAGCATTGCAAACACAGCTTGCTACATTTACAGTTTTCCTTTTTTTTTTCCTTTTTTTTTTTTTTTTTTTTTCCTTTTGTTAAAATAACTGGAAAGGCATTAACAGCTAAAAGGCCCCCTCCGCACCACGATGCTGAGCGCGCAGACACGTGGCAGGACACCGAGGTTAACGCCTCACCCCGGGCGACCTGGCCGAAGCAAAACGAGCAGTTGCCAAAACTCGAGGGAACCCAGGGGCTGCAGGGCAAGGCTGCTGACGGGGAGGGGTCCGAGGGACACAGCAGGGAGCAGGACAGACAAGCAAATGGAGCATCAGCAGCATTATTATTATTTTTTTTTCCTTTTTCAAATGAGCGTGGCTAAGCAACGAAGCCTCCTCTGAAACACACCGCCCACCTCCTCCACTGACCCGTGCCAGAGGTCTGGACCTGTCCCAGGTGCCTGGGCCCCGAAGGGGGGTGGATGTACAGGACCTCAGTGAGGAGAGGGCTCACACAGCAGCCAGGGGGAGACAGGACACGCTCCCCTGGCTGCCCCAAACTTTGCACCAGCAGCCAGGGCTCCCTCCAGCCATGCTGGGGGCTGGGTACCAGCCTGGTGCTGCCACCACAAGCGGCGTTGCAGTCCCGGCAATAAGCGTGCCTGATCACCCAGGCCATTAAAATTAAAAAAAAAAAATAATAATAATCATGAAATATGATTGTGGCGAAGCATCCAAGCTAAAAGCAAGGCCAAACTCCTTCCTCAGCTGGAGGGCAAAGCTTCCTCGAAAGCAAACCCCTCTCCGGACAGCTGCCCGCCTTCCCTGGGGGCGCAGTGCGGCAAGCGGCGTGTGCTGCCTGATGTGTGGCACCAGCACGTTTTGTGAGGGAGGCCAAACACCTCTGCAGCCCCACAGCTGGGCCCTGACCACACCACAGCAGTCCTGGCCCCATGAGGTGTCCACGTGCCATGGGGCTCACAGAGCCAGCCCTGTGTGGGGCTGGGCCCGGCAGGCACCGCAGCCCTGCTCGGTGGCGGCCTGCAGGCCCTGCTGCCCCGGGAGCCAGCTACAGCCGCCTGGGGCTGCTTCTTTCCCTTCTTTCCATCTCCCTGTGGCTCCCTGCAGTCGCTGCTGTCCCACAGAGGGCAGAGCGAGGCGCACGGCAGCACGTGGACGCTCACCCAGGCCGCTGGCACACAAACCCGGCCGGCAGCGCCGACAGGCGCTCCCCAGGGCCCTCAGCCACACTGATGCAACAAACCACTGACTATGAGGGGGGGAGAAAGGTCTTCTGTGCCTAGACTACACAGTCTCGGCCTTTGAAATTAAAGGAAGAATAATTTAAAATCAATTCAGGATTTGGGAAATTCTCTGGGACGTTCCTTAGCCTTCTCTACCACCCCGGCAATTCCCCAGCCTGCTCCACAAGGCAGAGCTCCGCAGCAGGAGCTCGCTTCTCCTCCTTTCCTATTTCGTTTGCTGCTCAAAAGCAGACCACTGGCTTCCAAAGAGAACACGCACCAACGAGAGGAATACAGGGAACACAGCAGCAAGGACCACCTGTGGCACATTCGAACCCGCTTCCACTTGCCAACAACCAGCAAAACATCTCCAACGCCCTCAGCCAACCCCCGGCTTCAGCCTCCGAGGTGCCTCCTTCCCAAATCAGGGCCGAACCCTGCCAGGTCCGTAACGTGAGAGATCTGACTCCGGCTCACAAGAGAAGAGAAATTTGGAGGTAACAGTCAAGGCCGCAGCGCTGTACAGACATTACTCGCCAGCCCGGGCCGGGTACCGCTCCGAGCCCCCAGAGCGCTGCTGCGGATTCGGAGCACGCCGATGGCTTGGGCACCTTCGTGCCCTGAACGGGGCCTCCGAGCGGTACCGAGCCGCGGGATGGCGTGGTAGGGGCAGACGGACCAGAACGGGATCACACTAGGAGGAAATGGCGAAGTAGCAGCTACCCAGCCTCGCTCAAACCCAAGCTGTGCTTTCAGTTACTAGCAGCAGGTCACGAAGCTGCTCCCCGCGGCCCAGCCCCGCTCCTCTCCCTTCCCACCTGCTCGGTGCAGAGGCAGTTCGGGAAGGTGATAACAGGGCCCAGCCAGCATCCGCAGCCACCCCTGACCTCCGGCTCCCCGCTGGCCGCTCTGGCCAACGTGCTCATGCTCAGCACCCCAAGTTCTGCTCCCAGCTCCCGGCTGCTCTTGTCCACCAGCCCCGCAGCCGTACGGAGGCAGCCCTGGAGGGATGACTCCTTCCTCCAGCTACCAGCTGCAGCACCGTATGGAGCGGATACTCGAGGAAGATGCTGTTCGTTACCAGCTTTGGATTTTGCCGAGGGTAACGCGACGAGCTGCATCTTCCAGTAGCCCCCACGCACAGAAGCACGCTCGTGGTACATGAGGCCAGCATGCCGGAGCCACAACCGAGCCAGCTGCAAAGCACACATCCCAACCCAGGAGACAGCACAGCAGCAGCAGCGAGGCCAGCACAGCTCGCTGAAGAGGGGCTTCCACCCTCACAGCAGGCACACAACCTCCCAGCGCTGCTTCTGGACCCTGGGCACAGATTTCACCCTGGAACTCGCCCCCTCAGCCACGCGCTTTCAGGGGAGCGCAGCTCGGGAGGGATTTGCCGGCCGAATCCCCCCTGGTGCCGCACGGAGGAGCCCAGGACACGGTGCAGCAGCTCTGTGAGCACCCCCTCGCCTCAGCCGAGCAAGGGGCAGCAGCAGGGCGTTGTCACAGCCCTCGGAGGGCTCAGCGCAGCCTCCCACTGAGACGAGACGTGCGATGAACCCCAGGCAAGAGGTCCCCGCAGCGAGTCCCACTAGCAGCGCCCCAGCCACAGGAGCCGCGCCATTCATCAGGCTACAGACAGGGCAAGGAGTCCCCAGGGTGCCCGCTGGATGTCCCTGCTCGCCCCCCGAGGCTGCCCGCAGGAGACTGAGCGAGGCCCCGAACGCAGTCACCGTGGCGGGGAGGATGCTACAACGGTATATACACAACAGAGCGGCTTCAGCTACGGCCCGAGCACAAGTCTTGGGTTTGACAGCCCTCAGCACCTTCCCCTGCAGGAGCAGGGCCAGCGGGGATGGTTCTCCACAGCAGGGTGCAGCTGAGCGAGGTCCGAGCGAGTGCGGGGCGGAGGAGAGGCCGCGGGGAAGCTCGGCAGCGGGGCCGTGAGGAGTCTCTGGGCGGGCGGGGAGAGCACCCAGCGCACCCCGGGGTGCAGGAAGCCAGCGAGCCTCCCTGTTCCAGCTCCACCGTAAGGCAACTTTTTTTTTGTTTTGTTTTTTTTTTTGTTGTTGTTTTCTTTTTTCTTTTTTGTATTTTTTTGTGTTTTTTTTTGTTTGTTTTGTGTTTTTTTTTTTTTCTTCAATTAATATTTCCAAGGAAGAAAGCAAAGGGAGATGTGTCTTTTCAAAGTTTTTTTTTTGTTGTTTTAGGGGGGGGTTATGTGTTTGTTTTTTTTTTCTTGGTTGTTTCATTTTTCCAAGGGAAAAGGAAGAGAAAGCCTCCTTCGGCAAAGTCCTGTCTTTGCGTGCGACGAGCAGCCCCGGGGAGGCGCACTGTCCATGCAGGCTCGAGTCCAGGCGCCTGCTGGCCCCCCCAAGCCATCCTCGCAGGAAGGAGTCAGAACAAACCCATCCTTGGCAAAGGTCCTTTGGTTGCTTCAAAACGTCCGTGATGGAAGGGAGAGGCGGGCGGAGGGAGAGCCAGACCCCGGGGAAGGATGGAGACGAAGACACCAGGGAGGAGGAGGAGGAGGAGGGACGGGGAGGACGAAGAGGACGCGTTCCTTCTGCGGTGGTCGGTCCCGAGGCAGCGCCGTGCGTGGAAGGGGAGCCGCCGGCGGGGTCACGGAGATCAGAGGCTCCGCAGCACCACGACGCGCTGCGGCTTCGGTCCCCGGCGGGGAACCTCGCTCCTCCGAGCTTCCTGATCGGGCTGCCAGCGGTCCGAGGGGGGGGACACAGAGGGGAGTCGTCGGGGCCGCAGAGAGCAGAATTGTTTTGGTAAATCTGGACAAACTTCTAGCAATAATTTAAAACTTGATATATATATATAATAATAAAAAAATCTCCCCTTTCCAACCCAGCCAGAACATTTGTTTTTGTTTTTTTAAAGACACTAAGACATGAGTGTGTGCACGAGAGGGAAGGGGGGCGGTAAAGAAAAGCAGAGGGTGGGCCTGGTGGGGGTAGGTCTGGCTCTGGTCAGGTTTGTAATAGCAAAACGGTGTTTTAGATGCGGATCGTCTTTGCTTTCCAGCCACAAGAGAAAAAAAAATCGTGTGCGTTGAAATTTCTCCCCAGCAGCCTATTCCTGGGCACCCACATTCCAACTCCCTTCCTGTCCCACCCCTCGGGGCTCCCCTTCTCTGAGCCAGTCCCCCACCACCCCACCCCGTCTCCCCGAGGGAAGCCAAAGCTGCAGCCCCTCTACTTCCCCACTGTCTGCAATTCTGCGGCTGCAGGGGCAGGGACTTGCTGGCTCAGGTTTTTGGCATCCTCTTGTGCAGGCTGGCTGGGCGAGGCGTGGGCTTGGCTGGCTGGGCACTGGCTGACCGTTTTGCTGGAAGACTGGGATGGGTAGCGCTTCCTGCCGTCTCCCCCCGATGTCGTCGGGTATCTCTTGTGTCCACCTTCCTCTCCCATGGGTGGCTGGAATGGAAGCACCCCGGTATCAGCACAGCCGCCTCCGAACGCATTTCCTCCCCCCGGATTAGAAGGCAGCCCTGCTGGAAGCCTGTCTGCAGCCTCTCTGGCCCACAGGGATCACGCGTACCCGCCCCACGCACACAGGACTAGGACAGCTGCCCCTCCTCTCCACATCTCCCACTGCCAGATTTGCTGGCAGCCAGCCTTCCAAGAAAGCACAAGGGGGACACCTTGCTCTTAGGCACCTCCCTCCTCCACAAAAGGGGCACGATCCAGAAGTCTGGGAGCCAAAGTCTGCACGAGGCTGGCTTCACTCAAGCCATTAAGGCTCGCTTTCTTCCTCTCTCTCCAGCTCATCAGGGAAGATGCACTCATCCTTTCCTCAGAGAGCTGCCCTGAAGTGGATGTGCAATATTCAGACCTTGAATATTCAACTGCTTTGCTTTAGAGACAGCGAGGCAGCAGTGACCGATGGCTCAGGCAGCATCCGAAACACCCAAGGAGCAGCAGGAAGAGACCCAGTGTGTCAGCACGGGCAGCACATGCTGCTCTGCTGCTCCATCCCAACCAACAGGCATCCTCCTTCCCCCACCGAATGGTTTTCTGCCCCAATCTGTCACCTCTCCTAACCTTCACCCTTGTCTGCTCATGTCCCTGTGCTCCATGGATGCTGTGCGAGCCTCAGCACCTGATCAGAAACGTCAGCACAACCCTGCCATGCCCAGCCTCACTCACTGCCCCGCCATGGCACAGGGAAAGGCCCTGGGGAAAGGAAACCACGCAGGGCTGCTTGAAAAAAAGAAATCCCAGGGGCTAAGCAGGGCTGAACATCGCTGTCTCAGCGATGAAGCTGCTGAGGAATGACAGGATTCAGCTGAGGCTGCTGGTTCCTGGCCCAGCTGCAGTGATGGGGCACGACACTAGGTGTCACCCACCCCCTGGCCAGCACTGCTGGGGACCGGGCCCCTGAAGCCCTCTGTCCTCGCAGGGGCTGCGGGGTGTTCGTGGGGGCTTTCAGCGTGGTGCGGGCACTGCTTCTACTCACGTCCACTCGGAAGTCCTCGAGGCGCTTGAACTTGCTGAGGTATTCTTGCAGTTTGCTGTTGATGTCCAGGTTTTTGGCTTTGGAATATTTTAGGAAGGCCCAGAACTTTTCCAGCCCGTAGAGCTGACCTGAAGGGGGGAGAAAATCAAACCAGGAGTCAGAGCTCTCTCCTCAAGGCTTACTGCTCGCCCCACAGGCCCTCCTGTCCCACTGGCTGGCACAACCAAGGCAACGCAGAGAACCTGGAGCAAAGCAACCTACACAGGCACTGGGAGCCCTCTCGATGGGGGTGTCCCCAGGCTCTGGGACTGGGTAGGTGATCGTGGTGAGCTGTGGGAAAGCCACAGCTTTCCATTATCTACCTCCATACATACCCCCAAGAGCCTTCAGGCCACTGAACACCCCCCATTCCATCTCAGAGCTCTGCATAGGAGCATTTCTCACCACCAGCAATGCTGAGGGACAGCCCGTCACTTCACACATCACCCAGCACTCCGTGGCTGCCATAAAGCCAGGAAAGGAGGCACGGGGCAGCCACACATCCAGGCTACGTCTCTGCTAGGCACAGCAGAAGCCAAAGGAGGCACTTACCAGCTTCGTAATCCTTGATGGTCTCTTCTTGAAAGTCCTTAAATATGTCTGGCCGGAATTTCTTCTCCAGCCCATAGCTGTAGTATCTGAAAAGGCACTCCAGACCGTACCTGGGAACGGGAGAACACGCGGTGCTCAGACACTGGTGCACATGATACCTGGGTCCTGCTGTGTATCACAAAAAAACAAACCACACCTCTTTTCCCTCACTCCCCTCCCAGGAAAGGCCACTCTGTCCCTCCTCTCCTACCTGTATCCCTCCTTTCCATCCTCCACAGCCAGCTGCTTGAACTCCTCGTACATTTTCTTGTTGAAGTGATCTCGTAGGAAGAAGGACCAGAATCGGAAGAGCGTGTTCATCTCCTGGGACTGACCAATGCCCAGTCGTTTCCGCTCTGTTTCGGGGAGAGGGACTCATGAGAAAACCGATCAGTGCACGGGGGCTCGCACACTGGAGGGCTCTGGGACTACACCCAACCCCTGTTGTTGGACACCCCGAGCCACAGCTCGCTTTTCTAGGCAATGAGGAAACACGAGCTACCAGCAGGGCTGTCCTGTAGGACCCCATTTACCTCTGTGTGCAAACTCTGCTGCCAAACCCTGCGCCCCAGCGCAGCAAATCAAAGGCACCCGGCCCCAAACCCAGTGGTGCCGGCATCCCACACCTACCGTTAAGGCAGCGCCGACGGTACTTGTGGTAGACGTGTTGCGTGAAGCCGTTCTCCTTGAGCAGCTCGTGGGAAGGGTGTTGGAACTTGGGCAGGGACTGCGGGGTGCAGCCGTAGCTTCCGACAGCTGGGGTGCCCTCTGAGGGGCTGGAGCTGTGCATAAAAGACCCCAGTCAAGCCCTTTCCTTGCACCCAGCCAGCAGCACAGCAGGATCCTGCTCCACCCCGCTGCACTCCTTTGTTGTTCCCACCAGCTCCCTGTGACTGCTTCTGCTCTGGGTTTGGGACCTGAGCTAATGGGGATCCTATTAGGACTGGAACCAGTGTTCCCAAACGAGTTTCTTACTGTTATTGCAAAGCCTCAGACTTCCCTCAGCTCCCTCCAGGAAGAACACAACAGGTCCAACCCCGTCTAGAGCCTAACAGGAGATCTCCCCTGCTAGACCAAACGCTGCCCTTTCCCTTCCTTCCCCTGCTCCCTCCCTTTCTTGTTTCAGGAGCCACGGGGTTGTGGAGGGACCTATCTCCAGTACCTGATAGAGGCGGTTCGGGGCCTGTGCTCCCGTGAGTCCATCACCCAGCCCACGTGGCACTCCATCGGGGGGTTTGAGCTGTGCCTCGTCTTCCTCTTCCGTGGGGTCTGCAAGACAAAGGGCATCAGGAACGCGTCCCCTGCCTCTCCAGGCCCCACCTGGGAGCTTCCCAGCCCCAGCCTCCCAGCCCTGGTCCCACCTTGGCATCTATTGTCCTGCCCTCCTTCACCACCGGGTAGAACCGGGGGGTCTGGGTCGGGTCCTTCAGCTGCGGCGTGCGAGGGGTCCGGGGGGTCCTGGCATTGCGGTAGTTGGGTGATTCTGGTACGGTTGTAGGCAAAGACCGGGCGATGGTGGAAGGTTCGGGGACTCCAAACAACTTGTTAGCCAGCGCGTCTGTGGGTACTGCAGGGATAAACCCCCCGCCGTGTCAGACGGAGCTCTGAGCACAAGAGCACCACCACAGCCAAGGAACGGGAGTTTTGGGGGGGGGGACAGGAACTCATGGGCACATCCCAACCCTCCTGCAACAAGCAGCTTGACACCCAGTCTGTGACCAGCCTGGCCAGACAGCCCAAAATCTGAGCTTCCAGGGCCCCTGCAAAGTATTTTCTAGGAGAAGGGCAGGCCAGCAGCTCCGCCTGGGCACCAGGCCCCACGCAGGGGCAAGCAAGGCCCAGCAGATCGGGTAACCCAGCGAGGGAAGTGCGATGGGAGGGTCCAAGAGGGAAGTCACATCCCTGGTGTTACATGGAGGCGTGCCCCAGTTTCCTCATGCAGTGGGGACGCTCCTGCTTTTGGAACTCCAAAATGTTCAGCTGGGACAACAACACTGCTCTGGGAAGGATGGTTCCCTTGCCCAGAAATACCCTGTGGCCCTGCTTCCTTCCTCCCCCCAGCTGCTGTTGAAGGAAGGAGGAGACAAATTCAGCCCTGCTTGTTCTTGTCCCGCTGTCTCTTACCTTGCTGGAACCTGGGGGGGCCAGGAGGGACCTCCTGGTTTGGATCCACGGGGGGCTCTGGGGTCAGGGTGTCGAACTGCTCCCTGCTGATCATGTTCACCTTCTTGAAGTTCTCCACCTCTTGCTGCATTGGAAGAGGAAGACGATGAAGCAACCAACTGCCCTCTTCTCCCCTCATCTCAACAGCTCTTCGTGACCACTGCTCTGCTTGTGCAACAGCCGCAACGGGGCCCGGGTGCCCGGGAGGGTGCCACGTTGCTCAGAGGTTAAGAGGAAACAGTGGACACACAACAGGGCCCTGCACGGACCATATCCGAGCTGCTTGCTTCTCCCATTAGGCCCAGGCTCCCGTTTCTCTGAAGCACCCTCACAGCAGCCCCGCTCACTTGTTCCCCTTGTACCCGCAGCGTCAGCCACCCCCAGGAGCAGCACGGCTTCAGCAGTGTGCCAGGGACCAACACGGGGACACGGAGCCCAGCTGGAAGCTCCCACCGGCCATTCCACCTCGTGGCCAAATAACCACGGTCACTGCAGGCTAGGCAAGTCCCTGACTGCGAGTGCCACCAACCTGGGACTCGAGTATTTCAGAGAAGCAGATGGGCTTTGTATAAAAAGCCCAAGTCTATGGAAACTGGCAGAAAACCGGGGAAGACGAGGAGCCAAGCGTGGCCCAGTCGTCAATGAACACATCCCCAGTCAGCGAGGTCTCAAGGGACTGTGTCATCAAGAGCTGGGCACTACAGACAGCCGGCTCCCTCCAGCAGGCTGGCACTGCCCGCACGCTAGCTGCTGGTCTCCAACAGCCCTGACCCTGGCAGACTGCACATTTTCCAGGTCACCTCGTTACCAGCACCTCGTCTAACTGGCTGCGGCCTTACAGCACTTTGCTGAGCTGTATTTATCCTCCGCATAGCAGAGCATGACACTGGGAGCCAGGAATCCTGAGCTCTGCGAGAGGATTAATCCCAGCTGAGCTCTACCCTACGCTCAGGCTGGGACCTGCTCTATCACCCCGAGCTGCCAGCGAGGCCAAGGCGCTGCACACAAGGCTCCCTGCGAGGAGCCACGAGCTCCATTCCCCGGATCAGCCGCCCTCACCTTGATCTGCGAGTACTCTGGCTCAAACTGCTCCGTCCACAGGTCTTGCTCGTAGTAGTACAGCCCGTCGTTGATCACCTTGGCCAGCTCTGAGCTCATTTTAGCCCTGGATGTATGGTTGCCAGTCCGGTCCCCGCCAGGATGCCGGCGCAGGTAAGGAGGCGTCTGCGTCACGATGAGGATCTTGTTCACATCCCGATCGTCGATTTCATAATCCGAATCCTCGTCTGACCAGTCGGTGAACGTGTTCTTGCGGCCGTCCATCTGCTCCATCTCCTCGTCGAAGAGGAAATCCAACTCCTCGGGTTCATCTTGGTCCTTTTGCTTCTGCTGCTGCGGGGTTTTCGACTCCTCTGGTTTCTGTAGGTGGGGGAGGCAATGGGGATGCAGTGAGTGGGGACTGGAGAGACCAGGACATCGCTCCCATGACCAATAGACATCATGCTGTGTGAAAACTGCTGCTTGCCTGCAGCTAAAGTCACTCAGACAACTGGCAGCCCCCACCCCAACAGCCGCTACACACCTTGGGCCTGGCAGGAGAGGGCCGAGGCCTCTTCTTCACTTCGATCCACGTCTCTGAATCCAGGTCGGGCAGGCTGGCGGACAGGCCCTTGGGCATCGTCTTCAGGTTACTGACCTCCTCCGTCTTGGTGGGCACCGGGCTGGCAGGACGCGGGGAGCCAGGAGCAGATTCTGGAGTTGAGAAGAGCCACGAGATGTTTTAGGAGGAGGCAGAGAGCCTGGGGAGCTGTATACTTAAAGCACCCAACCTAGATGGGGTTGTTTTGACAGCACAGCTTGTGGGACACGTCAACATCCAGCAGCCAAGGCAGGATCAGCCCTGCTTACCAGCGCATTGCCCCAGAGTGCAGAAAAACAAACTCTGGTTAAGGCTGTGATGCTGGTGGTGACCACAGAACTCTGCGGGCGTGGGTTTCCCAGAAATGCAGAGAGCCCTAAAGCAGGTGGTGACTTTGTTGCTCCCAGGGAAACCTTCCTGTGACAGCCTGGAGCCAGTGAGACCAGATCTAACAGATCTCCTGCCAAAACAAACTCTTACGACACCACCAAACAGATCCCCTGCTTGGCCTCTCAAGCCCAGACCCTGAAACGAAATGGCAGAGCCCTGACTCGGGGAACACTCGTGGCTCAGTCTCTCCCATCAGCCGTGTCACCAACGCTGGTCCCACACTTCCCCCTACACTCACCTGTCTCCTTCTGGAAGCTTTGCCGGGGCACAAACTCAGGGCAGTTGATGAACTGCGAGAAGTCCGTCTGTGTGTAGTCTGCCATGGGAGGGCCAGGCAGAGCCCATTTTTCTGGCTGCTCTTTTCTTCTGATCTTCTGGTCCACGATTTCCACCACCTTGCTGTCCTTCAGGGCCTGCAAGGAAGTGATACCGAGTTAACTCAAGGCCCTGCTTTGGCCCGCAGAGGCTCAGCCCCAGCCTTTCCTCCCTAGGTGGTCTGGGAGGAGGAGGGAGCAGGTGAAGGACAAGGGAAAGTGCCACTCAGATCTCACCCATGACCCAGCTGGAAAACAGTTCTCAGACAGGGACAGTAAGAAGCCAAAGAAGACAGAAATTCAGCTGTCCTTGCCCTCACCTTGATGATGAGGCTGATGTCAGTGGTGAGCGCCTGCACCCGGTGGAAGCTGGCAATCAGGGTGATGGGCAGGAAGCCGTCCGAGTCCATCTTGCGGCGCAGGAAGAAATCTCGCTCCAGGTTGTCCACGCTGAAGTAATATTCTCTGCACGGACAACACACAGTGAGAGGCACTCCAGTTACCTTCCTCGGGCCACCCCCATGGGGACAATCCCTCCCACGCCTGCTCGAGGCTGAACAGAGACAGCCCATGGCAGAGAGCAAACACCCCTCAGCCCTAACCCTGCCCCAGGGATCAGCCACAGCCTCGAGGGAGGGCAGCGAACAACCCCCCCCCCCCCCCCAAACAACGTCCCCATGAGGAGAGGTGGTGCTTACATCTGGCGCTTGATGTAGTCCTTGAGCAGTTCCTGGTCCACGCTGTAGAGCTCGGTGCTGCTGATGTTGTCGAAGTAGTAAGTGATGTTGCTTGCGTACTTCTGGGTGCGGGAGCCGTCCGAGCCCTCAAATTTCCGGTACCCATACTGGTAGTCGAAGTGCGCTGCAAAACAGCAACGAGGGAAGCCCCCCGGTCAGCACAGGGCCCAGGACCTGCCAGCTGCTACGTGGGGCCAGGCTCCTGCACCAACAGCTCCCTCAGCACCATCCCTGGGTCCCCGTGACAGCACAGAACAGGGCACTGCCGACCCATCCCTCAGCCTTTGCTGCAGAAGGGATCCCCGCACAGCCTCACCATAACGCAGGGAGGCCATTTACCCTCTCATCCAAGGGCACCTGGCTAGCCTAGATAACACGGCAAGGCTCTGCGCTGAAGCTCTGTCAGGGTTTGCACAGGCACAGCCCTACCAAACGCTGCTGCAGACGCTCTTCCCCATAAAAGCAGCGCCTCCTGCTCGGCTCTCAACGTGACAAAGCCCGTGCAGAGCACCAGCATGCTTTAACCGCTGCACAGGGCAGAAAACAGGTGGAGGAGCTTGGCCCGAGTAATGGAAAGACGTTTGCCTTTATTAAAATACTAACAGGAATAATTTGCTGTTAGTAAAATCAGCTCAGCAGGATGCCGCCTCCGCAGCAGCACGGAGCTCCTCGCGGGGGATCTCACATCTAGAGCCCTCCTTGGCCAGGGAACAGCAGCTCGCTGCCCAGCTGGGATGACCTGCCTCAGCACTGCTCTGCCCCCTGCAGCGCCCTGCCCTCCCAGCCTGCTTCAGAGCCCGGCTCACACGCACAGCCCTGCACGCTTCGGCACGTGTCCTGCTCTCTCTCTCTGCCATAAGGCAGCACAAACAGCAAGTACCTCCTCTGCCGCGGCCCCGGCCCCTGCCACGGCCCCTGCCTCGGCCGCGGAAGGCTCCTCGCACGGCTCCCCCCTCGCTCTTCACGCTGGAGGTCTCATCGTGGTCCTGCCAGCTGCGCTCGTGCTTGTTGTCCGGGTGCCAGCCTGCAGCAGACGGGGAACAGAGAGGCAGGAGGGGTGTTACAAGGGGGAAGGCAGCTCCCCGGATCAAGCCAGCTGCTCTCGGAGCTCTTTGGATGCACAAAAAAGTTTGGGTCCCTCCCCGTGGCCGGGGAAGGAGAGCGGGGTCCCAGCCTGAGCGCCCACCTTTCAGCTCGCCGCGGTTGTTGGAAGGGTGCCTGTGCTGCTCGTTCTGCCGGTTGTTCCGCGAGGCCGTTTTGTCCCGAGGCACCTCTGACTTCATGTCTATCTGCAAAGGGACCCACTTGTGTTTGTTGCCTGCAAAAGGACAGAATTTGGGTGTGACACAGATTCAGAAAGCGGACGCTTCTACCCCACAGACCCTTTCCTCCACACACACAGTATGGGAAGCAGCAGGGCCAAACCTTTCCTTGGACATCCCTCAGGGCCTTGCTGTCACCAAAACTGTACGTGGGGCACCACGAGGATGCTGAAAGGCTCCAGCTGGGGCTCTCAGGCTTGGAGCAGCACGGTACAAGACTCCACTGTGGCTTTGTAGCACTCGTCCTTCCTCCCCTCCCTTCCACTCGAGGAAGCTCAGGCTAAACCAAGCCCAAGTGTCAACCACAGGTGATGCAACCCAAAGCCAGAGGCTTTTCTGTGCCACTGTGGAACACACACGAGAAGGCAGACACTGCTGCCCTGCTCCCCAAACACAGATGAACCTACTGGGCCCGTACTCATCGCCACCCCACGCAGCCATCCGAGCCCTCAGCACCTGCCTGAGCCTCTCCAGTCACCGAAACAGCACTTGGCTCTGCTAAAACCTGCAAACACCTTCCCACCACAGCTATCCCTGCACTGAGACCGTAACCCTGAGCCCATAGGGTATGCAGCAGACACTTCCAGCTGGCTTTGGGCTGCAGAGAGGGAGGCAGGCTAAGCCCAGGGCCGGTCTGTGCCAGGAGTCTGCATCGTCCTGTGTTACCTTTCTTCTTCTGGGCTGACTTCTGGTTGTCGTCGTCACCATTCTTCTCCTCCCCAGACTCATCCGATTTGGTTTTCAGGCTCTCTTTGCCATCGCTCCCATCTCCTTTCTCCTGTTCTTTCATGTCTTTCTTGACAGGCAGTTTCCGGAGGGAAGGAGCTTTGTGTGGCTGCTGAGATATCAATACAGGAAAAATGTGAGGGGTGCGAGAAGCTGGAGGCAGAGCCCAGCAATCCTGGTCAGAGCAGGAACAGAAGGACCTTGCCCTAGGCTGGGGGCACCCCAGTTTCATGCTCCCCAGAGCTATCCTGTTCCTGGGGAAGGGCTCGTGTCTGAGCAGAGCAAGGTGCCCCACGGATGCTGGGAAGTGCCCAAGCAGAGGCACAAGTCCCAGGCACAGATGTTACAGAGAAGGGCTGCCAGGGAGGCCTGGTGCTCCCAGACGGGTGGTTCCTAGAAGAGACCAGACAGTGACAGGGGCAAGAGGGTGAGTGACCCTCATGCCCTGACACACGACCAGGAGCTGGCAAAGCAGCATCCCAAAATAGAAAGGTTTCAACACCACCCGTGTCTGCAGTAGGAAAGCTCCCCCTCTCCCCGTGCCCCAAGCCCTTTCTCACAGCTCTTTCCAGTTTCCCCACTGCAAGTCGCAGCTACTGCCCAGGCCCCCTTTCGCACTGAGCAGCCCCAAGGAGATCGGGTCCGGGAGCTGCCCTACCTGCTCTGCCAAGCCCAGGGCTTTAGACCGGGCTCCGTGCTCCCAGAATAGCGCCCAGGGAAGGAGCCCGATGCGCCGGGCAGCCCTAAAAGGCAATCCCCTGCACCCAGCTATTCCTGGATGCCTCCGCGCTGGCACTAAGCACCCCGAGCAGCCCGGCTCAGCAGAGTTCCCAGTGCCACAGAGGGACAGGGAGGTCTGTAAGGGCCTGATCCTGCTCAGCTGAGCAAGCCCCTGGTGCTGCTGTGTTGGAGGATCAGCGTGCAGAGGCGCCTGCCAAGCACGCAGCCTCCCTGGGCACACTACAAGGGGAACGAAATACTGGAGCTCGGTCAGACACCAGCTGAGGGTTGTGTGTTCTCACCTGGACGCTCTTGTGGGCTATTTCTCCAGGCGTAGGCCAATTTGTAGCATCACCAAAGTCACCAACCTTGTAGCCAAAGAGAAAGGTCTCGTTAGTACACAACCTGCGGGTGCCATTCCCTGGATCAGCAGCCAGAAGCCCTCCCAGACACGCTGCCACTGCCATCACCCACCGGTGTCCTGCAAACAGCTGTCCCCAGGAGGTTTGGGCATCACACCCAAACTGCACAAACCTCCCTCCCCACCCATGTAACACCCAAATTAATCCCCGATAGCTGCAGGTAAGGTTATGCCCATCACGGATTGCTGTGGGGCTGCCACCAGCCCTGTGAGCTTCCAGCTCCCACCAAGCTTTTTGCCTCAGCAAGAGCTTAAGGCACCAAGCTGCACAAGGTAACTCATCGTAGTCCTTGTCCCTCGGACAGGGAAAGCACACAACTTTCAGCATCCTTAATCCACCTGAAGCCCTGGCATCCCACCAAAGCAGCTGTCTCCACCTGGTGGCAGGTTACAGCCAGGCTTAGCTTCATTTAAGCGCCCAGCTGCAACCACGTGTTGGCAACAGCAAAGCAAAGGGATCTGGCAGCAGAACGACCAGGCCACCATCACCATTTCCACCTCCCCCAGTTTTCGGAAGAAACATGCTGCTGGAAGCAGGATAGAGATGAAGAGCTGCACAAGGACAGGGCCAAAGAACAGCTGCTGGGGTATGCAATGAATCACAGCTGGGCACTGAATTCACAATGATCTGGGCACAGAAACTCCTCCTCGCCCTTGAGGGGCCTATTATTTCTAATTTCATTTGGAGTCACCAAATTGCCCGTAAGACCACGTCTCTCCGTCCAGGTGCCACGCTTGTCTCCCCGGGAGGCAGGTTCCCTAGCTGTGCCCCAGCTGCACGCAATGCTCTCAAGGAGCAACTGTTCCTCCACCACACGTCGAGCCTCTGGAACAGATCGCCCTGCTTCTTCCAGAGCAGTTGCTTTGTTGCTCAATTTCCCTAGCTCTCTGTGTACCAGTAAAGAACAAACTGGAGAGGGATGAAAGCAGGCCTGCAGACACAGCCTTCCCACATCCAGCACCACGCGCTGAGTGCTCCCTTCAAGAGGGGACACGAACAGCTCTCCCCCAGCCCAGGTGGGAAGGAACCAGTCCATGTTGTGCAAGATGCTAAAATGCTTAAGAGGTGGAGAGTGAGGATGTTCTCCTGCTTGCTAACAGCCCGGTGAGCATATTAACCCCTCCACAACTGGAAGGGGTCTCCTTGCCAGCCCCCCGAGGTGCTCACACAGCACCGACACCCGCAGCAGGAGCTGGAGGCAGCAGGCACACACTTACCTTGCTTCCCTTCCGCTGCCTGGGGTTGGCAGCCCTCACCACTTTCGCAGGAGTCGTTTGCTCTGCAAAAGGAGGAGAAGAGAGAAGTGTTAACACCCAGCTGAGGGCTGTGGAAGCAGGCAGGGGGAAAGCGAGCCACCTCCCCCTTCAGCACAGGAGGGCTCCGAACAGAAAGGCGAACAGCAAGGAGAGCTTCAGAAGGGCCCGTCAGGATGAAGGGAAGGTGCCCAGCACACAACCTTGCTACAGAGGTTCGGGGCGAACCCATCAGCCTAAGCTGCCCCTCCTGCTTCACCCAGGTGGCCGATTCCCCAAGCAGACGGGGCCTTGAGTGAGGCCCTGGGCACCCCGCGCTCAGCTCGGCCCTGCCAGGCAGGGAAGAGAGGTGGCGAGGAGTTGAGGCTGCTCCACGCAGAGCCCGATGTGCTGCTGGGTGCAGCCAAACAAACATGCCCTTGACCAGGCGAGGCGTCTCCCCAGCACCACCGGCCTTCCCCGTGCCTGCAGCCACGTGGCCCAGCCCGCAGCACGCGGACGCCGCTCGCCTCGTGCCCCGCTTTGATCTCCGGTGCGTCCCAGCACGGGGCAGCGAGTTCACGAGAGGGAACGGCCGGAGAAGGAGCCGGATCTGAGAAGTTCCTCAACCCTGCCGCAGCCAGGAGCAATTAGGTAGCCGAGCGCCTCTGGGGTGCTTTGAGGTTCGTAGCCTAAAAGCCTGGCGTGGAAACTGCTGTCGGAACTGACCCTGCCAGAACGGCACGAGGTCAGGCGGCGGCACCGGTCCCAAAAAGGCTGGAAGGAGGCTCAGAGTGAGGCTCGGCCTCCACAGCTTTTCACCCAAGTTTTGTTCCAGGCACGGTGCCTCCCCTGGGCCCTGGCAGGACGGGGGAGGGAGCTCAGCACCAGCCCCTCTGTGCCCTGTCCCAGCCCCTGTTCACACACCACCTTCTCAAAACCAGGAAAAAAACTCCTCTCCTGCCTCCTGCTTTTGGCTGAAGGTCTCTGAGCAGCAGCAGGGCCGAGGGGCTTCGAGGGGCAGCCCGAGCCAGGTGCCAGGCACCCGCTGTTGGTGGTGCCACTGCTCAGCCCGGGGCCATCCCTCTGGCAGCAGGGAGCGTTTCTGCACAGCACCAGCAGCCCTGCAGCACCAACTCCGCTGGCTTTGTTCGAAACAAAAGCGCTCCAGAGCAGGGCATAGAGGGGAAGGTGAGGAAAAGAGCCCCGAGGAATTACTGGGGCTATCCGGGGACACCCCGGGACCCACCCCGGATAGCCTACCCAGCTCCATTCAAAGCTGGCTTTGATCTGCTGCATAAGCCAGGTCGACTTTGCCTAGATGATCAAAACCGGTCCCCTTCCTTGCCTCGAAACGTGTGATTCATCCCGCTGGCCCTGCCTTGCTCCGCGCTGGAGGCTTTGAAGTGTCACTAAGGCCGAGTCAGGCATCGAAGTACAGAGCCATCCACGCTCCCACTCCCCAGCCCCCTTTCATAAAGCTCCCACATGGCGATTTCACCCCAGGGAGAGCCTGAGCTCCCAGCTGGGTCCCCAAATCCTTTCCCTTTCCCCCAGGAGCAGCACAACCTGCTGGCACTGCCCCCGCCACCCAGCAGCGGCGATCCCACGTGCGCCTCACTTATTCCACGTGCACCTCAATGAAAATCCCGGCTCCGCGGCGCAAAGCCTGCCACGAGGCTTTTAAAACTTCCCTACCGGCGTAGGAAGAAAGAGCGCTTCCAAACCAGCCCCGAAAAATCTTCCACTCGCCGCCCACAGATGTCACCAACTAAATATAGCTTCAAAAGGCGCCGAGCACTACGGCACAAACCCGCAGCCAGCCCGGCTTTCCGCAGGTAGGGAGCACCTGCCTGCTCTGACACAAGCACCAAGGGACCTGGCACTGCTGAAAAAAATAAAATAATGACTGAAGTCAGTCTGCAGCCTTGGGGGTCCGCAGCACAGGGCTGGGGGGCAGCAGGGCTCCCCAGCCCACTGCAAACCTCCTGCTGGACGCCTGCTCCCACCCCACTGCAGCCCCGTGGCGATGGGGACGGCCCCCTGCCCTCTTCTCCAGTTGTTTCAGCTCCAGAGCTTCGCAGGCAGGGATATTTTTGAGCATCTTTGGGGGCAAGATGCCCTTTTGTGGCCCCAGAGCCCCCTCACCCCGTGCCAGGACAGAGGGAGGCAGCGCAGAGGGGTGGGTGCCCCGGACTCCAGCATCTTTGCGGGGGAGAGAGGAGCAGATTTAAGGCAAGCAGCAGAACTCGTTTTTATCAGCCAGATAGGCACAGGGAGCCCTTATCTGGCTGAGAGGCGCTGGGAGGACTCATTAGCGTGTGCAGAGCGCTGGGGAAGACAAAACACGCCGAGCACAGCACTGCAGCAGCGCGGGCACTGCAGCCCCATGGAGGGATCGATCCAGGGAGCGCAGCCAGGCCAGCGAGGATGGAGCCGAGACCCATCGAGATCTCTGACGGGATCAGGATGGGATCAGGGCTGCTCACACGAAGGCAGGAGACAGAGGGGGTGTGACCGTGCTGGCAGGCAGGCAGACAAGGCTAAGCCACGCGCTCAGGCTAGGAAAAAAGAAGCAAACCTTCCCCCAAGGACAGCAGTGCATTGCGTGGCACACGGCTGGGAGGGCCCCTGCTGAACCATGCTGAGGAAATCCTGCTGCCCTCTGTCACTGCTCAGCTGGGCAAATGGGGAGCAATGGGGTGTATGGAGGCTTCCAGGACAGAAACTTAAAATGAAAGAAATCAGAAAAAAAAAAAGGACACTTCCCTTTTGGTGCTTGGGACCACGTAAAGGACTGGCGGGACACCCCTGCAGGTATTTGGGGCCACACTGACCCCATCCAAGGCAGCAGCAGTGCCAGGGAGCAGGGAAGAGCAGGGGCAGCGAGGGTGCAGAGCACCCCCAGGCACCCTGCAGATGGCCCTGGGGACACCCAGCCCCACAGAGGTCGTCTCAGATGGATGCTCAGGGCACCAGCTCCTTGCTGAGCAGAGCAGGGGGACTGCGTGCAGTCAGTGGCTCTGCTGAAAACCTGCCTGAGCACCCAGGGGAGCTTTGGAAGGAGACAAACCATCCTCCTTCCCCTTCCCAGGGCGTGCAGAGCCTGCAGGTTTTGACTGCTGTGAATACTTGCAGGACATCGACCCAGGAGGTTTGTGCCCCAGCACACCCCACATCTCCTGTTGTGTTTATTGGGTTGCAGTAAGGTTCAGGTGCATTAGCACTGCCTGGAAACCTACACAAAGACCAGGGTGCCCCTTTGCAAGGGGATGGGCAGGATGGTTGCAGAGGGAGCCCCTGTTTTAGCTGTGCAAGCTTGGCAAGGAGACAGAGACCAGAGAAGGAAGCCTGAGGTCAAAGAGCAGATGCGAGGGCAGCCAGAAATAGAAAGCAGGTCCCAAGTTTTGATCCCGACCGCTGCCTGCAGCCTCCTGCCTCCTCCCTGCTCATCCTCAGCAGCCAGGCTGCCAAAACTGAGCCCCCCAGGCTGTGCCTGCTGCTGTCTGTGGCACCGAGGGGGGATGGGATCATCCTCCCAGCTGTTTTTGGAAGCCTCAAGGCAGGAAGGGAGCATCCAGGCGAGCAAACCCCTGGCAGCTGGGAGCAGAACAAGGACCAGGAGCCAGCACAGCAGCTCTGCACCTGAGGGTGCTCCCTTGCGAGGGAGGTGCTGCAGGACCGCTGCACGCAGCCTAGGAGCCGCCTTACCTGGGGAAATCAACCCCTCCAGCAGCCAGCCTGCTTCCCAGCCACCCCTTACATCCACTGCAGCTTGTGAAGAATATTTAGAAAAGGCAGATGGAGAGGGGGAACAGATCTGCAGGGCTGGGGCATTACGCAGCAGAAATATCTGCGTCTCCAGCAAGTGACTGTCCTGCCCGCTCCTGGCACCCCGCTCCAGCCTCTCAAAGGCAGCTGATGCTTGCAGAAATGCGGAGTCCTGGGGCTCTGCACATGCCCCAGCCCTGACACAGCACATCCTTCCTTCCCCTGGATCCAAGTCACCAGGACTCAAGTCCCCCCAAAGAGAGCTTGCCTGCCCCAGAGCCTTGCTAGTCCGCGGGCTGGCATCTAGGGAAAACTGCTGATGCGGGCGGATTTTCAGCCAAGAGCTCGGACTTTGTGCTGCAGAGGCTGAGGCAGGGGCAGGGGCACGGCTCCGTGCTGCGGATCCTGCCGGGGCGGAGGCGACGAGCTGGAAGCCCCGGATTCCCCGAAGCAGCCTCCCTCCTTCCCAAGCTGTGCAGGATGCTACTTCACTGCTCCATCACGCTGTTTTTCTGCAGACTCATTGTGCAGGCACAGAACAGCAGCCTGGGGGTAAGCTGCTTGCTCTGGCGGCAGCCAACACCTTCAGAGCCTTTTGGAGCAGGGCACGAGTCCCTCCAGGGACACGAGGTGCAGGGCAGACCCACAGAGCAGTTCCCACAAGAAGCGGGGATCCAGCAGGGATCCAGCCAGGGCCAAGCCCAGCTTGGTGCAGGAGCCTGACCGAGCCCAGGCACCAGAGGCCACAGCCGGTGATCTTTGTGCCCACCAGCACCACGCCTCCTCCAGAGAGGTTTATAGGATCAGTCCTGCAGGGCACACGTGCCCTGCAAGCTGACAGCAGCCTTCCCCTTCCCAGCGTTACAAGTGCTGTGACACTTGTCCCAAAGCTCTGCACACAAAGGGAAATTCTGGGACTTACAGCAGCATCTGGCTTTGCGTGCCCACATTTTGTTGGGGACACCATCAGGTGCACGAAACCCGCACGGTTCAGGGCAAACTGGGACAGAGAAGGCACCTCCTCCAGGTTCACAGCGCTGCTCTGCCTGCACCGAACCTCAGCTGTAGCTGTGCATGAGCGTGGAAAATCAAGGGAGCACCAGAACAGAGCTCGGCAGGAGTTTTAAACCAGATGCTGCCGCAAGGAAATGTTCCAGCTGTTGGCAGCTGGCATCTCCTGCTCCGGGACTGCAGGGAAGCGGCTGCAGCCAGCACCACGCTGCCCAGGGCAGCGGTCACACAGCTCCCAGCACACCTTCATGGCCAGGGCCAGGTGCTAGGAGGGATAATTTCAACAGCCCTGCAACTGAGAAGCTTCTCGCACGTGGAAGAAAAGCTGCTGTGCACGGGCAAGGATCAAGCAAAAGACATCAAACTGCAGAGCGGAGCAGGATCCCGCAAAGCACGTGGGAAGCACATTCAGCAGGAGCCAGACAAGCTGCAGGCACCACGGCTCAAAGCCTTCCCAGCAATTTTCTGCAGCTCCTCAGCAGCCAGCTCCACCTCGCAAGCCCTGCTGTCACAGGGAAGGAAGCGAGGAGCTGCCTACACTTCTCCGCAATGGAAGCTCTGCGACGGCTGCAAAGATCACTGGCTAAAAATAACTTCAAAAAGGGCATCTGACAGCGCTGCAGAGAGCACGGCAACGCTCCTACCTGCGTGTCCTAAAGCAGGATCCCGGA
Source organism: Netta rufina (assembly GCF_964035555.1). Taxonomy (NCBI): domain Eukaryota; kingdom Metazoa; phylum Chordata; class Aves; order Anseriformes; family Anatidae; genus Netta; species Netta rufina. Next base: position 13,679,487 of record NC_140137.1, read on the forward strand.
GCACAGGGGCTGGCCCAAGGAAATGCAGAGGGGCAGGCTGAGGGCAGGGTGATGGGAGGCAGCGGGACGGAGCCAGAGCTCCGGGCTGGGAGCACGGCACCAGAGCTGTGTTCCCAGCTCCACAACATCTTGCATCCCTTGGCTGATGCCTGTAACTGAGCTACCAGCTCCTGCACACACACATCCACAGCGTCTGACTCCAGTTTGCTTCCAGGACCGGTGTGGATTTACCAGCGCTGCCCAAACCTCTTCCGCAGCCCTCCAGCTCAGGGCAGGAGCCCCGCAGCTCGCAGCCAAGCTGCCATCAGGAAGGAGCGGGTAAGGAAAACGCCACCGGGAACAGCACCACTGAGGACACCGTGCGTTTTTTAATAGCTGACTGCTATTAAAGGTAGCAAATGAACCATCTGTAGGGCAAGTGACATCTTTCAACCACTTTTTCAAGTGACGTCCTTCCCCCAAGAGGATTTCTAGGAAACTTTCACTACCGACGACAAACGCGCACGCCCCGCACCGATCCCTGGGTCGCACAGGAGGAGACAACAAGAAATTCCCAAGTTTTCTACAGAAAGCTGACTTCTCCCATGGTCTTTGCTGCAAGAACTGGTGGAGTTTGGGAGCTGGTGGCTTCCAAACTGCGGTGGGGACTCAGCCAGGGCTGCCCAGCTCACAACCAGGGCGCAATCCGGAGCCCCCTCGCTATCCCTGGGTGAGGGGAGCAGCACCCACGCTACCACACAGCTCCAGCCCCAGCTCCTGACCCGGCTTCCCTGGCACAGGCACGTCCCTGGCCGGCAGAGCACGAAGCCAGCAATTCCCCTGTCATCCCGCGGGAGAGCGACGCCAGCCGCCCCCATGCCTCCGAGGACATCTGCGAACGCTCCCCGGCGGATTAAACAGTTAATGGAGAGGGCTGGGAAAGCCGGCGGCGCCCGCAGCAGATGCCACACGGGTCCTGCAACCTGTGGACGTCCGTCAGGGGCAGGCTGGGGCTGCAGAGGCCGAGCCCTGAGAAAAGAGGCGAGTGGCTTCAGCTGCTGCTGCTCGGGGAGCCGAGGCACAGCAAGGGCACCTCCGCGGCGGGGCGGGGAGGGGAGGACGCCGCGGTGCGACCGAGACGAGGCCGCAGGGGCCCGGGGGAGAATGAGGGCAGGCAGAGAAAGGAGCCAAGTCATGGAGGAGCTGGGGGTCAGGCTCTCCTCCAGGGCAGCCCGGAGCCCAGCTGATAGATCATGACCTGAAAAAAAAAAAAAATCAGCGGCTGGGGAGAGGGAGGGGCGACGAGCAGGAAGTACAGGACGGCAAGGACAGACGCGCAGGACACGGCAGGACTCCGACTACTCGTAAAAGGTGCAAGAAAAACCAACCCACCCACCTTTGGGGGCTGCTAATTTGCAAATTAAAGGGGGGTGTCCTACCGGCACCGGCCTCCACCCTCCAGGACAGACCCAGAGGGGTTTCCTCCGCTCCTGCTTCCCTCCTCCGCAGCACCGCTCTGCCTGTTCTGCCAGCCCCTAATGAAAAGCTAGTTAACAGTTAATTATTACCCATTCAGACACAAGATCCCCTACTCTGACTGACTGCCGGCCAGGAGGGATAAGACAAATCACGTGACGCCAAAATCCCAGCCTTATGAAAGCGCAGGCAACTATATTTAGTTTGAAAAACGATGACCCAGCGAGGCCGCCCCTCCCGAGGAGCCGACCTCCGCGGCGCGCTGCAAGCCCTGCATCCAGCCGGGTCCTGGCACCAGGACCGGGGTGCTCAGCACACGAGTGATGCGGGGTGCACGTGGTCACGCAGACACACGCAGACACACACAGATGTGCTGTGGGTCCCAGCAGTGCCATCCCAAAGCACGGCACGGGTTGGGGAGACCTTCCCTCCCGCCCGGTCCTTGGTGCCGCAGGTCACCTTGTCAGCGACCGAGAGCTGATAAGCAGCAAGAGCAGCAAACAGGGCCCAGCCCAAGGTCCTGGAGCTTATCTTGAAAGCAGGAGGTATGCCGGGAAGCTGACCAATGTGTGACCAGCACGGGGAAGGGGGGGAACTGGGCAGAAAGGCTGCAGCTGCTGGGCTGGCAGCGAGAAGCGGGGCTCTGCTGCGGGGTCCAGCCCTGGGTGGCAGGAGGGTGGCGATGCTCGGAGCTGGCAGCGGGAGCTCTGCCTCGCCTGGATCAGCCTGTTCCTCCTTCTGTGGAAGCCAAGGAGGCAGACAAGGCCGTGCCTGGAACAAAAAGGGGGGCAGAAGCAGCCGTGCAGGGGTCAGGCATGTGCTGTTGCCACGCGGAGCCAGCCCCAGAAGAAAGGTGCGCGGCAACAAAAGGCCGGTCCTGCGAGAGCAGCGCCCGCTCCCCCTCCCGCTGCAGTGGAGGAGCTTCAAAGAAAAAAAAAAAGCCCGAGGACCAGACATCATTAATCTCTTGTCATCCGCAGAGGGGTGTTCTCCACCCGCAGCCCGCTGCAGCCGATGAGACAGCACAAGCGGCGGGGCCCGCGGCGCGAGCAGCACGAGGTCACCGTGCCGCAGCCCCGCACAGATGCAAGCCCTTTAATGGCCGTCAGCCTCGCCGCAGCTGCGACCGGGGACTTGGAAGCTGACAAAAAGCCTTCCTCAGAAGCATCTGGTACGTCTCACTGTAAATATTTAACAGGGATCAGACAGGGAGCGAGAGCCGGGCGCTGCCGCCAGCCCCCTTGCAGCAGGGACCGCCCGGTTCCCACCGCAGGCAGCAGCCCAGGGAGGCGAGGGGGTCGCGCAAGGAAAAGGTGCAAACTTGACACAAAGCACACCTCTGGAGGAGCTGTCACCTCAAAGAGGAGATCCAGAGGCCGCGTTTTTAGAAAGGAGACTGAGGTAATCCAAATAACATCGCTCTTAAGTCTTCCTTGCTGTGATTCCTCTGCCCAGCCCTGCTCCTGCAGAGCCCTCCCCGCGGGACCAGCCGCCTCCCTTGGGCACCGGGCACTCACAAAGCAGCCACCAGACCTTGTGCTCGAAGCCTGCATCAAACCAGCTGCAGATCTGCCTCCCCGAGTCCGTGTAACAGCAGCAGCTCAGCTTGGGGGACCAAGATGACAACGGCACCAACAGGCAGAAACACAGCCCCGTCTCTGGGGGCAGGGGAAAGCAGTTGTCCTGTGGTGGCTGGACCAGGAACGGCAAACACTGAGATTTGGGGAGGCCAGGCCTAGGTTTCCCTCTAAGCAGCGTTTCTCCAGAAATCAGCTGAGCCGATTTCAGGGTACGCTGTCCAGGCACGGAATAAAACACCCTCACTCGAGCCCCCACCTCAAGCAGTGCAATCCAAGCCTCTCAGTAACCTGCTGTAACAAACACTATTTCTTTCCAGGGCTCACAGCCCCGTGCATCCTGCTACACAAACCACGCTCGCCCATCCAGGCGACTCCAGCGCCGCAGGCGGCTGCCTCTCCTTTCTCAAGGCACAAAAAAGTAAAAAGAGCAAAAAGCCCTTAATCAGAGCGAGCCTTCCCAAAGGAAGCTGAGAGCAGCCGGCCACAGAAGGGAGAGCAGCACAGCACTTTCTGTGCTAATTTAGAGATCCGTCTCCCCTCCTTTTCTTTATAAATGACTAAAAACCGCTTCCTTGCAGCGGGAGCATCACCCACATCTCTTTATGAAAGAGCTTCAAGAGCGTTCAATTCAAAGTGGCGTTTATAATTCAGGGAAGGTGGATCAGGCCCTGCTGACAGTTCTCCAGTGATCAGCTCAGGATGGAGACGACCAAAAAAAATCATCAGGAGTAGTGAAAATGAGACAAAGAGCATCACTTGCTGCTGTATGAAACCGAACCCCGCAGTCAGGTCTGGTCTCTGCATTTCAACAAGGGCACAGCAGTGTTACGGGTGTACAGAGGAATTCAATTGAGCAGAAGCAGCCCTTAGGAGGTGTGACCAAAAAGGCTGGGGCTCTCCACTGCTGAGGGAGATGGGCTGATTGCAGCGATGTCGGGAAGGCATCCCCTGACAAACCAGCAGCGGGAGCATCACATGAAGCTGGTAGATGTGCTCGGAGCAAGCAGAAGTTCTTCGTTGAACAGCAGGCAGCAAGCTTCAACACCTCCTGCACAACACGGCCTGAGAGGTGGGCAGCCTCGTGGGGCGTTAGATGTTCAAGGCTGACACATCCACAGAGCGGAGACATCCTCAAGGCCCTCCTCTGACAGCAGAAGTGGGGAGCCCGAGTGGGAGGAAGCCTTTCCTCCTGCTTTGGCAACACACAAATGAGCCCAGCATGCGTTTCTCAAGGGTGCTGAGATCTCTCCGAGGTTCACCTCAACTCCGGATCACGAGGTCTCAAGTGGCTTCTTCTGAAAAGCAACTGGAGCCTGGCTGCTGAGCGTGGGAGAGGCCTGGGAATGGCTGTGCCAGACACGAGGCAGGCCCCCGGTACTCTCTCCGAGGGAGCAGCTTCATTTCCAAACGCTGTTAGGTAACCAGGATGCAAACGCTGCTCCCTTTCCACCTCCATTGTGCTTGCCCGTGACACCAGGCTGAGGGCACAACGCCTCCAGCAGCCTCACACCAACAAGCAGCCGCACGCTCTGGGGCACGCTGCTGCTGCCGTGCCTACAAAATGGCTGGTGCTTCGGCTCAGGCTCCTGGCCCGTGCAGGTCCCAACCCTTTTACCACAACGCAGCACCTTCGGTCACTGTGCTAAACGCTTCCTTGGGCTAAAGGACACCAGATTCTGATCCGGGAGCACCCTGCTGGCAGCACCACCCTGCCCTCAGTGTATCCACTGAGCGTGGAGCTATTGGGGCTCCCAGGGCGCACGGCAAGAAGCGGCGCAGCACCAGCTTTAAGGCTGCTCTCGAGAAGAAATGAGAAAGAACTGTGCAGTGTTAAAGCTATCATTAAGAGAAATCCTGCTCCAGCTTCCATTTATCTACTTAAAAATACAGAGGGGTGTCCCCTGGCTCTGCAGGCAATGTTTTCTGCGACCCCCCTGACACACAGCGCACGCTATCGCCGGCCGCAGCCGCACGCCTGGGCTCCACCCCAGAGCCAGCTGTGAAGGTCCCCAGCAGCTGCAGAGCATGGAGAGGTGCCAGCCAAAGGCCATCTGAGTCTGCAGCACGGGCAGGCAGAGCACAACACCCGAGGAAGGCAGGGCAGAGGAAAGCATCTTACGAGGGGAGGGAGGAAAAAACCTCTAAGTCATGGGAATTTTTCCGTGCAGTCATTGCTGCGTCCTGGCTTCAGACCTGCTGTACTCAATGCATGGATAGACCCCTTTCCTCCTTCTGCACCGTGCTTAATATTTCACTTTCAAGCATGCTCTGAAAGTGATTAAAATTGTGAAAAGCAACCCAAGCATTTGTAAGCTTTTCTGAAACCCAGAGAGGCATCTTCAGCAACTCCAGGGGATCTAGTTGTGTGTGACGGCCCCGTTAGCTAGCTAGAGCTCTAGAAACAAATCTACGTGCACAACTCCCGACCCTCTGTGCAGTTCATGAACCAAGTTGTCTCTGATGACATACCAGACCCCTCAAAAATAGTGTTCGTTTTTTTACTGAAACCAGCTTTAAGACAACGGAGCTGATTTCTGTACTCCCAAACCCCGATCATGAAGAACTTCACCATCAGCAGCCATTTATCCTCCCACTATTGCTGGGAACTTGGAAAATGGGATCCCACTGCAGAGCCTGAAACGTGGGCAGGAGGTGGACACAGTGATGCGACCGTGGTCGCACAAGGCCACTTCACAAACTGCCCCAACTCCCAATGCCTTTGCTATGGGACATCCAAAAGGCATTACAGCTCCTGGGATCACAGAATCTGCCCCAGTGCTATCACTGGGTAAAACAAAAACCCCACTGTCAGTCCTGGCACCACAACGGTATTAGCCAGGAGGAAGAGCCCAAGACCATCACTACAAGAAAGCATGAAGATGCCACTTGCCATACAGAAATAACAAAATTGTAGGTTCCCCCTCACCCTTTCTTTTTTTTTTAAATAACATCTGTTGCATATTCCTCTACCAGTCATCTAGATTTGGTTAATGCTGACTCTGCAGAAGGAGAAGCGCAGGAAAGGCAGGGGAGAGGGAGGGCTGAAGAACTCCATTTTTAATTAATACATACCAGACTGGCCGTCAGCTGGAAATATATCTGCAAAAGAAAGAAAAAAAGAAAATATCAGTATTGGTTGCAGCTGGAGTGCAAATCACATTTAAAAGGTCCCTCCTCTCTTGATTTGTTTGCTTTAGCTAAACAGAGGAAGTATTTTCTTAGTATCCCAAGTTAAATATCAATCTTGCTTGGAACCCACCTCAATTCAACCACTTGTTGCGAGAAAGATTTTGAAGAAGTTAGTGTTTACTTGAGTGTATTGCTCTCATTAATAACCTTCTGTGTTGGCTTCTAGTGAGGAATAAAAAGCTCGGGAGATGTCCAAAGTCCCACACCACGAGCTAGCTGGTGACAGCCCCCTGCCCAGCATTACCAAACAGAGACCTGCACAGAGCACAATGCTGTGACCAGCCAGGGGAGGGCAGGGGGCAGCCAAATCCAGAGCTGGCACCCACCTCAGCACCCCCAGGGTGCCAGGGTAACATCACACATGGCCCTGGGCAATCGCCTTCCCATTTCAGATGGCTCTCAGCAAGCACAGCCCTTGGAGCAGAGGTACTGGGATCTGGAGGGGTTCAGGCCCCAAAATAACAGCCTACTCACCCCTCCCACCCCCGGGCAATTCCCAGTTAGAAGCAAACACAAAAAAGGAGCCTCCTAACGGAGCCTATTTGTCACTGGAAGGACAACATGTACTGAACAGCTGGGGAGGATCAGAGGTAAGATCCATTCTCTGGAGATGCAGGCAGGGCAGGCACCACATGTGGAGAAACCCTGTAGATAAAGGCTTCCTAAGAAGCTACGAAAACAGCGTATTTTTGGGAGCAATACGTTATATTTTCTTCAAGGAACTTGGAAGAATAGGGGGAAGGGAGGCTGCCAGCAAGCCAAGGTCCTCCTAGGACAGGGGGCAGGCCCCTGGCTCCAGCTTATCAGCGGCCCAAAACACACATTCAGCTGGAAAGTCACAGCAGTTGCTGCAAGGACTCCCCCCGGCAGGGCGCTGCTTTCTGGCCAGGGCTCAGCCAATGCAGAAGCGGCCGAAACACACCCCCAGCCGCGAGCTGCTGCTTCTCTGCCCCCAAAAAGCACAGTTCAAGGCGTCCTCGGGCAGGGATGCTTCCATCCCACTTGGGGGGAGCAGAAGCAAGTGGCAAAAAAAATCAAAAATCCCTCTGTCATCGTGCAGAGGGCTCATGGCCATGCTTGGGTAAACGCCAAAGGGTCCAGAAAAGCCTCCAAGCACCAGGCTGGAGCCCGTGCAGACTGCAGGTGCTGCTGCAGCCCTCCCACAGCGCTTCAGCCAGGCACATCCGAACAGTCTGCACTTCTGTGAGGACTGCTGATGAGCTCAGGGCTCCCACAACAACCAGGAGGAACACCCTGTGCTCCAGCCATCAGGTCCCAAAGCAGAGGCCATTTCTCTATTCCCCTGCTCGGGCAACTCCCAGCCGAGTTGTCCGAGGAGGACTGGGATGGAAGCGGTGGTTACCGCACATCCCACCCGCTTGGGTCAGCTGGGGGCACTGGGTACCACCAAAAAGATTAACAATTGAGAAAATAATACTGAAAAATACTGGTTGAGGAGAGGAACTCCTCTGTGCCAGCCAGTGACTGCAGGCCTTGGCACACAATCCCCTCGGTGCGGCCCTGCCAGACGCAGCTCTCCAGCCTGTGTTCCTGGCAGCCCGGCCCACCAACTCTTCACCAGAGGCACCTTCAGCCCAGCCAGACACTGCAGAGCCCACGAGAGGCCCAGGATGCCCCTTCCAGAAGCCACAACTGCTGCAAGGTCCCCTTGGGATGTTCCCTACCAGCTGTGCCACCACCCCGAAGCAAAGCAGGCGCCGCTCAGCTCGCAGCCAAACCCTGGGCTCAAGGACACCAAGGCTCACCCGGCCATCACAACCCGAGAAGGGGTGGGAACACCTCAGTGCCTTATGGCACTAAAAAACGAGGGGCCACATGTGCTGGCCAAGGGCGGATAAAGCTCGTGTTCTCCCCCAGAGGTGCCAGCGTGACCCCTGTTGAGGAATGGGGCTCGCGTGTCCTCCAGCCCTCAGCCCTCATGGCATGGGGAGGCTGAGCTGAGCCCACCCAACTCATCACACCAGTGGCTGGGGAAGGTCTAAATCCATGCACAGATTCAGACTGCTGGGCTCGTATGCAGCTCCTCGCCCTGCAGGGAAGGAGCACGGAGCAATCTGTCCCTGGGACTCGCTTTTCTGAAACACAGAGGTGCTCGGAGGATGCGCACAAGGCAGGGCTCGGCAGGGACTGCCAGGCACGACATCCCTTTGGGACGCCTCCTTCCCTGCAAGCACAAGTGACTAGATTAGAAATTAGCCTGCCAATTAGAGGCAGCACCTGGTGTGCCCAAGAGAAGCCTAAATCGGGCAGCGCTTTCTTCCCCAGAAAAGCCACGGAGGGGGGGGAAGGAGGCACAAACACGCCATGCCAACAGGCCACAGACAGCTCACTAGGGTTGCCTCCAAGGAGCCCCTTTAACATGCTTCAGAACCAAAGCTGCCTGCCCCGTTCAGTCCCTGAAGGTTACAGATCAAGCACAAAGGACCCGAACATGGTGACCACACAGCTTTTTGCTCAAGCAAAGCCTCAGTGTTGAAACCCACCAGCCCCAAGGATTTCTCCAGCAGCGTTTCCCCACCCGCTTCCCTCCAAGGCTCCCAAGGCAGGCGCCCTACCGCAGGCCAGGGGATGATGCTCTGGAGCAGCTCCACACCACTCGATGGAGGTTTCCCCACACAGGGGAGGCAGGGAAGGCCCTGCTGCCCCACAGCACCTCACTACGCCCAGCCTCACCGTGCCAGCTCAACGCCAAACCATCCCCAGGCAACCCCACGGGAAGGGGCAAGACGGCGCCGCTATCGCGATGCGAGAGAACTCGGGCCCTGTGGTCTCGCGTTTCCTTCCCCTTCTCGCAGGCAGGCTCTTTCGTTTCTCACCCTGGGCCCAAAAAAAAAAACCAGGAAGGCCGAGAGCCGGTGCCTCAGCAGGAGGATTATAATTCCAACAGGCGATGATCTCTCTGTCACAGCGCCCACCTCCGCCGAGCCAGGTGTTTCCCCGGCACGTGAACGTCCCACTCGGCTCCACGCGTTACCCTCGCTGCCTGCATCTCGGGGGAAGCCAAGTTTTGTGCCTCTCCCTGCTATCGGTGCAGGGGGTGGAGGAAAGGCGAGAGCAGGAAGAGGTCAAGGATGCGTGGCAGCCGGCAGGATGTTTGGGAGGGCGCTGAGCATCCCGTGCAGCACCGGCACACCAGGGCATGGGCACGGCGCGGGGGTACCGGCTCTGAACACCACCACCCAGAGCTGCAGCGCTGGAAGCCCAAGAAACGTAACCAAATTGAGGCCAGTCCTTCCTATTTTAGGTGCGCAGGGGGTTGGAGGGGGGAATACGGCATCGCAGTTTTTGCCTGGTGGTATTTTTAAACAGAGGAGGAGACCGCGTGTTAAACTGGGGCATTTACAGAGAGACGCTGCTGCGTGCACACACAAACCCCCTCCCCGGGGGCTAATTGCCCACCGCTGCCATCCAGGTATCTGGGACAGCTCCAGGCAGGCTAGCCCATTATTTAGGAGCCCACACCTCCCCCCGCTGCACCCCCAAAGCCACAGCTGCAGCCTGAGGACCAGCCCCGTGCACCCCAGGAAAGCCCCAGCACCTCGTGCCACCACGGCAGGGTCCTCAGTCATCCCCAGCAGGACACAGGATCCATCCCTGCTGCCTCTGCCTCCCCACGAGCAGCTGGGCAGCCCGCGTCCTTCACCGCTTCTTCCCAGCTACGGGAAGGCACCGGCTGATTTGTCCCAGCTTCAGGCCGTGGAAGTTGTAACTAACTCACCCCTCACGGTTTGCAGACAAAAGACTGGGATGCGAGCACAAAAATGACCTCTCCAAGGTCACACAGGGACTCGGCAGCAGAGCTGTGACCAGAGCTTGGTCGTGATGGCTCAGAGGCTGCTCTGGCTGCCCAGGAGAGGGACGGGGCAGGGAAATGCTGGTGGACAGCAGGACCACTGGGGGCATCTCCCCCAGACCAGAGCTTCCACCCGCTGGGGAAATTCCACTTCTGCTCCTCTGGCTACGCAGGCAATCCTCCCGATGCTAACAGCACTGGTAGGGAAGAGGTCCCAATTACGCAGTCCAGCATCTGCTGCAGAGACCGGCGTTCCTTCAATCTCTTCTCCATCCCCAGGCGACTTCTCAGCTCGGATCCCACCCCCTGGCGTCCCCTCGCAGGCCCACACGGTGCCTGCACAGGTTCCTGAGACAGTTACCGGCCACTTCAAAGCAGCAGGGAAGGGGGCGAGGTCTGCTAGGAAAAAGCAGCAAAGCAAGAAACCCAAAGCCCGGAGATTAGCAAGGCCAATTAGGTCCCTGCTGAGATCTCGCTTCCTGCTCCCCTCCTTCCTTACCTGCTGAGCCTGCTCGGGGAGGGTCCTGCTCTTCCCCACCCTGCCCCGCTGCCAGCTCCAGCACCTCCTAACAACGCCAGGAAGGAGGAGGCTCCTCACCCCCGCAAAGGGAAGCTGAAGCTGGAGCTGGGTGGAAGATGCAACCCAGATAAAAGGTCTTGCTCACCAGCGGCGGTCAGGCCCGAAGGCACCTCAAAGGTCAGTTCAAATAAAAGATGGAAGGGAAAAAAAATGCAGAAGCACTCGTCAGCTCCCAAATCCCTTCTTTGTAAGGGTTAGACCAGGCTGTTAGACCCTCTGAAGTGTTTTCTGATCTCCATCCAGAGCAGAGGCTCGGTTCCTTCTCTCACAGGTGGGCCACTACCAGGGGACGCCCCAGTTGCCTGTGCTGAGGCTGATGAGCTGCAGGCAGGTTGAGCTCTGGCACTGATCTCCCACAAACTGCAATGGGTTTTCAGTGCAGAAATGACTGAGGCCTTGGCGGAGCTCACCTGGGGCGCCCCAGCTAACTTCATGTGCTTGGAAAGGGACGGAGAGCTCCAGCCTCAGCGAGCTGCGAGGGGAACACCCCCTGAAGAAGTCCCCTGCTGCAAAATGAGAGCATTATTATCTGAGAGAGCTCCCTAGCTTTTGAATCACACGATGAACCCTGCTGAATTGGTGCCTTTTGCTGACTGTGAGCCTTTTCCTGACTGCAGGGGAGAGGAGCCCACTGATGCCGTGCGGCACGGACCCGAGCACAGGCCACCGGTGGGACCCGGCCAAAGCACCTTTCGGGGACCTGCTCGAAAGATGGGCCCAGGTCTCCTCGCCAGGTGTCAGCGATGCCAGAGGGGTTCGGAGGAATGTGCCTGGTCAGCCTGACCACAGAAACCGAGAGCTCTCCAAACAAACAGCCCCGCGGACCCACCGCTCACATCTGCGCAGACACACAGAAAATAACTGTAAGGTCACGGCTGTTTTTTCTCCCATCCACTTATCAGTGCTTGTACTGGAGAGAACAAACACTGATGTTCCCTGCCATTAACCCCTTCTCCCCTCTCCCCAAACGGGTAAGCAGCACGGTGCTTACAGCCCCAACCCCTCCACTCACGCATCAGACAAGGAGCCGTGGAGAAAGCACGCGGCACCTTCAGGGAAAGAGCAAAAGAGAAGTCTGATTGCCATCCCCATGAAGCAGCCGGTGACCCAGCTCTCTGCTTCGTGGCCCTTAATCACCTGTAAGCCTGGAGTGACACTGCTGGAAGCCTCCAGCCCTCCAGATCAGCCCAGAAGGAGCCTACACCAGCCTGGGTCCGGCACAGGCAGAGTCACCCTCCCCAAATTGTTCTTGAAGCTACTGGATGTTGAACGGGCAGTGAAGTTTCAAGCATGACCAGGCAAAATTAAGGGGCTTGAAGAGACTCTTATTGAGCTACAGGAGCCATTTTGGCTCAGCCCGGAAGCCAGCTGGATCCCACCCTATGGCAACTGATAAAGGATGGGGTTTCCCTATAACAGGCTTGTTGCACACTGCCCCGCTGCTCGCTCTGCGTGCACACGAGGGCAGGCAGTGCTACAACACACAACAGCAAAGTTTTGCCCAAGGACAGCACGGTAAATAGTGAGCGAGGCACATCCTTCTCCCCATGGAGAAGGAGAATCCCTCTCCCACCCCAGTGGGCAAACAGTAGTCAGAAATTCATCCCCCAACAGCCCCAGGATCAGAGATATGCCCACGACACCAGGCAGGGATGCCATAAATCCCCATGAAAGCCCCAGGACTGAAATCCAAGGCTCTCACCTCGGTGCTGCAGGTAGAGGGTCAAGCAAGGGGTCTATAGGGTGCAGGAGGCAGCAACATAAAGACAACAATTAAAATCCTTAACTGAATTAGAAAACCTCAGGCTCACAGCCTATTTGAGACATTCCCCGCTCCGGTCCAGGCTACCTGGTCGGTTTTAATTAAACTCAGAGCTTTCCTGGTCACCCTCCACCTTTGTCCTTCCTTGGTTCCACTTCTCTGCTGTTAATTAGCTTAATGTAGATGTCAACGCCAAGTCAAGCACTCGAGCTGGCTGCCGTAATCTGGTACGTCCCTTCCACATCTTCTTCAAAGTTGTGTTTCCAGGTTTAATTCTGTGCTTTAAAGAGGAGGGTCACCTGCATCAAATTCCTCCCTGCTCAGAGTGCAAGTGTCACACCCACCATCCTCTGATTTGAAAAAAAAAATAAATAAAAACCACCACCACCAACAAAAAAACAGCGGTGTTACAGTTCACTTGGGATTGGGAAGCCAAAAGGAACCAGTCCCCCTTTTGCTCAGCTCAGTGCAAGACCCTGTGCAGTGGCTTCCCGCGCACCCAGCGGCATCAGATCCCATTAGGTACTCCCCCGAGCTTTCAAGGTTTAGCAGGGAATTGGAAACTGCAATTTAACGTGATTACAGCCAGGAAAGCCTCATGCTTTGTCATCCGAGCACATGGCGGAGCCACCTCCGTGATTCGCTTCCTGTCCTACTGGGTGGGATCTCCAGCACAAACACCCTATCGCTTCTCTTCCAGTCAGAGCAAAACCTCCTAGCAGCGTTTTTAGGATTCATTTTTCCACATTTCAGTACCTGCTGCTACGGCCACATCATTTCTCTGGGTTAGTGTGTACCGGTATCAATCCTCACACTTCCTTTGCTCTGTTTTCCCCTTTGTGGCTGCCTGTCGGCACCCAGACACAGCCAAGCACCTCGGTCACCCCTTTAAATCTCTCCCTGTGCTAGACGAGACCAAGGGCATTGCCATCCACAGGCACGCAGGAATTTGGTATTAGGGTCTTTATTTTCAGGAGGCTTGCTCGGTGGGTTCAGGGGGGTTGACAGAAACGGACCTTGTTCCTGCACTGTGCTGACTGCGCAAATATCCACAAGGGCTCCAGCAAAAGGTAGAAGATCCTTGTAAGGAGAATCTGAACGGCCTTAAAGGAATAAATTCAGCGCCGCTTTTGCGACATTCCGTACAAAAAGAAAAAAAAAAAGGAAGATCTGACCTTGAAGAATCTGAAGAAACTAATTTCCTGTAGCATAACGCGAGCATTGGCTTATCAATCGTTAAATCTTGCTTAATTATAAATTCGATTCCGTTTGTTCACCAGCCTCTTTCATCTGTAAGCGTGCAACCCAGGCAGTTTGGTAACCAACATTCGGCACATCAGTAATCGCTCATTTGCTCCCTAACCAGGCTCTTCCAGAGGCAGGGTTAGGAGGGGGAGGAAGGAAGCAGGCTGAAAAGATGTTGCAAACAAGCCAGCTGAAGGGATTTAACACCGTACCCCCCATCCGGCACCTCCGAGTTAGCGGGCAGGTCCGGCACCACCCCCAAACCTCTCCGGTCCTCCTCCCCACGCACCTTCCTCTCCCTTTCCCACCGCCCGAAGCCTCCCCTCCCTTCCCCTCCCCTCATTTTTGTGGCTTTTCCAATCTGATACTCGTTTCCCCGCATACTTCAGGCAGGAAAAACTCACCTCTTTTCTCAGCGGTTCAGACCGACTCCTACCTCCCGAATCTAACCCTGATCCCCCCCCCCCCCACGCCCCGTTCTCTCCACCTATCACCCGACCGGCGAGTGGGGGGAGAAAAAAACCCAACCCAAAGGGTGTTGGGAAAGGAGGAGGAGGAGAAGCGAGGCCGTCCCCGTGCCCTGCCGCCTGCTGCCAGAGGGGCTGCTGCTGCTCCTGCTGCTCCCCGCCATGCAGCCATGCCCTGCAGACTGCAGAGTCACTCTGCGGGAGCGCCGCCGCCGCCCGGCTGGAACAACGCGCTCGGCACCGTGCCGGGGACACCGATGCTGCTTCCTCCGAGCCCCCCGCCCTGCAGAGACCCTCGGGGATGTTCCCCTGTGGCTGCCAAAGCTGGGGATGGGCTCAGGTCTGTGGATTTGGATCGGCACCGGCACGGAGCACGTGTGTGCCGAGCCCTCTCGCCGCGTGTTTCCACCCTCCCTGCCCAGCTCTCCTGTCGCTGCTGGCGTGGTGAGGATGTGAGCGATGTTGGCGAGCTCCATCTGAGCCCCACGGCTCTTCCAGGTGCCCCAAGGACCCGCCTGGCTAGTGCTGTCACCCCCTCCAAGGGCTCTCTCTGCACCAAAATTGAAAAAAATAAAAATAAAAGGCTGTGGAGCAGCAGAGATGCTTCTCCTCCCCGATCGCCCTCCTGGGGCAGGGACTCTGCTCCTGGGCCTCGTCAGAGGCTCAGCCAGGGCTCGGCCATCTCCGAAACAAACGGCAGCTTCCAGCTGACCCAGGGCTGCCACCGTCACCTCCCACAGCCCGTCAGCACCAGGCTATCTGCAGCTGAGATCTCCGCCAGTCCTTCCGACTTGTGACCATGGAAAGAAATAGGCTGGCTCAAAACACAACACCAAAAAAAAAAAAACCACCTCGCACCCGCCGGGAAGCACCGCCTGCCACGTGTTCCCACGCGCCGCTACGACCCCAAAAGTGTCGAGGCAAGCGGCTGCTCCTAAGTCAGCTTTGCCCCAGAAGGACGCTGAAGGTAAAGCACTGTTAATGCAGGCATCAGTCCAGCAACTCACGGCCCTTCCTCCCTCTCCGTGCAAGTCACGGAGAAACGTCCTCGAGCGCATGGAGAGCTCCTGACCCCAGCAAAACCCACAGCGAGCTTCACACCTGAGCTGGGTGCTGGGGATGGTTTCTGCGATTCCATCATCAGCCCGCTGGGATCCTGGGTTTGGCAGAGCGACCCCGTCCCCAGCACCGATTTGCTGGGCAAAGGCAACACGCCCTGCCCCCAGGAGCCCCCCAGCAGCGCTGTACAAACACGTGCCCCGATAGAGGAAGGTCAGGCAGGAGGGCTTTCTGGGAACCTGCGGTTACAGGATGAGCCTATGTTTGGAAACACGGTGACACTGTACTTGGCCACGCTTTCCACAGCCCTTCCCAAAAAAACGTACGTCTCGTGCAGCACTAAAGCTGCCACCAAACCCGCTTTGCTCCAAACGCCTCGCGCCAGGTCGCACTCGCTGCTGCAGCACCCCCCGTGCGCCTCTTCCAGCCACCCCAGCCTGACCCTGACCCGGGACTCTTCCCACAAACAGCCCCGATAATTGATTTATTCAAGGGCAAATTCGGTTCCCATTTGTTCTGGTCACCAACCAGCGTTGCCTAAATACACAAACCGCTGCGCTAAGTTCTTGTAACACCGCGCTGACTTCTAAGAAGCCTTCCTTTCTCTCCTCTTACCTGAAGCCACGCAGCTCGACCACTTGCTACTGGAGCTTCACATCAGCCACTTTTATTTCAGTGCACGGAGAAAAATCTCCCAACCCCACGTGACAAGATCCAGGCCCTACAGAACGAGTTTGGGACTGAACACAGCAACAAAAGCAGAGCTGGCCACGCCGGAGAACACACGGCACACAGATTTAAGCTGCCGGTAGTACATCAGTTCAGGCTCCAGTGCCAAAACGACCAGATAAATAACATTTCAAAGGCCATCATGGAAACGTGCATTACGGCTGGGAAGGAACAAAGCTCACCGCTCCCAATCAGACTGGGAGGGCAGAGCAAAAAGCCTTCCCAGCTCTGCCCCTGGTTATCTACGAGCCCCACGGCGAGCGAGGCAGCTGCACCTCGGTTTACCTCGTTGCTGAGCTGGGAGCAGGGCTCCTCCGAGAGCTGCATGGTCACAAAGGACACCGCAATCCTCCGGCAGCGTGCAAGTGTATTTAGGTTTTCATTAAGGTGATTATATTTTTAACGCTTGCTGTTTGCAGCTGCGGTAACTGTAAGGATTACAATATCTAATCTGGTCTAGAGAGCACGGCTTTCTACTCAAACGCCCGTTCCTTATTTAGCCAAACGAGCTACCGCTGAGGTGGGATCGGAGATTCCTTACAGAGTAGTTTCAAGCATGCAAGGAGAAACCTAACTCTATCCAAGCCGGCATTTGGCATTCCCCTGAGGACAATTTCACACTATTTGAGCGTAGTGAAAGGATCAGGTGTCATAATTTGGGAGCCAGAGCAGAGCACTGCAGCCCGGCGCCCCGATTCCCAGTCCTTTTTGCACCCGATTTGCCCTCCCTCCGCCCAGCCCCACGATCCCAGCACAACCCCCCCGTGGTATCACAGGCAATAAAACCCCTAAAGGAAGGGTGGTGGGGGTGAAAGAAGGCTGGTGAGGATCACCCGGCGATACCTCGTGGCTGGCAGTCGGGAACGAGAGGTCCAGGTAGAAAAAAAGCTCCAAATCCCAGCAACCACAGCCCATGAGTCAGCTCTCCAGCAGCCGCGCCGCGCTCCCCAGCCTTCCCGAAACAAACAGTGCACAACAGGGCAAAGGTCCAGCACGAAGCTGAAGGGCAAAGGCATGCGGGGGAGGGAAAGCACCAACCTGCCTTCACGTTTTGGGAGCAGGGAGTTCCAGCCGCCCTCGTGCTCCCCACTGAAACGGGAAGCTTTACTCAAAGGCGAGTTGCGGGATCGGAACAAAACCGTATGGCAGAGAGGAAACTTGGGGGCGATGGGGGGAGGACTCCTGCTGCGATAGCAGCTCTGTTGCAACCAACAGCCCCAAGAGCTCCACAATTACGTGCCACGACAGAGCAAGAATTGCCCAACACTTTGGAAATAGGTGTGTGCAGCTCTGCCCTGCTGGATACCCAGGCAGGCAGATGTGCGTGTCTGCTCCGAATGTGAAGAAATGCCAGGGGTAAAACAAGCTTCCCATACAGCTTATCTCCTGTACTGGAGGCTGGTTTCAAGGAAAGCCCTTTGGGGAGTTAGTCAGCGAGGGGTGAGAAGCTCCCGGATCGTTCTTTCCCTGCCCTCTCCTCGGTACCAGCCATAAACCACCAGGCGCTCTCTGAAGTCAGCTCACCCCCGGTGCCTGCTGCTAGGAACCGAGGTGTGCCCTCCGCAAGGCGCTGCTTATCCTCCCCGTGCATCTGCCAAATGGCAGGCAACAAACTCTCTTCAAGAAGCTAGAGCACCTCCTGCACCTCCGCTAGGAGATACCGGCTGCTGCTTTCTCACGGCAGAGCGTCTGCAACCGGGAGGAGAAACTGCATAGGAGTCAGCGCAGCCAGAGCTGGCGGTGCCAGCCATTAAAACCTGGGTGTTCTTCCTTCCAAGATGTGAAACGGCTTTAAAAATTAAGTGCCAAGTGCCTTGATGCAACGTTTCTTGAAAGAAATCCAGAAGGTTTTCAAAACGGGGTGCTGTTAACACCTGCCTGCACCAACGCTTGCGTCACCGCCAGCGCTGGTGCTGGGCACAACGGAGGAGCACAAAATGTTCCAGAAGGTCGAGCTGTCTCAACTGCAAGCCACACTTCTCCTCCTCTATAGAAGGATTTGGAGAAAATATTTCAAGTTTGGTTTATAGCCAAAAGCACAAAGCTGTTTTTGTCAGAAAACGCTTCCTTTGCTACTGCGCGCACCCTCCCTGCCGTCCTGCCTTCACACGTCGGGCTCTGGCTGCGCTGCTTTATGTGATAAGGGAACGCTCAGCCAGGGGACGGTCACACAGCCCTCACCACCTGATCATCAGAGAGCAAAAATGAGGAGTCATCACTAGCCCTGTCAGCGTCCCTCACGAGCAGTATGTGCTAACGCAAGCCTTGCTTCTTTGGCCGTGTTCCTGTGTGCCATGTCCACGTGTCCAGCTCCAAGGACCCCCCCTTCCCACCCCAAGCTCACCAAGGCGGCGCGCACCTTGCCAAGCACCAGGGAGCTTTCCTGGTGCTCCTCTCCGCCAGCGCCCGAGCTTCCAGCATCAGCAGTATCGCTGCTGCCTAACCCGACCTAATGGTTGCTCCACTTAACGCCACGCTGCCGTGCTTTTGGGAGGAGGGGCTAAGCAGCGAGGAGAGGCTTCGCTTCAGCAGTCCACCTCCCTGAGCAGGCAGGAAGGTTGACTCCAACTTCCCACTGCAAACCTCGCTGCCAGCCCTCGGCGTATCCCATGACTTGGTACGCGAGCCACCAGACTCCGAGGATAAAGCCTGGCCCACCGAATCCAGACAGCTCCTCAGCATCAGCCCCCACCGTGCAGCCAACCTTCCCCGGTGGCATTCAGCAGCAGGGAGTCAAGCGGCTCAGAAACCTGCACAATCCCATGGACTTCCAAGCTTTTCCACATCTGTGTTCAGACACGGGCAGCAGAAGCTCAGGATGATCTTGAACACGGCCGTTTTATCTGTGGCAGAGCTCCATCCCTTCACTTTTACAAGCACTACTTCCAACACACATCGGGTGAACACCTTCAGGAGCATGTCTCGTCCATTGAATCTGCTCTACAGGCCTATGATTAATACAATCATTATAAAAAAATTAGGGCTTTCCAAGCCTGTAAAACGAGTCACAGAGGGATCTCCGCATCTTTACAAAGCTGACCTGATACTCGCTGGCTCCTAGGTCTCCTCACTACCCCTGGCAGGATCAGGGTTGGAAACATTTCAGATCTCGGCACACAAGCACTGCACTGGGAGTGCTGAGATCACAACCCATGGTTCTCCATGCGATGCTTAAAAAATAAAACCATTCAGTAATACCCTTCCACAATTTATGAGCACCCCACCCGTTTCAAGCATACAGAGAAGTCACGTTTCTTGGGTGATCTCCTGGAGGTCACTGCAAGACCAGAGCTCACCTCACCAGCACATCTCCTGCATAAACTCACGTTCGAGTCTCTTTCTACAAATATCTGCTATCAGAAACCCTCCGCCCAACGCAGCGCAGACCTGGCAGGGGCCCGCAAACCCTCCAAGAGGGCACTTGGGTAAAAGGCCACTACGTTACCCTGCCTCCCGTGGGAGCGAGCCAGCCGTGCTCGCCTGACACGTCTTCTCCTCTGCTAACGAAGCAGGCGGCCGAAGAAACAATGCCCTGAGTGCGGGAGAGCCGAGCGGCAGCGTCTGGGGCACCGCACAAACCAGGCACCGCTGCCAAGCGTCACAAAACCAATTCCATTATTGAAACACCTCCGGGAACAGCAGCACAATCAGGCCGGGCCCAACAAAACCCCGTGCGCTGCGGGATCAGCCCCTCACCCTACCACAACAAAAATCACCTGGAGGACCACAAAGCCACCACAGTGCTGGCTTCCACCCCGAAGCCCTGACCTCCGAAGGGCCTGCAGCCGCCTGCACGGGATTTTGAGGGACCTTTTCTTGCGTCCCTACAGCTTCGGGTTGATTTCCAGGGAGCGCGGCGGGGCCCGGCTCCCACACAAAGGAGCGATGCGGCCAGCTGCGTGTCACGGCGCACCAGGCCGGCGACAAACCCAGACCTTTACCTGGCACACCGAACTTCTCCTCCTCGCCACCATTACGCCGCCAGCTTTCCGGCTGGAAGCCGCCGAGCGCCCGGCGGGGATCGATCCCCTCCCGATGAATCAGCGCGGCCGAGCCCCGCGCGCCGCTCTTGCAGAAAATAAATAATAAATTAAAAAAAAAAAAAATAACCCCCTCCCCTACCCAACACGGCGGGGAGCCTGATGTCAGATCTGGCTGGCAGCCTCGCGGGGAGGCCGAGGAGAATGAAAAAGTGCAAACTTCAGGCTCGCCACCCTGCTTCAAACGGCGGCGATTTCGGCAGGGGCGAGCGATGGAGGCGGCGGTGGCGGCGGTGGAGGCGACGCCCGTGGAGGAAAATGGAGTTCTGCAATCCCAGCCCCGCGCCAGGGCCCTGCTGCCGGGGCTCGGGGAAGCCGTGGAAATGGGAGGAAGGCTCCCGAGGGGGGTCCTGATGGTGGCTGGGAGGCAGCGCCCGGCCCCCACAATACCGGGAGGAGGAAAAAAAAAAAGAAAAAAAAAAAAAAAGGAGGAAGGGGAAAGGGGGGAGAGGATAAAAAGGAGGAGGAGGGGGCGGGTGGGCAGAGAAAGGAGCCGCGCACGTGGGGAGGGCCGGGCGGGGAGCCCCCCTCTGGGAGAGGGGGGGGTGTGAGGGTAGAGGAGGGGGGTGAGGATGAGGAAGAGGAGGAAGAGGAGGAGGAGGAGGAGGAGGAGGCCGCGCTCTCGGGGAAATCACATGCTCGCCGCCAGCCGGGGCAGCAACCACGTTGCCTGCGCGGCGGCGGAATGCTGGGAAGGGGAGGCCGCCGCCGCGTGCCCGGCCCCAACCCCGCCGGGCACCCCCAAAATCCAACCCCCGGCACCCTCCCCGACCCCCTTTTTTCCCCCTGAGCCCCCTATTTCCCCCCCACGCTTTCTCCCCTTTCCCTCCGCCGCCCCCTTTCCCCCCGGAGGCCGCGGCGGGGCCGGCCCCACGCTGTGCCGCATGGCGCGGCCGGCCGGGGCGCGGTCGGCGCTGCAACCCCCCCCCCTCTTCCATACCCCTCCACCCCCCAAAAAAAAACCCCAAATCCCCTCTAACCCCCAAATCCCCTACCTGGAGGCGACTGCCCGTTGACCGCCAGCGCGGCGGCGTTCTTGGTCCAGGGGTTCACCTTGGGCGGGGGGGCCTCGATGAACTCCCTGCGCCCCCCCGCTCCTCCTCCTCCTCCTCCTCCTCCTCCCCCGGGGGGCTCGGCTCCTTCCTCGGGCTCGGCGCCCCGCAGCAGGCTCTCCTTCTCCTGGTTGTTGCTCTCCTCCTTCTGCTGCTTGGCGCTGGGCGGCCGCGGAGCCGCGGGGCCGCCGTCGGGGCCCATGGGCTGAGCTTGGGCTTGGGTTTGGGTTTGGGGCTGCTGCTGCTGCTGCTGCTGCTGCTGCTCGCCCTTCTCCCGGCCGCCGTCCTGCGGCGGCTTCAGCACCAGGGCGCGCTCCTCGGCGGGCAGCAGCGGGGCGCCGGGCAGCAGCGCCTCCACCTGCGTCGCCATCTGCGCGCCCCCGCGGGGGGAACTCCCCTGAACGCGCCCCCGAGCGCTGCTGCTGCTGCTCCTGCTCCTATTACCCGGTTTCTCTCTCTTTCCCCCCCCCCCCCCCCTTTACCCGGCCGGCCGCAGCAATATGGAGCCGCGCGGGGACCACGCGACTAGCCGCGGGGGCGCGCACCGCGCCGCCCCGGCCCGGCCTCCGCGTGCCCGAGAGCGCGCGCGCGCGCCCGCCCGGCGGCTAAAGGGAAAGGGAGGGGAGGGGAGGGGCGGGGAGAGAGAGAGGGAGAGGAGAGGAGAGGGGCGGGGCGCGCCCCCGCGGGGCCGGCCGCGCGCACGTGCCTGATGCAACGGCTGGGGGCGGGAGGGGGGTGCTTAAAGGGGCCCTTTTGGGGTGTGTGGGGGGGGTGAGGTAGGGACCTGAAGGTGTCTGTTGTGGGGCTGGGGGAGGTGGGAAGGGGTCGCCCACTGTGGGTTGGGGGTGCCCGGCCCTAAAATGGGGGCTGCTGGTGGTGAGGGTGTTGGGGGGGGGGTGAGGAGGAAGGATGAAGAGGGGGGGTCTCAGGGATGGGGTTCCATGCCTGACACCATAAGAGGGGTCTCTAGGGTGGGACTACACGCCTGACACCATAAGAAGGGTGTCTGGAATGGGGCTCCACACCTGACACCATAAGAGGGGGCTCTAGGATGGGACTACACAACTGACACCATAAGAAGGGTCTCTAGGATGGGGCTCTGCACCTGACACCACAAGAGGGGTGCGCTCCTGGCTGCACCCCGCATGGTGACACGGGGCCCTGCGTGGGATGGGAGCGGGTTGTGGGGCCGTCAGGGATAGGTTACAAGGCAGAGGTCCTTGAGGACAGCGCCTGGCCCAGGAGGGTTCAATGTGACCATGAGAAAGACCGGTTGGTGAGGGTGACCGGGGGAGAGTGGCTTGGTCCTTGTCATAGGCTGACTGCGCCACGTCAAAAGACATGAAAAAGGCGAGCGTGAGCCTCGAGTGCATCAGAAGCTCTTTATCCCATTACAGCCGGCACTGATGAACCTTCCTCCGGAGCAGTGTGTGTAATTGTGGTTATCCACATTCAGGGATGATGAAATGGAGCAAGGACTACAAAGATGATTGGGGAATGCAATGTGTTTCATGGAAGGAGATTAAAGGACTGGCTTTTGTACCCAGCAAAACCTGCACACTTTCATTTGAGGAGGTTAAAATGCCTGATTAATCTCCCGCGGACGGAATGTTGCTCGGTCGTGATTGTCTCTGATGTCCTCAAGTCCTCGTCCCTTAATACTTAGAGCAGGCCGGGCAGGGAGGCCAAATCCTGCGTGTAGGTACACACAAATTACCCCCCCACAAAAAGCAAGGCGTGATGTCAAACTTGCGCTGCTGTTGTTATCGTGTAGCAAGACCTGATTCACGGTGCCTCTCGGTGACACTTTGGTTGACAACAAGCCTTGCCCCAGCCTCTTCTCTCTGACAAAGAGCACGTGCTCCGCTCGTACCCGGAGATGCTCATCCAGGAAACCTGGCTGTAATAGACCTCCAGTGAGGCACCTGTGCAGACCCCTCGGGAAAACTGACAGCATGACAAGGCTCCGTGAACGCAGCTTCCAGCTGACGGTGCGTGGAGAAGGATGAAAAGCTGATTTCACAGCTTAGCTATTAGAAGGGAAGGAGAGGGGAGAGGCGAACGTAGCTCAGCATCTCATTCAGGAGGGCGACAGAATCAAAGGTCTGACAGACCCCCACAGGGAGGAGGCTTTGGCTCTCCTCTGAGGCCATTTTGGCCTCCTGCATCCCTTGATAGCCAGCTCCAGGTACATAACCTCATTGCCTAGTTCTCCAGTTCATGTTTCCAGCCCTGAAACCAGGATGGAGCCTGAGGAAACTTCCATTCCCACACAGGCTTTAAAAAGGGTTTTCTCCCTCGGGATCCTCCTGGTTACCCTCGAGTTAGAGAGCACGCTTGTGTGACACAACATCACCACGTACCGCAGCCTCAGGGATCACCAGCACGTGCCACGGCCCCAAATACCTTGTAAGAATCTGCCCGGTAAAATTGCAAAAGGAAATTTATGTAAGTTGATTATAACTTTAGGAGAGGTGGCTGCTGGCCTTGCTGCCAGGCTGAAGATCCAGAGCGGATGGTGTCATATCTGAGCTGCAACAACAAGGCCACGTCCTACACTCCTGGTAGTCCCATCCCATGTTTCCCGGGGGGTTTCTACTCTCTCACAAGCTTAGCTCAGGGACTGCACAACTCCTGGCCATTTGGGCCAGGCTCACACATTTGCCCTCTGCAAGGAGCGGGTCCCCAGGCGGTGAGCACAACCCGTTGCTGGTTGAGGACCCTCATCTGGCTGCACTTTGGGGGACAAGCAGCCTGGTGGGGTCCCTTTCCCCTTCCTAAAGCTGGGTGCAGCATTACTGCACTCAGTCCCCCTGGGACATGCGGTGCCAGCCCCAGCTGGGCAGCAGATGACAGCCTGGGCTCTGCCTGCCACGTGAGCAGCAAGCGGCCTGCAGTGGGCGAGAGCCAAAGTGGCTCAAGGGCTGCGAGGCAGGGGCGAGCCGGGTGAGTCTCGTGCTCCACGCTCACCCTGTAGCCAGCCAGACCAAACCCTGTCATAGTTTTAAATGCTAAAATATAAATTAATGGGCGAGAGGGATCCACGCAAGCAGCTGGGCTTAGGTACAGCCTTTACGCAGCAGCCAAGAGGACAAATTGCCTTGCTGCCCTTGGTGGCCACCTCTCAGACAGCCTTACGTGAAGGGAAGCTCCTGCCCAGTTCTGCAAGCAGGCTGTGCTCCGTGCACGCAGACTTGAGTCAGCCTAAACAGACTGGCAATGTCCAGCAATTTCAGGCACCCCAGCTCTCCCTCGGCGTCCTCACCTCTGCCAGGCCCCTCTCCCCCTCCTCTGCCCACCAGGCAACATTTACTGCAGCGGTAGCTGGAATTTTCTCTTCCCAGGCTCCAGGGACGCGCTGAGAAGCAGCCAAGAAGTCGCTGCGTTTCCGCGGCGCTGGGAACGAATCCAGCTCCGCTTTCCCCAAATTCGATGAAAGCACCAAGCCGTCATCCCCAAGCCTGCCTCTCCAGCTAATCCTTCACCCCGGCCGTGTCCCCGTGCCTGCCTGACCTCGCTGAGCGGCTGCGGGGCTGCCTCCCAGCCCTGTGCTCCTCGCCTCAGCGCAGCAGCGCAGCCAGCCACCGAGCAGCCCCCGAGGAAGCAGTCTCAGGGGAAACTCCTCTGCCGGCATCAGCAGCCGCAGAGCTGGGATTTGGGCAGAAGCTCCCAACCTCCCTTGATCTGAGTACAACAGCTTACTTATTTGCTCCCTGAATAAAGCATGGCTTGCGTATTTGTCACAGACACCTCGGCTGCTTTGACACCGGCCTGTAGGTTTAAAGGCGCTTTGATGGTGGCCGTTAACCTCTCCGAGCACTTCCAAGTCTCACCTGACCCTGAATATCCCCAGCTTTGCATCTGCCAGGCTGACGACCTTGCCTGGGGCAGCGATCCTCACTTTGGGACTCACTTTAATTCAGTGGCAGCACTTAGGCCTCCTGCTAAGGGTGTGTGCATGGGGAAAGCGCCAAGCAGCCGTGACCGACGTACCCCTTAGCTACACCATCCCGTTCCTGCCAGCTGAGCCCCCTGCTCAGCCCCCTTTTGCATATTCCAATTGCCTGATTTTATCTATATTCATACAAGTACCATGTGTGGTTCTGACCCGAGTTGAGCAGTTTGAGCTGTTCCCCTTCAGCCCCATGAATTTTTCCCCAGCCCTCAAAAAACCCACAGCAAGTTGCTAAGGGTCCAGCAGGGTGGCTGATGTTTTAAACCGAGCTCCTGATGCATTGAACCTTTCAGCTGATGTACTCCAAACACCCACCTTTATGTTAACAGTTTTTGAACTGCCTGGTGTTTAAGATGATATCAACACCCACGAGCAATTTGTGGCCAAACCAGGAGTATGTTTCTCCTGAAAGAGATGTGTTTGTAAATAACTAACATTAAAAAAAAAAAAACAACAACAACAGCAAAAAAGAAACATTTCTCCAACCCTTGTTGCCTCCTCAGCAACATGAAAACCAGATCTGAGCCCAGCTAGACACCACGGGTTGTAAAACGACAGCAGCTACGTTAGTGAGTAGCAGAGCCTGACAGGCGCTGGTTTCGGAGGAGCAACGTGAAGTGTGTTTTACAGGGTTTTGCTTTAGCTGTAATCTGCTCCTCAGTGCCCGTGAGCAGCTGCAGCACACTGGGTGTGCTCTCCATCGCATCCTTTTTCCCTCCATCCCAAAGCTGTGCCAACCTCGCAGGTCGTTTGGACCAGGAGCACACTTGCGAAGCGAATCTCATGGCCATTCCCCAGCACCTTCACCCCGCTTGCTGGCTACCAGCAAGTGGTGATCGCTCTGTCCCCTGGTGAGGCCACCAGCTGCAAGCCCATGCTTTAAACATGAACAGTAGAACATTAAGGATCGGGCACCTTAAAGCTTGTGAAAAGAGAAAGGGGATTTTGCCAAGAAAAACCCAAACTTCCTATCCTGAGTCATATGCTTTGAATTATTTACGTAGTTGTTGCTGCTCTGTGAATTCTGCCGGGCAGGGACGCTGTGCGGGACGACACACTCAAGGTTATGCAAATTCTTCTCCAGCAGTCCTTCACATTGCTGCCCTCTGACTCGCTCAGCTGTCCCAGATATTTGCCATATCTGTTCTGCTCCCCTGAGACTTGCAAATTCAGCATGATCGATCAAATTGCAGGGCTACCTTTGACATCCACCAAGGCAAGATTTTTCCAAAGATCTTATTTGTGAAGGAAAAAGCTCGCGCTGTGGTGTGCTGGTGTGGAGCCATTCCCAAAGAAGTTGAGTATTTTAAAAGGAAACACCCCAAACCTTTTATTCTGCTATTTAATCAGAATACGCTGAGTGCTCCCAGACAGTCCCATGGTCCCTTTATATCTGCGGCCAAGTGATTCCGAGAGGTAGGAGAGACTCCCTGGCTCTGAGATAAATGTGCTTGTACCCTTCTAGCAAAACATACGAGCGATCAGCAGGAAGACTGAGCACATCCGCACCGATAAATAATTTTCAACCCGCCTAATAAAATGGCAGACACTAACGAGTTCCATTACATTCCCATTACCAAGTGCTTTTGCTTAGCAGGACTCCGCAGCCCACAGGCTTGGCTCAGCAGCTCGAGCTCGCAGACCAGCCTGGCAGCACCGTGCTCCTCAGGCCCCGTGCCCCACCGGTGGGACAGAGACCGGCTCACATCTGCTCTGCCGAACTCCTCTTCAGCTCACGCACATCTTCAGTCCTCTGGAAAATGCCCTGGCAAACAGGTTTGTGTCAGCAATGCTCCGTGTGTCTATTCCTGGTGTTAAAAAGTGAGATTTAAATGGGTGTAAAAATCCCAGAATTAATCATCTGAAGGCTGCTCGGCAGCTTTTGCATGTTTTTAATAAATAGATCGAGTGGGGAAAATGTATCTATTGGTAGGTGACTGCTTTTATCGTCACAACTTTTTGCTCCAAAAGTCGGCGTTCCTGTGGCACTCTCCTAACGTCAATACATAACTTACTCTATTCAAGAGTTGTGAAAACACCCCCACTGCCTTGTTATTGATGATATGGGCTGCAGAAAGCCATACCTCCTCTAGATGAGAATTTCCCACCTTGTATACTTTGCTGTGGATATATTAACCTGAGGCTGCCTTAACTTATCCCCTAAGTGATTTCTCTTTCCAGGTGCTTTGGCAAACACAGCCGAAGTTGACCACTGAGGCTGCTATTTTCTGAAATGGATATTTACCTGCCAAGGACACTGCCTCCTCCTCCCCCTGCACCTCTTCCACATTCAGAAATTTCAGCAAAAATCCTTCAGACGCTTTCACAAACAGAGATGAGCTATAAAAGCTTTGCCATCATTTCTCAGAATGCCTCAAGGTCTCTGTGCTTCGGATGAGACATCCTGCGTCCCCCTCCCAGGACGTGCCATTCACACCGAGAAACAAAGCAGGCTGGAAATGGGCTGCGAGTCCCCAGAGCCCGCGCTTCTCCTGCCAGGAGCACCTCGTGCTAGAGCTGGCTGGGGACGTGCATCTTGCTGCCTCGTGCCCAATGTGCAGGGAGACACCAGCCAGCAGCTGGTCCACGGAGCTCAGTTAATTCACATGGCGGCAGCTTGTGCAGGTGCCCTAAAAGCTCCCGAAGACTCAAGGTGAGAATCGATAAGATTTACGACTGGGATTCCTGGGATATTTTTTCTCTAAGCACCTAGGGATAATTAACAACCGAAAGGCTCAGAGTCGACCATCAGCCTTATGAAACACTAAATCAGGGGCAGCTCCCAGCAGCTTCATTCTCCCCCCTTGCAGGTTGTGTGTTCGCGACAAACCCATCAGCAGCGCATGGCCGCAGATTCTCTCTTTTCCCATGGGAGTCCTGCTGCTTTCAGAGGCTGGTAGCTATTTAAATATTGTTTTACCCCTCTGCAGTCAAAGCAAAGCCCTGGGCCTTGCCTTTCAAATCTTACCCTGAACCACAACATAATTACATTGCTGCCGGGTGTTTCTCTGGCAGGCAGCGTGCTGGGAGCTGTGCGCTGCTCCAGTGCGTACGGACCCAGCCGGTGCCGTTCTCCCTCTCTGACAGCTAGGGAACTGGGAAACAGGGAGGTGGAAAGTTAAAATTCTCCCACTATTTTGTGTGTGAGTTCAGACTTCTGGGCCCAGGATTTCAAGGACACCAAGCATCCTTCCACTGCGCTTTCCTTTTCACTTTTGCAGCCACGTTGACTCCAGCAGCAGGCACAAACACCTCAGGTTCATATGACTTGGGCTCTGATGGGCATCCCAAGAACAGGACAGGAATTCTGACTGAAAATCTGTCCTGAACGTGGGGCTGAGCCACCCGCTCTCATGAAGCAGTGCAGAAGTCCAGCGCTCCTGCATGGCGCTCGGGTCTCCTCTCACGGCCCACAGCAGAGGTTTCTGCACTGAGCCTCTTCCCGGTGCCACCAAGTTGAGCTGGGGACAGGCCCCTTCGCCAGCACGTGGGCACGGCTGCCAATAACACCCCGTCAGCAGCTGATCAGCGAGTCAGAGGTAAAAGGGTTTCAGCAAAGTGCAGTGCCAGCACCCAGCCTCGGTTCCCATTGTACCAGCACAGTCTCTGGGACAGAGAGGGGGATTAAGAGATCTGTGTCAACAGCGGGCCTGTGTATACAAACAGGACAGCTACGAGGGCGCACGCTCATGCTCTGTCCCCAGGGAGGTCACTGGGGATGGGAACGAGCTGTGGCCGGGCGACTGCAAAGTGGGTTGGGGCTGGGCAATGGGAAACCCGCCGTCCCTCTGCTCCCCAGCCTGCAGGGATGTGCGTTGGGGGTGTAAAATGGTGCTGCAGGGCCCAGGGGGCTGTAGAGGATGCCTTGGCTGTGCAGGGGCACTCAGGAGGGCTGGAGAATTCAACTTGGTCCTGAAGATGGGAGAAAGGGATTGCTTGGTCTGTGGCTTACGGATGTCACTGCTGCCAGCCCTAAGTGGTGGCTCCTCAAGAGCTGCAAAGGCACGAACTGCAGCACTTCTACTTAGCCTCTGAATATGGCATGGCTCCAGGGGACAAGCAAGACCATGGGATGCTCATGGACACCCTCCTGCAAAGCATCCAGGAGGCTCCTTCACCCACTGCCCATGGAGAGCTGGCACAGGCACAGGGAAGGGACCACAAATCCAGGCCGAGAGGTTCTGTTTTATGCCTTGATTCTGGCCCTTGCCTCTTCTACCCCTGCACCTCCAAACGAGCTCTGGTTCTTGGCAGCCAAGCAAGCTACAAGGGAAGAAGGGACCCAGTCCAGGGACTGGAGATGTTCCCAGCACCGGGGAGCTGAACCTGGGCACAGGACTGGTGCTGTCCTCTGTTACCTGCTCTGCAAAATGGGTTCATCCCACTGACCTCTGCGTAAGCACTGGGAATGCTGAAGGGGCTGGGTAAAATAGTTCTGCTTTAGAGGAGGGAAAGATTTCCTGAGCACATCACGGTGACAAATGAGGACACAGCACAGGTAGGCAGCGACACTTCCCACTGGAGTCTGCTTCAGCCTCTTCTCCCTGCCAGAGAGGAAGAAATGCAACTAAAGCAGCTCCTTGGCTCTCCCTGCTCACAATCTCCAGCAGCACCGTCGGAGAAGCATCTCTCCTCTTCCAGTGATGGCATCTCTCCTCTTCCAGGTGGTGGCACCTCTCCTCTTCCAGGTGATGGGGGCTACAGGGCTGTGAGCCACTTCTGGATGCCACCTCACCGCATGGCACTTTGTGGATCAGTGCTGCTCACACGGCAGCACCAGCCAAAGATTTTTCCTGCTGTTTGGATTCAGAAGAGCAGAATTCACAGGTGGATTTTGTTGTGTTGCTTGCCAGCTTTCGTGGTGATCTGAGGGCTTTTCATCATCCGGCGTGAGTGATGGCGCTGGCTTGTAAGAGTCCAACCTCCTGCCAGGGTGTTTGTTAGACTTTGAAGTTAAATCATGAGCAAAATGAATGCAACGTGAGGCTGCGTGCAGTCGGAGCCAAGATTTCTTGCCAGTGTTTCAGTCTGTTAGATTTTCATGCTTCTTAGCTAACCCCCTTTGTTCCTAAACCCTTTTTCATCTGACAGTAAGCAGGGCCAGAGCTTCAGAGTGGAGACACCAGGAGCCAGACAGTGCCACACTCACCCTCCTCACCTTTTCTCTCCTCTCCTACCTATGAAATAAAACAAACAGACAACAAACAGGGGGAAAAGCCCATATTTCCCTTCTCTACCCCTGCAAGCTGCTGCTCCTGCTGCAGAATCTTCTCTCTGTTCAGCACAGCCAGCTCGAGCTCGACACAGTCCCACCCCAGGGCAGAGCCGAGGTCTCTCCAGATTTTCAGAAACCTTCTGCAGGAATTTATGGCCCCAAATCACACTCACCCCAGAGGTCCGCAGGGCAGCGGAGACTTCTTTACACTCGAGAAGGCTTTTCTTGAGCTTGCTTCCAGTCTGCAGGCTTATCTTATTATTTTGTAATTCCTCTCCTAAAGATGCAAAACTGAAGCCTGTGCCAAACCAAAACATCCCCGCAGTTTATCTGAGCGTGGAGGCACATGTGAAGGCAGCTGGAGCATGGAGCAGGACGGCAGCCAGGGCCTGCGGAGCAGCAGGGGCTGCTTGCAGCTGGTGCGATGTGAGGGAAAGCCAAAAGCCACGCTGGGACCACACCACGGCAGCAGCAGAGCCCCAAATCTCCGTTTTCTCACCCTGGTGGTGCTGAGGCTGCTTTGCCCGCTGTGCTCCCTTGGGGAGCCACGAGCCATCCTGTGCCATGTGGCACTGCGGTTCCTGTGCTGGCCATTTCTCTGGGTACTGCCTTACCTCTTAATTAATTAATGTAGGTTAGTGAGCCTCGTTAAGGTGCCTCCTGCCTTTCTGTGCGTGGTGACAACACTCTAAGATTGCTGACGATGTTGGTGGAGGCTGGGGCATTGATCTGCTTGTGCTCCTGCTGACCACAGGGCACCCAGGCACACCTGATTGACCTTCAGACAAATACAGAGAAAAACTCCCCACAGCTTCCAGCAGCTGTCCCTGCATCCCCCTCCCCATGATCTCTGAATGGACTGGGGGACCAAACACTTCCACATTGTCCCTTTTCCAAGCAGGGGATCTGCTGACTGATGCAGGCACCTCAGCTGCTCTTTGGGGACCGCTTGGGATGCCACCGACCTTGCCCAACGCAGTGCAAGGTGTTTCCAAACACCCGAAAAACAACTCCCAAAGAAACTGCAGTGAGGTCACGTTTAAATTTTGTTTTGTTTTGTTTTGTTTTTAACCCTTTTCATCTCACTTGGAGGTCTTTCTGCCCCAGGAGCAGCTGCTGGCCCCCAGGGGGTCGCAGCACCAGCAGGGAGCAATCAGGATCCGTCCTTGCCTGCAGGAGCCAGGTCCCCAGGCAGTGGGAAATGGCACCTTGCCTTGGGCAGAGGCCAGGGCCCCCGTCCTGCTCGGTGCTGCTTTTCAGATAGGCAGGCTGCAAATAGTGCAGTTCACGTGAAGAGGGGAGATAGCGCAGCCGGGGTCCGAGCACAGGGCTCTCGGCAGCGGAGGCGGCGGCCAGAGGGGATGAATGAGCCAGCAGTGCTTTGCCCACGATAAACGCAGCTTCACACACGTGTGTAATCAGGAGAGGGCAGCCCTGGCTCTTAACAGCATCTCAGGCAAGCCAGGCTGGGTGGGGTGATGCCAGCACCCAGGACCCAAGCGCCGGAGATAACTCGTGCCCCAGAGAAGGGCTGTGTCTGAGCAGGGAGAATTTCCCACCAGGGCAGGTGCTAGCAAAGAATGGGCTTGCAGTGAACCAAACAAGGTCTGCTGCAGCCTTTCTATGCTCCTATGGACAGGCTGAGTTCCCTAAAATCATGCGGCCAGGGCCTGTCGCCTCTTTGCAGCCCCCCATGCCTCCAGGCACAGCCTGATCCTGTCCTGTGCCCACCCTCCCGGTGGCAGCTGCCCCACAAGCGGGGCTGCACGCCTGCAGAGCAGATTTTGCTCCCTCCCCATTTACTTTTAACCGAGCAGGGGGCTGTGGGAGCTGGGCGGACTGGAAAAGATGCTCCCAGCTCCCTGTCAGGGCTGTAGCTCGTTTCCCCTCCTGTTTCTTTCAGGGTGGCACAGCCCCAAACTCCTTCCAGCTGGTTGTGAAGTGCTGGAGGGTTGCCAGTCCCAAACCATGACTCAACAAAATCCCCCAAACAGGCGTCTCCTCGCCCCCCCAGCTGTTCCTCTGCCTTCGCCCCGTCTCTGGGTGCCTTGGTCACCCTGTGAGGGGCTCGTGGCTCCGGCTGTGCTGGCTGGGGGCAGGAACAAACACTGCAAACCTGATACAGCTGCCCCACCTGGTGCTTTGCTGGTTTTGTTGTATTTTATTTTATTTTATTTTATTTTATTTTATTTTATTTTATTTTATTTTATTTTATTTTATTTTATTTTATTTTATTTTATTTTATTTTATTTTATTTTATTTTATTTTATTTCTGGGGGGCTCCTCCCTCTTCAAGGTCTCAGGATCTCCCTTGAGAGGGATCAGAAACACCCAGCAAAGCATCAGGGAGCACAGTGGGAGTTGTTTAATCCTTCCCCAAAGGAAAAAGACCCCAGGACACGTAAAGGAGGGAGGTTTTGGGACTGTGCCTCCCCACATCCCGCAGAGACGCAGCAAAGCAGAGGTGGCTGCTTTGGGATATGGCTCGGGCCTGAATTCACCAGCACTGCCCCAGCCGTGAGTCCCTGCAGATAAAGCACTGGGGGTGTGCAGAGGCTGGCTGAAGGCCCCTCTCCCTGCAAGGACACTCTGCTAGGAAAGAAATACTGCTGCTGACCCGGGACACAGCGAGGAGGGGATTTGGGAGCCTCAGGCAGGGGAGGCACAGCCTGAGCCCGGCTTTGCTGCCATCTGCCGCCTGCCGAGCCGGGCCGCCCACCTCAGCCAGACACCCAGCCAAGAGCTTTTCTCAGCCGGGGGATCCCCTCTGATCTAAAATGTTGAACACAAGCCTTTTCCTTCTTTCAGGAGAGACGTATTTTACCTGCAGGGACTAAGGGTTTACTTGAAATGCAGCAAGCCCCGGGCAGGGAAAGCTCCCGGTGTACCGGCAGGCACCTGCAGAAAGCCTCCAGCCTGGCGCCAGCCCAGAAATCCACCTCGGGAACACATCGGACGTCTGCAAGGTGTCCCCAGCACAGTACAGGTTGAGCCGCCCTGGCTCTGCCCAGGACTGGCAGCAAGTCCCCGAGATAGCATCTCAGCGACCAGAGCAGGCATCACACAGCGCAGGTGCCAAGCACAACAGCACCATTTCAGCAAGAGATGCAGCCCTTATATGAACACGGCTGCAAATAAATCTATACGTGCAATAAATTTGTATAAAATCCCATTTGCAATGGGTTCCCAAGAAAGGCATTTTTGCTGTTTCCATGTCCTCTGCCTTCAGGGCTGTTGTGAGCTGATTCCTTCCCCCCAGTCTCAGTTCAACTCCCCCCACTGGCACCAACCCAAGCGGTGCAGGGCGCTGAGTCCCAGGGGTGTAAAATGCTTTTCACTCCCTGCAGTCAGCCCCTCGCAGCCTTCATCTCCGCCTTCACCCCACCTCTGGCTGGCTATGGAGCCAAGAGAGGTGTCCCAGGAGGTGAGAGCTGGTGGTGTTACATGTCCAGGGTCCGGGGGCTCTGACCAGCAGCAGTTTGCAGCAGGGGGGCAATGACTTGCTTGAGCGGGCATGGAAACAGCCTAGGCTGGAGAAATGTCACATTTCTGCAGCATCCCCAGCGTGACTGGACAGCGCTGAGGGATGTATGAGAAGACAAAGCTGAAGAAGCACTGGCCTTGAGCACTCAGCCTTGAGCTCCCCAGTCGCTGATGCTCTGGACGTGTGCTGGAGGCCAGAAGCTCCCCGCCACCAGCTGGGCAGGGCTATCGGTGCGGGATGTTCTGGCTCCCAGTCCTCTGAGCCCAAGGGGGTGGCCCTGGATCACGAGAGCTCAGCCTGCAGCACCCGTGCCCTGTGGGATGGCTCACGGACAGGGCAGGGATGGGCAGCTCCTCCTGTAAGGAAATGTAGGGCTGCGAAGAGAGGACCTTTGCCATCAAAGCTCCCTTAGCCAGGGAAGGGGTGTCTCTAGTGCTGTGCCACCAGCCTGCAGCTCGTCCTTTTTGTGTCTGAGCAGGACACGGCCAGGCTGTGCCCGGCAGGGACCCGTCCATCCCAGCACGGTGCCACGAGCAATGGGGGATCTGCAGAAACAGCAGTGCCCACCCTACAGCCAGACATGGACCCCTGCCCTGGGATGGGGATCAGGGGGGTTACACAGGGAGTAAATGGCAGCTGGAGAGGAAGGAGCGCCTGCCTTCCAGAAAAATATCGTGACTGGGAAGAGCTTCAAACAGATCGCCGTGGGATGGAAGCCATATGGGGGGCAGAGCCGTGTATGGTGCCACAAGTGGGGACTGTTAGTGTTAGGTCAGAGGTTGGACTCAATGATCTTGAGGTCTCTTCCAACCTAGAAATTCTGTGATTCTGTGATACTGTGAAAAATGAGGCAGGGGAGGCTGAAGGGCTGGCCCCAGGGTGGCCTCACGAGCCCCCTCAGCCGCTTGGAAGGGGAGCTGCCTGCTCTAGCCGCCTGCCGACAGATGGTGCCAGCGGCCCGCCGGATCCCCTCGCTCCCTGCACCTGAGCCCTGAAGTTTTGGGGACGGCTGCGGGGCCGGGGCCGTCCCCTCAGGCTCCCAACAGGGCTGGTGTGGGAGCAGACCCGAGGCGGGCGATGGGCGCCGCGGGGCCGGGGCTCCTCCGCCATTACCCGCAGGCCTGCGGGTGGCGGCGTTTGGTGGGGCAGGCAGAAGGATAGCAAGGGATTTATTTTCCTTCCCTTCTGGGCCTCATCCTGCCGTGGCTAGCACAGCACCTTGGCTGCGAGCCCTGCCACTCCGGCTGGTTGACCTCCGTGTTCAGCAGGAGGTGGCGGGCACCAGCCAAAAGGATGCGGGAAGGGGTGTAGGACAGGGAGATGGAGGATTTGGGGTCCCCGGGGGGCCCATGGTGCTCGGAAGCTGTTTGAAGCACCTTGGGCAAGAGGGATGTGAGCTCTGGAAGGGCAGAGCAGGACCAGCACCAATTCTGGCAGCCCCCCGAAGCCCAAAGAGGCAAACCCCACAAGGCCTGGGCTGCCCCGGCACCTCGGAGCCACCAGTTTGATTGTGGAAGCTCCAAAAAAAAGGAGGCAAAGTGCTTTTCTTTTTAATCACGCATCATCTCGATTCATACAGCTTCTTAACCAGATCTAACTTCACTTGGAAAGAACCACCAAAACACCAAATGGGCGCCGCTCCCCACCCGCTTTGTTGGAGTGAAAAGTTTCCAAACTCGGAGCGCCTCAGCAAATCGGGAACACGCCCGTGAACATGCGGTTTGGAACAGGGCGATAGCCACACCGCTCTAATGCTAGCCCAAGCAAGTTTTTATCACATACACATAACAGCTATAAAACCCAGCCTGGAACAAGCAGGGTTGTTTCTGCAGGAGTGGTCGAGTTTTGGATTTTAATAGGCCTCAGCCCCCTCATAATTTTCCTCCTTAAAATGCCAAGAGGCACCAGCCCAAAGCAAGGCTTAGAAAATTCCTGTAAAATAGCTTGTAAGTGTCTAAAAGCCTCCGGGCTTCCCTCTCTGTGGCTCAGAAATGCCACCTCCAGGGCGGTGCAGTGGGGTGAGGGAGGGCTGGGGAAGGTCTCCCAGGTCCCTGTCCCACCACAGGGCAGGAGCTGCTGTGGGGACGTTGTAGGATCCAGGCCGTGCTGTGATGTGGGATCCTGGCCAAGGGGACAGATGGCTGGGATCAAGATTGGCTGGCCAGTGTGGAGACAGAGCGAGCTGCAGGAACGGGGATGTGGGACAGGGATGTCCCCTGCCTGGAGCTGAGGGAATTAATGTCCTTGTGAGCCCCACGTCTGCACCTGACTGCTCCCACGCTGCCCTGCCCGGCTTGTTTTGAATAACCTTCATGTAACCCGGGCCGGGCTTCCCTGTCCTCCTGCAGAGCATGAAACATCTGTCTTAATATCTAACCTTTGAGCTTTCTCCTTGCAAATTAAGTTGATTACATCTTGGCCCAGCTCCAGCTCCGGAGAGCGATTGATCACTGTCATCTCAGAGGTCTTGGGAGGCTCTTATCATGTCCTCCTCCTTCGCTGTGCCAAAGAAAAACAAAACCCCGTCTCTTTGGCCAGGTCGTGCCGTCCACTTTGTCATCTCTGCTGCTCCGCCGGCTCCTCTGAGTCGTCTGCATCCGCCAGAGCACTGCAGGGCCCTGCAGCGGGATTGATGGCACCCTTAAAGGCAGGAAACCTCACATCCCAAAGACCAACACAGGTCACTTGGTCCTCTTCACATTTTGAGTGATTTTTGGTCATCAGAGCTTCACCCTTTGGCCTCTGAGCATCTCTCTCTGAGACCGCATGCAGCAAAGCCGACAGGATTTTTCTAAATTGGCACCCTAGTGGGATTTAATGGGGTTTTAGGATAAGACAAGATCAGCCCTCACGGCAGATATGCTTCTCCTGTTGGCTTTGCCTCAGCCATGGCAGAGTCAACATGCCCTGACCGGAGGATGCTGTGCCTTGCCCAGCTGCCTCTTGACTTTATTTTCCCCAACACCAACACCCGGCATCCCTCTGGGGTCAGCCGAGAGCTGTCTCCAGCTGCCAAAACTTCCACACCGGGGGTGTAGCATTTCTCATCCAACCCCCTGCCAATCAGCCTCCCCTTCCCCCCTTCTCTATGATTTAAAGCAAGAAAGAGCCACCGGGCAAACAGCTCGAAGCCGGTATCCCGGCAATTATAAAAGCGCTTTCTGCCAGCTGCTAGACTCCTTGTCACCAAGCTGATGGGTAGACTAAACAGCGAGGACCCGGGCTGATCCCCCCGTCCCGCTCCCCGGGGAGGCGAGTCTCGGGCAGGCAGACAGCTGGGGCTCTCGGAGGATGCAGCTCTGCGCCGCTATGGCAGGAAAACCGGGGGGGCTCGGGGAGGGGAGCGCAATGGTTAGCATCAAACCTGGCAGCAACGCTGCAACGGGGAAGGCCAAGGGGATCCTGAGGCTGCTTGAGTGAGGCGGGTGGGAGGAGGCGGAGGAAGGGCTGAAGGGACTTTGAGGATGGAGCCTGGGTGGTGGGAA
The DNA here is from genome assembly GCF_964035555.1 of Netta rufina. Lineage (NCBI taxonomy): Eukaryota > Metazoa > Chordata > Aves > Anseriformes > Anatidae > Netta > Netta rufina. Next base: position 13,716,598 of record NC_140137.1, read on the forward strand.
GCGGGGATCTCCCCACGCTGGGGCCTCACCCCCTTCTTCCCCCTTCTTCCCAAGTGTGCTGGCAGCTCTGGCTCATCTCTCCTCCATCACCAAAGGGTCTGAGCCTTCAGTCTACAACTTCCTCGTAAGGGGGTGTCGAGAGGCAGGAGACCTTTTCTCCATTAACACCAGTGACAGGACCCGCGGGAACGGGGTTAAGCTGAGGCAGGGGAAATTTAGGCTGGATGTCAGGAGGGGTTTCTTCACAGAGAGGGTGGTTGCACACTGGAACAGGCTCCCCAGGGAAGTGGTCACTGCACCGAGCCTGTCTGAATTTAAGAAGAGATTGGACTGTGCACTTAGGCACATGGTCTGAACTTTTGGGTAGACCTGTGCGGTGTCAAGAGTTGGACTTGATGATCCTTAAGGGTCCCTTCCAACTCAGGATATTCTATGATTCTATGGAGTGCCAGGGGGGCTGGGCTAATAAAAGTGATTTTTTCCCCCATCAGTTGCCCAAACCTTGCTCTCCCCCACAAACCCCGCCACGTTCTGCCGATAGCTGATATCGCTGGTTTCCCCAGGAGTGCTGGCAAGGAGCAGCCGGTGCCGTTATCTGGGCATCACTCCCTTATCTGGCTCCCATTTTGGCTGCAGGGAGCCAGCACCTCTCAGGTGAGGGAGGCTTGGTCAGGAGCTGCTCTGCAAGGGAATCCACCTGGCCAGCCCCGTTTCTAGTAAAACCCCATCAGATAGCAGTGCCTGGACATCCCCAGGGGTGATGGGGTGGAAATGGGACATTGCAGTTGAGGAGCCCAGGGATACAGCTGCTGCTTCCTTTAAAAAATAAAGGAAAAAAAAAAAAAAGAGGCAGCTCAGGTTCCCCTTTCCATCAGTTAGTGGCTTGATCATGCCAAAAGAATTAAGCAGGAGTGATGCTGGAGAGAGCTGTGGCTTTTATTGCTCTTATCTGCCGGCTTCTGGAGGAGTGGGATGGCTGCGTGGGGGTCTGGGCAGGGGACGCGGTGCACACGCCACGGGGAGAGCAGCTCCCCTCTAAATCACTGCTCGCCGTGATTTATGTGGAGGCTCACAGGTTAGGTAACTGCAGTAAACAGAATAAACAGACCTCGGTCTGAATTTATGGACCGACAAAAGGACCTTTAACCATAAAAGAAATGTGCTTTCCAGCCCTCTTCTATCACCAGATCCCGAGCAAAGGCTTAAATACTTATGTCAAGCCCTCGCAGACCAGGAGCTGGGCTGGATTCAAACCTCTGCTCTATTTCCCTGTTCTCTGAGTAAGCCATCTCCTAGCGCACCTTCCGCTCACTCTCAGCTGCCCACTGACACCCGAGGGGTGTTTTTGGGGTGCTGCTGGCTGCTCAACCCTTCCTCCCCAGCAGCTACCCGTATCCAAGCAAGGAGCTTTGGCTGCTGTCGCAGAGATAAGCCTCCCCAGTACAACAGCTGCTATCTGAAGAGCAACTAAGGGCTGTATCTTTCTCTCCCAAAGTAAAAGTGGTGGTAGATTTTCATGTGGTTCTCAAATGTTTGATGCATCTCTCCCTATAGACGTGGAAGGTTGTGGCATGATAATATTACCCACCTTGTGTGCCAGGCAGAAGGGCGTGTGTGAAGGCACAGCATCCAGGGAGCCTTCTTTTTTTTTTTTTTTAAACCCACCTTTAGACCATCCTTTGAAATACGGTATCAGTGCAAGAAAAGGCAGCTGCAGAGGTGTCTGTCCGTCCCCAAACAGGCACAGCTCATGCTCGGAGCCGGTCCCTCCAGGGGAAGGTGTGCACAACAAGGAGTGCGGGAGGCAAGGGTAAAACCAGAAGCTGGGCTAAAAAATGTTGGAGAATTTGATATTAATAGGACTTATCAGCAGAGTCAGCCACAGAGCAGCACAGAAAACCCAGTGCTATGGAATCTGCTCTGTGAGCCCCTCTTTACTCTGTCCCTTGGTAGCCAGAGAAGGGAAAGCGTCCAGGAAAGCGTCCTGCCTTCCCTCCATCTTGCACATCTTTATTTAATTCCATTGAAAGCAAGCTGACATATTTGAAATGGAACAATTTAAATCCTTGAATTGTTCTAAATCCAGGAGAATTGCCAAAACCCCTGTTTTAATACATTTTTAAATTGCCTTTTCCTCCTGTCTTTGGGAGCCAAGCTATGGCTATTTAATTACAAGCACAGCCTCCATTTAAGAAACCCTTGTAATGAGGCTGGCGTGGAAAGGCACCCAAGTTTTCCATTGTCTGACTGAGGCACTGCGATTAGCACGTGTTATCCCGTGTTCACATTTGGCACGGGTCAATTCGTGATGCTTTGGGGAAATGGGCTAGCGGTAATCTCCACACCCCGGGCTCTTCCTGAGCTCACAGCGGTGCTTTAACCCGCCCCTTAGATGGGATCAAATCCAGAATCCTACTAGGTAAAAGGGTCGGGATGCCTGCTTTGTGCAGCTCAGATCTGGGAGCAGGGGCTTTCAGTCCTCCAAGGCACAGTTAGGGAACAAGGGGATAGGAAATAAATACAAAATGGAGAAAGGTGAAAAGGAGGCAAAGGAAAATCCTAGCAAGGGAGAGAAGCAAGAACAGCACCACAAAGAAACAACTCTGTGGTCCTTGCGGTAGCAGCATGGAAATATTTCCCTTGGCTCGCATCGAGCCGGGAACTAGAGCCGACCCCGGGGGGAGTTCTCCGAGTACTGCAGCAGCCACTCAGCTCCGAAAAGCACTGCGGAGAGCTTCCCAAAGGGTCGGTGGTGTGATGCAGCAATGTGTCCCAGCTGGGATGCCCCACACCCAACAGCAGGGAGCTCTCAGTGCTGGAGCCACCACACCACATGGACCAGGGCTTGCAGAATCCTCTAAGCAAAGCTCCTGCCCCAGAAAACCCCACATAAACCAAAATGCAGCCGACCAAAGCCACCCCCTGCCCTCATCCCATGGAGGGGACCAGGCAGGGCTCCAGCATCACCCTAGAGGTGATGGAGCAGAGCAGGGGGACATCTCCTGCCCCCTCCCAGGGCTAGTGCGCAAGCAGCACCAAAACCTGCTATTGGGGCAAGGAAACCACTCGCACCCACACCATCCTTAGAGCAGCTCCGCATCCCTCGAACCCACATTCCCCGGGGAGAGCTGGGCCGGTTGGGGCTCCCAGGAAGCGGCCGGGCCGCGCTGGAGCCAGCGTCTTCGCCATCCATCATCCTTATCAGCCCCGCTGGCAGCCCGCCGGGCCCTGGCAAGCGGGGCCGCACGGCGAGAGACAGGCAGGAGGCAGCGGGGCGATAAGCCACGCCACAAACAAAAACAACTGGCCCGGCCGGAGACTTCAAAGCGCCCGGCTGAAATTTATGTGGCTGCGGAGCCCGTGCCGGTGCTGGGAAGATGGGGGCAGCCTCCAGGGTTTGGGGGGGGGGATGCGGGTAGGATGCGCTGCTGTGGTTCATGTATGCAGAGCCATGGCTTGGATAAGTTCTGGGGGTGTAATTGGGATGCTGGCAAGGGGTGAAGCACGTTGTCCTGCACCGGGCACAACCCAGTAAAAGCTGCAGCTCAGCTCCAGGCAGGATCGTGCCCCATGGCTGTGCATGGGAACACCCTGGGGCAGTGCTGCTGCCTGCACCCACAGGCTCCCAAAGCTCCCACAGACATTTATTCCGAGTGATTTACCAGCAACAAGGCCGTTTGCTGTCCACATGCAGCCATCCCAAAGTAGCTTCAGCGACCAGCTGCCGGGTGGAAGATTTCGGGCTGCTGCCAGGGAAATGAGGAGCCCAGGCACAAAGTGCTCCACCTGCCTCAGAAACACCCCATGAGCATCAGCTGGGATCGGGTCCCTCCACACTCAGAGCTCCCCTGGGGCAGGTGCAGCTGCACAGCACTTCGGGAATAAACAGGAAAAAACAGTTGTAAGAGCTTATACAAGTTCCCTCTCAGCTGTATTCACATATCGAAGTGTAACAATGCTGTTGAAGCAGAGCCTTGCACTGCTTTGCTGATAACTGCCTCTTTCTCCTTATAGGAAATGTCATTGAGCTTTGTTTGGATGTCATCGTGCTGACAAATAAATGATCACTAACTTTTAAAAAAGTCTTAAAAATTATTATTATATTAATATTTTTAAAATTCTGGGTACTGATCAGAGGCTCTTGCTTTCATTTGCCAACAAGATCACTCAAAAATTAGAATTGCTAGCTTAAATTTGTGCAAATGGAAATTGAGTCAAGTCAAATATCTGTTCCTTGTATCTTTTCTTTCCTGTCCCTCCACTTTCATTTAAAAAAAAAAAAAAAAAAAAAGAATTTAGGTATGAGGGCAGTAATAGAAACAATCTTCCATTTCAGTTGCATCTAATTGAAAGGGGAAGGATTTTATTTTTACCATCAGATGAATCAGTCCTATGGCAGCTGAATGAAGAAGCGGTGATTTCAGATAGTTCTTTTTTGGGGGAGAAAAGACCCTTTTCCCAAGTTTCGCTCCCCAGGAGCCTTGGAGGAAGGCTCCCCCCAGACTCACTCCGACGGGAGACTTCCAAGCACTTCAAGGCCCGCTCTGCCTCACCTCGGGGCCGTACAGGGCTGCCCCAACCCCTGTCCCCCCTCCAAAGACCCCCAGGGACCCCCAGCTCCCCCCTCCCCTTTATACCCCTGCGGGTGACGTTAGGGCTCCCTGCCCACCCTACTGGCTGGCGGGGCTGGGGGTGGGACGTGGCAGCACCCCTTAAAGTGTGGGGCCGAAGCCCCCAGCCCCGAGGAGCCCGCTGACGCGCGGGGGGCTATCTTGTTTTAATTACATCAGAGCAAATGACTCCTTCCCCCGTGCTTTATGTCAGCACGGCGGGGCCGTAATTTCTCTTGGCACAGTCTAGACTGGAGCCCCTTTGAAGCTGCTCGAGGCCGGAGGAGAACAAACAGCTCCTCCCGAGCGGGGGGATTAGGGGAGCCGGCGGCCGCCCCGCTTTGGGGCACGGCCGAGTCCTCGCCAGAGCCCCCCCAGCCTCCTGCTCCCTGCAGTGCCCCCACGGGGGTCCCAACCCCACCGGGGTTTGGGTTCCTTGAGCTCAGCTTGTCCCTGGGGGACAGAGGAGATGCTGGTGTTGGGTGAGGCCAGGCGGGATGCCCACCGCCCATCCCACATCCCGGTGCTGAGGGTGGTCCCGCTGCCCCTACAACCCCAGGCTGCCCCCACCACGTCCCCAAGCACCGGTCCTTCACCCCGAGCAGCATCAGGTCAGCAGCCCCCATGCTTTTCCCTGAAAAACTTACCGACATCTTCAATGCAGGAAATCTCTTCTTGTTTTCTGCTGATGAAAGTAATCCTGGAAGTACCTTTACTAAGTTACAGCATTGCCCCATGACATTTATTTTATTTTTTAAGGACACCAATACCAGTTTCATTAACTGGGAAAGGCATTTTCTACCTCATTATCTCCAAGAACCCCAGAAGCCTGAGGGCACGTTTTAGGATGAGCACAGAGAACAGTTCTCCCCGAAGCCTGCAAGGCCACAAGAAACACTGACTCCTTCCCCAAATCACTTCTTCCCCTCCCCAGCGCCTGCCAGATGAAACCCCAAGGAGCAGCACCGCTCCCCTGGGGGGCTTCAGGCGTTCCCCAAGGTCCCTGGAGGAGATGGGGCTGGAGATGAGCCATGGTGTGGAGCTGTGGGGTCCCCAAGGAGAAGCACAGCCTGTAGGGGGGCCTGGGCCCACCCAGGCACTGAGCTCATAGGGATCCTGCCCGTGGGCAGGGTGAGGGTCCCAGCTGAGGCTGCTTAGGGCCGTCAGCCCCTGTCAGTGCCCCCAGACCCTGCCGTACCCACCCCACCCCAAGTTCTCACCTTGCCAAAGCGCCGTCCCCATCCCCAGCTGGGCCGAGCCCTTGCCCCCGCTGCCGCCCCGGCTCGGAGCAGCAGCAGCAGAGCTCGCATGGAAACACACGTGTTTTCTATATTTTCCACCCAAACGCCGGGTTTTAAATATTCTAGCAGCACCGCTCGCTCGGCAAGAGCTGCCAGGGTTTATGACAGGTCCCTCCTCCTTACGGCTCTGAAATCGGGCTGCAAACAAGCTCTCCGGGCTGCAGCGCTGCCTGCGAAGGGGGCTGCTCCCCTCGTGCTGTGCCTGTTGGCTCCAATTAGCGCTGGCAGGAGGCAACTGCAGAGAGAGGGAGAGCTTCGCCCTGCAAGTGAACTCCTTTATTTACAGCGTTTTCAAAGCAAGATGAATATTTTTATTTTTATTTTATTTTTTTAAACAAACTTACCCATCTGTGAAAGAAAAAACCAACCAGCCCCTAAATAGGTAGAGGAAGGATGCTGCCTGCTTTCCCTGAGATGGAAATTCAGCTTCGATTAGTAAGGGCACGATAGGATCACCTGGCATTTCTCTGCAAGCCCTGCCCTGGCCAGAACTTGGCTTCAGCCCCTGCCTGGATCCAGCTCCAGCAGCATCCTTGCCCCGGCTCCTGCCTCTGCCCCTGCAGGAGTGACTCCATCCCTCTGTTAATTAACCTCTGTTAATTAGGTGTTAATTAACACCTGACGAGCAGCTTCAGAGCCCTCAGCTGAGTGTGTGGGCAAATTGGGGGGACCCCATTTGTGGGGTCCCCGTGCCCCCCAGCTGTGCTGCCCGCTGTTTCAAAAGGCACAAACGCAACCCGAAACTTCTCCTCCGTGCGGGATGTTGGTGGTGTCACTGCAATAAATGGGTTTTGTAGGAGTGCCTCCGGGGTATCACTGAAGTGGATTTGGCAGGAGGCAGAGGAACTCAGCCCGGTGGGATTTCAGACCTGCCTTGTTCAGACGTCCCGTCACAGCTTTGGGTACCAGCGGATGCTCCTGCTCTTTGCTTCCTGTGGTGCTGCAGGCAATGCACACTCTGCAGGGCCAGGGAAACGACCGCATCAGGGAAATCCTGCAACAAATAACCCCACGGGAGACAAAACCCCTTGTGCAGGGAAGCTGGGCTCTCTGCTCCCCGTGCCAGCAGCCTCAGCCAGCAGAACCCAGGGAGAAAAGCCGTGTGCCTGACGTACCACATCCAACCATCACTTTGGGTTCACGCCTCATTTGCTGTATTCCTTCCAGCCGTGCTCCTTCCACCTCGTCCAGCCGCAGCCCGCGGTGCTTCCAGCAGCCGAGCAGCTGCTTTCTGTCCCGTACCACCAGGCAGGAGCTGGGAGAGGGGCGGCCCCGTGCGCTCGCAGGGCCAGGAGTTACGGCCACCGCTTGCTACCGACTGCGCGCTGCCAGCGAGAGCCCTCCCGGCCATAACTCAGCGCCGAGGCCGCCCCAGTGGGGTAGTGGCCGGCAGCAGGGGGTTTATGGACTTTGGAGTGGGCTTAGTTAGCTGTGCCCCCAGGGATTTCTCTCGCTGAGCCATACGGAGAAGGCTGGATGCTCGTTCTGCTCATTAAGCGAGGGAAGCGATGCGGTTTGCACAGGCAGGAGCACTGCGTTGTGCTCCCTGCCCTAATGCAGCCTCCCCAGCACCCTGTGCCACCGGGGCTGCTCCGAGGAGGCTGTGGGGGCATCCCCTTTACTCTACAGCACCTCAGTTGTTTCTCATGTGCCTTCTCACTGCTGATGGGGAAGGATGGAGCTCTGCGGCTCTGTGGGAGGATGCGATCAAGACTCCTTTGGTCTGCCCAGCCACCTGAATGCCCCTACCCTGCCTCAGTTTCCCTGCAAAACCTGCTCGTGATGCAAGGCAGACCAGCAGCTCGGGGTAAAGAGAGAAAACAGGCGAAGCCGAGCGCAGAGCCCAGAACATCCCGGCGCTGATAGCAGGCGCGGGCCAAAGCCCCACGTTGGGGCTGGGCTCAGCTCGGCAGCTGAATCAGCAAATAATTAGCAGGGCCAGAGCCGGAGGATTAGCAGCGCTCCCCTTTCCAGCCATCCAGCCCGGCGTTAACCCTTTCATCCACATCTCCAAAACCCCAAAGCTTTGGGGACTCCTGGGGGGGGAGATGCTGCTGCAGGACCAGCATGGTCGGGGGTGCCCGGGGTGCTGCCCCTCACCAGACCCCGGCCCTCGCCACGGTAGCATCCCTGGGAGCCGCTGTGCCGCGGGGCGAGCCGTCAGTCCCGTGCCTGGCGGCTCGTTTGTTCACCTCCGGGCAGCCCGATGACAGCGCTTCCCTTTACTACCAGCTGCAAAAACCTGGCAGCTGATTTAGGAGAGCTCCCGGGGCCCAAAATGTAAACCGTTTTTCACCAGGAATGTATAAGCAAGCCATAAAATAAGGGATTTGGGTCTGGTCACATGGGACAGGCCTCCCATAAAATTGAAGCATTGATCTGTATTTTAGTGAGCAGCTTCGAAGCTGCCCGGATGATTGAAGACCTGAGCTTTAACAAACTCTGTAATCTCCCGCCATACATCTGAAGTGGCATGTTTGAAGTCCGAGGACGAGTTATTTATATTATTTATATAATGCACGGTGAAAGGACATTAGCCGAAGCCGGAGTGCCGGTGGCGGGTATCGTTTGTGGGTAAAAAAAAGCATCGGCCCCGCTGTCCATCATCGTTCCTCGTTGGGGATGCCCTGCGTGGGCACACACCGGTGATGGCCAAGGTGTCCCAAAACCTTCCCAAAACCTCAGGAACTGGGACCCAGCCCTCAAAAGCCACCCTGCAGCTGCTGGGCTGGGACAGGTGTCGGCCTCTCCTGGTGGGGGTCACCCCAGTGGCAGGACACGGTGCCCCTTCCCGCTGTGTCACCCTGCACATGTCACCCTGTTTGGGGATGGAGCACCCCATTCCCTAGGGCTGCTGGCTGGGCTGTGCTGGGATAAATCATCGATATCTGCGGAGTCCCTGTGCCTTAGCAAAAGGGAAATCCCCACTGCCACCAGCTCATTTCCATCATCCATGCCTGGCCAGCAGAGATCACGTTGATAAACAACAGCAAAGATTGTAAAAGAATGTTCACAAATTAAAAATAAAATAAAATTAAAATAAAATAAAATAAAATAAAATAAAATAAAATAAAATAAAATAAAATAAAATAAAATAAAATAAAATAAAATAAAATGTAAACCTGGGGGTAAACAAAGTGATTTACAAATTCAGATCAAACTCCAGACAGCTTCGGTGAGGCCAGGGGGAGGCCTGGGACATGGGGGGATTGCGGCAAGGTGCTTCATTTCAGCTATTTAAAGCACGGCTTTATTCTTGCCCAGATGTTCCCTCCCTGCACTGAATTCACTTTCTGTAATTTAAGGAGTTAGGTAAAAAAAAAGAAAAAAAGTTAAAAGCTGAAAAGCAGCTCCTCCAAACCCAAACTGGAACACCAAAAACCTGCTGGAGTCACCCACAGCACTTCTCAACCTTTAAACCAAGTTCTTGGCCCTTTCCCTGAACACGGTGCTGCAGCACGAGCACATGCAAGACCTGCAGCAGCTCCACAGGCGTGACCTTGTAATCCCAATACCGGATAAACCCAAGGCTCCCCCATGCCCTGCAAATCCCTGCGGCCCCATGCCCAGGAGATCTGCAGCCTGGGCAGGTGCAGCAGCTTGAGCTCGGCCCCTTTTGCCATGAGGGGCTTCGGGGGTGCGTGGAAATTGTGCCTGTGCAGAGACCGGTGGGTGGAGAGTGCCCCAGCAGCCTCGGGCTGCTTCTGGGAGCCTGCGACAGAGTTATTTTTTTCAAAATGCTATTTCTCAGCAGTTTCCTTCTGACAGTTTTGTCTGTGACTGCTAAACCCAGGGAATATTGCAGCAGTTCTTGGGTTCCCATAAAGGAAAGGAAGCACATCTCCAAAGCAAACAAATAAATGCCCTTACCCAAATAACCCCAGCATTACTCCCCGCCACAAACCAGCTCCGTCGAGGCTAAACGATTTTTAGGGACACCCTGCACATGAGCTGTTATTACCACGCAAAACCCAGGCTCCCAGCAGCATTTTGCAGAGGCTGGAGCCGGGCTGCCGTGCCCTTGGCGGGGCCGAGGTGGCGGCGGGAGGCTGCGATTACCAAATCCCTTGCCCACTTAAGGCAGGCTCCGCGCTCCAGCCTGCACGGGGCATATTTGAAATGCTTCAGGCCAGATTCGGACTCCAAGGTTTCCAAGAGCGGCCGGGAGCGAGCGGGACGGGGTCTGCTTTGTCTCAGGGAGGCAGCACCCGAGCAGCGAGCACTGAGCATCGCGGCGGGCCAGGCGCGGAGGGGGCCGGGGGAAGCATCGCTCCCCTGGGGATGCGGCTCAGCAATGCCCTGGAACAGGAGCCCCCTAACCCAGTGCCACTTAAAGGAGGGATTAAGCCTACAAGATAAGGGTGTAGGGGGGTTATTTTCCCCCCGGAGGTGCCAGAGAAGGTTTTGGCCGGGTGCAGAGTGGATGCCAGCGGTGCTGAGCCCCAGCGTGCTCTGTTCTCAGGGAGCGTGGCAGTGTAAAACCAAAGAAAACACCCAGCATTTCACCACATGGAGAGAGTATTAGGACAGGTTTTTGGCAGGGGGCAGAGCGTCATTTAAATAGGATTTACTTTAAGGAAAGTCAGTGTGTGTTTGCAAGATGCCTGTGAAGTTCCCTTTTCCCCTGGAAATCGCTCCGAGTACCCGCTTGGTGCTCACACACCAGCTCTGGAAAGGACCGAGCTCATCACTGCCCACCCTGACCACCAAAACACCCCGCAGCCCCTCACTGCTTTGTGCCAGCTGCTGAATTTCCCAATTTCCAGGGAAATTAGACAAATCAGCTCCTCCTTGGAGCATTTCTGCTGCAGGACAGCACAGTCAGCCCTGGCTGGCCAGCACCTCCTGCCTTTGCTGCAAGCCCTGGCTGCAGGGCAGGATTTACACCAAAACTGCTGGAGTCCTGTGATTATGTGAAAAATCAGCTTTTGTTAAAAAAAAAAAGTACATTTTGAAAAGCTTTAAGTGCAATCACTTAAAAACGTGTGTCTGTGTGTGTGTAAATAATTTCAAGTTGGTCTCAGGAGCTTTGCTTGCCTGACTCATGTTTTTTTTATGTATCACAACAGAAAATACTGTAAAACATAATTCCAAAGTCTCACAGGGCCTTGGCCTCCTCCGAGTATTCAAAAGCATCAATTACACGAGTATTACGGGCAGGATAGTTTGTACGAACCCTGTTAAAAAGTCAACCTGAGAATTGTGCCTCCAAATCCCCTTGCTGCACCGATGGCTGGAACTGATTTCTGCCTGGGCTCCGGCACGAGTAAATGTTTCAGTTTAAAAACATTGAAAACCATTAAAACCAGGCCGTATGCACTTATTATCGAGAAAATCCCACACAGATGGACTGCATTGAACCGCGAGCAATTATTTTCTGCTGTTCTCGTGAGTTAATGAGATCATCAGGAGTCCCCGGTGGCGTGCCTTTCCCTGCGAGCCCGAGCATCCAGCCTCCTCCTCCGCAGCTCGGGCAGCGCGGCGCTAGCACGGAAACCTCTGCGAGCCCCGGAGGAGCTCGAGAGGCGGCTTTGGAGACCTGGGAGGCAGAGATAGGGACAGAGCCCTGCCTGTGCTGCTCCCATCCCCGCTGTCCGTGCAGCCAGGAGCCCGGCCGGCAGCCGCCCCGCGCACATTCATCCCTCCGGCATGGCCAGAGCAGAAGGTGGCTGAGGTCTGCAGCCTTATCAGCACCAGAGCCCTAATTACCCTCCCAAAGTATAATACTGCGGGCTTGGCCGGTGCCTTACGGGACTGGCTCCCTTAGACAGAAGCTGTTATTGTCCAGATGAGGGGTTTGAAGGCTTGCAAACACAACCCGATCCTCAAAGGGAATTTCTTTTGCTGACGCTTCCCAAGACAAAGAAACATTTCTGCCTGTGCGCCGGCAGATGGGTCTGGCTGCAGGCACGGCTGTTTTTTGTTTTTTGTTTTTTTTTTTTTTTATGCTCTGGATGGTTTCAGAGCTGCTCACTCCTGCTTTCGATGAGGAACAAAAGCGGGCAGGGGTCGGGCGACCACCGCCGTGCAGGGCAGCGCCCGCATCCTGCAGCTGCCGCTGACCGCTCCGGGAGCACTAATACGCCGCTGTAATCGGTGGTTTAAAGGAGTAATCTGATCAGATGCAGCTAGTTATTATAATGGAATCAGCGACTTTAACAAGCTCCTGCGCAGACTGGATTACTGCGTTCACTCACCCATAGTTCATTAGAGCTTCAGAAAGGGAATCCATGAGAAGTCATGAAATACGATCTCCTAATCTCTCCTAAGCAGGAGAAGCCCAGCTATAAAGAAAATACCTTTTAAAAATACCCGTGAAGTGAATAAATCTCCCCTGTGCTAAAAGGCACAGAAAGCTGACCTGCTAGGGAAGGGGATCTGCTAACTGGATGCATTTTCCGTGCTCGCACTTAAAGAGGCTTCGTGAAAGGGCAGCGCGTTTGGGCAGAGGAACAGAGGGCTTTCTGTTTTTCATCGATTGGAAATCTCTTTCCGATGGTTTTCTTAGGGCTCCTGGGGGGGGGAAAATAAAAGTCATGGGTGGAGGAAGGAGGCGGGTGGATGCGATGTCCCTGAGGGGCAGCAGAAAGCCTGGAGGGAGGAAATTCTGCCCATCCTGGAGGGATGCCTGGGTTCTGGTGTCTCTCTCAGTCCCAAATGCCCTCACTGAATCTGGCACTGGAAATGTCATTTACGGCTAGGGAAGAGCATCCAGCTGGCACCCAAACACCTCCGGGCATCCCCCACGAGTGCCTTGCCCAGGAAGGGCGGTTTTGGTGTCTGACACCGGGAGGCCAGGGTAGGGCTCTCGTCTCAGCCTGGCACATCGCTTGGTGCCACCCAGCCACGTGTGCACGTCCCCACGTGGGACATCCTGAGTGGGACACGCAAAGCCAAGCTCCGTGCAGTTTCCCCATCCCCTCTGAACCATCCTGGCCCTTATCAGGAGAGCGTTCAGCATGCGATTAAGCAAAGACTTCATTAATACCAGTGCAGCTGGGACTGCTCAGGGGCTTAACCTGAAGCATGTGCTTCTCCGGCCGAGGTCTCCATGCGCTCCGTGCACATCTGGCTACCGCCCGCCTCTTCCAGACCTTTCTTCTCTCCGCGGGTTATCTAAAGGGGAAGGAAGCCTGAAAGCTGACTCTGTCCTCCAGGGCCGTGTTCATTCCTCGGTGTTCCCGAGGGAGGATTTGGCAGTAAGGAGCGTCGTGGAAAGGAATGTCCCCTGATGGACAGGGCTTAATGGGACACCTCGGCACGCACCGCCCGGCAGAGCGGCCAGGGGCACAAACCCCAACCCCGTCCCCGGTGGCATCCCCACACCCTGCCAGCCCCAGAAGCTTCCCTGGCCTGTTTTGGCCAGTGTGGAGAGGGGATGCTTGGGGTGGGAGGATGCAGGAGGATGTTTGAGGATGAGGGAGGATGCAGGAGGATGCCCGTGCTCACGCTCAGGGCAGACGCTCTCCCACCAGACACCTCTGCAAAAGCATCGGTACCTCTGGATGCACGGGCTCTGCAGACTCCAAACGTGGAGAATTGTTTGACAGAGCAGCATACGTATTCCAAACATCGTTTGATTCATGTTTTAAAGTCCCACTTGCAAGCATACTTCCACAGCTTGGACATCAATCACTGCAAATATGTTCTTATAAACAAAGCAATACAGACTGACTGTCTCTTCCACCCCTACCATATGCAGGTCACCGGGCAGCACCCCGAGGAGAGGCTCTTTCCAGCGCATCTGAGCCTGCCCCTGGCAGAAGCCACCACAGGTAGCTTGGGAAAAAGCAACGGGAAACCTATTACTGGTGCCATGCTGTTACCTAAGGGCCTGGTAGTCCAAAACAAGGCAGCTGAGTCCTCCACTGCTGCCATGAGGATGACATGGTGCCGATGGGTGGCTGTCCTCCCAGTGCCCAGCTGTCCCTTCTGCTCCTCACCTCCATCACTCAGATCCCCCAAACACACACCAGGCAGGGATGGGAATGCTGTAGAAAGGACAGAGCATTTCCCAGCACCCAGGGTTTCCCCATTCGGCTGCATGTTTATATGCTTATTGAGGGCAGGAGCATCATTTCATTTCATTCTTCAGCCCTTGAGGTCTGATGGTTGCATCTAATGCCTGGTCACTAAGAAATTCCTCCTGCAGACCTGTGGATTTTGAAGCCTTTACAAACCAAACTCTGCTTAGGGCATTCTGCGAAGCACAGGATCCTGCCGGTAGGCAACTCTCCCCCTCCTCAGCCTTCTGTTTAGGAAAAATAAATAGGAAAGAATCCAGCAGCGGCGCTTTCCTCCTGCTGCGTGAGATGGATCGGCGCTCACAACCGCAGAAAAAACCTTCCCAACGTGATCCAGCCCAGCACTTTGTCCTGAAATGCTCTGCTACGTATAAATAAATGGCTCCTCTGGAGCAGGGTGACACATTCCAGCTCCAGACAGTGACACTGACGGATGGAATCAGCCTGGAAGTTTAACGGGAACATGGCGCTGGTGGAGCCGGCAAAGGGAAATTTATGGGGGATTTGACAGAGGAAGAGGAAAAACACTGGCGTTTGCTGCTCAGGGCGAGGAGGACGGGCCAGCACCCAGCTCAGCAAGGTGTGGTTTGTCAGGGCAGCTCGGGAGTGGGTCTGGCAGCTGTCCCTCTGTCCCCAGGGCAGCAAAGGGGTCCGGTTCTGATTGTTGGTCATGAAACAACATCTAGGAAACCGGCCAGTGCCCCAGCTCTCCATTTCTGACACATATATTTGGGATTTTCCTCCCCCGGCCTCACACCGCAGCCCTGCAGGCCCTGCAGCATCTCTGGCTGCATCTCGCCTGAGTCAGCCCGCAGCGGCTGCGATGGCCCCAGATAGCAGCGAGGGGCTCGGCCAGAGGGCTGCAGGGGGGCGATTAGTGAGGAGACAGCTCCTGTCTGCTCCCACAGGGGGCCGGGGGAGGCTCAGCCAGCTGGGGGCTGATCTGCTCCGGGGCATTTCCCCATGGGGAGGCGGTGACAGAGGCGTGCAGCCAGCCCTGTCCTGCCAGGCGCCAGGGCAGGAGGGGGGGAAAAAATGTCATTGCTGCTCTAGGGAGACTGACTGGGCTCATTATCAGCACAGGAGGAACTTGGGCAGAGGGGCAAATAGAAGTTTCTTTGCCTGGTGAGGTGTTTTTTCCTCAGCACGGCACGCTCAGCTGCACCGCTCATAAGCCTCCTGCTGCTCCAGGCCCAGAGCGACCGCTCTCCCCCAAATCCTAGTTGGATTTAACACCAGTGACTGTGGGCCTGGTGCAGCCCATTGGGGCCTTATTCTGTGTCCAGCAGTTTTGCTCCCAGCCACTGCTCTGGCCTCCATTTCTGTGCCTATTTGTACCCCTACAAATACATCGGGGCAGCGCAAGCTCGCCGGGCAGCTGTGGGGAAGTTACCTTCATTTGGTGGGGATGTGTGTGAGAGAGGGGGAGAAATGGCTTCCTCGTCCCACATGCTGAATAATAACATCCATATGAAGAAAGCCAAGGACCGAGCAGGGGAAAGGGACCGGCAGAGGCCTTTATCTGGCATAATCAGAGAAAGATCAGCTGCGGCACGCGAGGGAAACCCGCCGCACACAGGAGACCCAGCCCATCTAAGGTTTCGGCTCTGGTTAATGACACTGTAAATTAGGCCTGTCATCTTCAAAAATGATATTTCTTTCGGTTTCGGCTCGAGAAAACAACAACAACCGTCTGAAAGGGAGATGTGCCAGCAGCAAGGCCTGGCCCCCGTCTCCTCCCAGGCGAGGGGACACAAGGAGCAGCACCCTTATGGCTGGGCAGGTTCGCCCCCATCCGTGCTGATGGTGTTTGCCAGAGGGCAGGGCAGGGAGCTCAGCCATCAGGCTGGGTTTTTGGGAGCCAGCTGCATGACAAACATAGCCAAAGACCCCATAGAGAGGCATTTATGCCCAAATTGGGGTCTGATGGCACTCACTGGGAGGGTGGCCCTCCAGCTAGCTGAGCTCTTGTCCCTCTGTATTTTAATATATATTAATATATATTAATATATTAAAATATATTGATATATATTAATATATTAAAATATATTTTAATATATTAATATAAATATATTCCTATAATATATATAGATATATACTATATGTATATGATATTGTTGATGTTTTAATTGCAGCCTTAGGAATTACCGGGATTTTTTGGGAGTGGATCATCTAAAAACAAGGATTTTACGAAGGGGTCTTGACGGCACCTCCTTGGAAAAGGCTGCTTGTTCGCCCACGAATCAGGCCCCAAACGCAGCTGAACCCAGAGCCAGGCTCCTGCTGCCCTCTGCCAGCGCTGGCAGCAGCAAGGGAGAAGGCAAAACGCCGCCAGTGCCCCTCTCCTCGCCTGGATTCTGTAAAAACATCCCCAGCGAGACAGAGGGCGGGTTTCGGGGCATTTATAGCGTAAAACAAACCTCTTTCTTTCGCCCAAACAAGATGCTTCCTGCAGAAATGGCTTTTATTTATTTTATTTTTCTGTTACTGGTTTCTCAAAGGGGAGGACTGGTTTGCACGAAGCTGCCCCAAATGTTTCCAAGCAAAGTTTAACAGAAAACTGGAGTTTCGATTAAAGACATTTTAATGGGGATGGCTTGTTTTCCCTTCACGTTCACTTTCTGGGAAACAAGGAGCCAAGAGCAGAAATATCTTCAGCTCAAAGCAAAGTATTTTGTTTCATTTTTGAGAAGTGTGGGGTGGGGAACATCAGCATTTTTACGGAAGTGTTTTCCTCCCAATAAGCTAGATTTTAAGCTTTTTTTTTTTTTTTTTTTTTTTTTTCCCAGAGCACGTTAGGAGGGCTCAGACACCAACATACAATAAATGTACTCATTATTCTCCACAGCTCTGGATTTACTTTTCCATTCCCAGCACATCCCCAGCTGGGACACCCCAAAAGCCATGCATGGGGTGCTGGGGTGGCTGCCCACGGCAGATAACAGCATCATGTTCACCACACCTCCTTGGGCACCGTGTGGGGCCAGTGTGTCTGCAATGCTTCTCCCACGGGGTATTTTGGGAGCACATTCCGATGGGATGGGGATGAACCAGGCAGCCGGGACAGCCCCTCCTGCCACCCCCCTCCTTATCGTGCAGGTTTGCACCTATAAAAGCCAGGGTGGCAAGGCAGAGGCTTGGGTACAACCAGTGATCAACGCAAATTTTCTGTGCTGAAATGTTTTAACCAAAGATACGGTTGCTTTGCAACTCTCCAGATTTTTACTTCTCCCCATTTTTATTTTTTATTTTTTTAAGTCATAAACCCAAACTCAAAGAAACAACAAAACTGACTGACCCCCAGCTCCTTCGCCATCTCCTCCCCCCAAGCTTTTCATCCTAAAAAGGAAAATATTTGCAGCCCTGGTCTGATCCCGGCTGCGCTCCTGCTTCTGCCATCTCCCGCTTATGAAATGGGAAAGGAGGGTGGAAAAAAGCACTAAAATTATTTAAAACCCCCAGCCCCCAAATAATTTTCAGTTGTGAAAAAGTCTTAGCAGATGCTTGTTAATTTTTAAAATCATCACAAATGGCAGAAAATGAACCTGGTCTTGAAAAACCAGCCTGCACCACTTGCTGCAGCCTTACAGCAGCCTGGTGGCTGTACAAATCTGGGGACAGCGGGGTCCCCGTGCTCCCCGACCCCCAGCTCCATCCCAGCCCCTCTTTCCCCCTTTTCCCTACATCTCGCCCCCCCAAACCTCGAGTTTCCTTCAGGTTTTCATCTTTGCTCAGCTTCATTTCCTGCCTCTGGCTTTTGAGTCTCCTGACCACTTTAATAAATTTGTGGCATCTGCCTTTTCTCTGCTTAACGCAGGGTGCTTCGTCTGCATTTTTTCCCCCACCACATTTGAAGAGGCGCACGAGCCGCTCACACTCACGGGATAGCAGTGGGGGAACGGGTCCGTTTGGGCTGATAAAGCCAATTCTTGTTACACTTCTTGTGAAACTGCACCAGGAGCTGTAGGGATAAACCAGGCTCCAAGAAGGGTTTATATCAGGAGGCATAACACTAGTGCTGGTCTAATGTGGGGGCACTGGTTCCCATCCATCAGTATCCCCAGCAACTGGATCATTTGAGGCAGGCGGCTGCAGCTGAGCCGCACGGCCATGGCAAATCTGCAGATTTTGGTAGGGAGCAGGGCTTGGGGTGTCTCGGAGAGGCTGGGCTGCCTGTAGGAAAGCAGCCCCTCTGTCCCCGGACAGTGGAGAAGCGATTCCCGCACCAGGGAGAGAGGAGCATCCACACTAATAATGCCCCCAAACAGAGATTGTTCTTATTGCTGTGGAGTGCTGGGAAGGCTTAGCCCAGATCATGGCACCAGGAGCTCTGTGAAGGGACCTGGAATTGCTCCAGACCACTTCTAGTCCAAATGTAGTAGAAAACCACGGTGGCTAGGTACGGAGAGGAGGGTGGGAAGCCCCAATCCTCAGAAATGCTCTGAGCCTAGGGGACCGTGGGCAAGGCACCTGGCACCACCAGGAGGGCAGACGGAAGGGAAGAAGCTCCCCACACCGCAGCCCCTCGCCTTTTTCCATGTACATGTGGGCGAGGCGACCCAAACCTGTGCTCCCGTCAGGACGAAGGGAAAGTTGGAGGCACCGGCCCGGCTCTCACCCACCCGGATCCAGCAGCTTGTCTCCAGCCATGCCCCAAACCAGATGCTGGAGACGAAGACGCCAGGAGCTGCCTTAATAAGCGATTATGCAATCCTTCTCGCATGGAGGAAATGTCTTTCCCAATCCCCAGCCATTAGCAGTTGGCTTATGCCCTGGAGCATGACATTTTAGAGCCCTTGTAAATTTGCTTCAGGAGTGGAAAGAGTACGGAGGAGGGGCGTGCGCTGGTTTTTGTCAGGGACCTGCACCAGCCCGTGGCTCCTCGCCGCCTCTCCCTGCAGCCGGGGAGATGCCACCAAACCCACAGGCGGCCCCAAACCCACTGCAGGGCACCTCCTGCAGCTGCCCTGAGGGGCTCAGCGAGGTCTCAGCAGGGAATTTGGGTGGGAGGCTGAGGATTTAGGGCAGCAGCACGGCTCCTGCTTCATTGCTCAGGTTCCTTCTGGATGAGGACAGGCCACTTGGAGCTGACCATGGGCACTTGGGGCTCACCATGCGCACAGGGTACCTGTACCACGACCTGGCGCTCACAGATCCTTTTTTCCATATTTTTCAACCATGTGCCTGTAACAGGTAATGGAAAATAAAGAGAAAATCCCCTCTGTGGCAGGTAGAGACCCCTTCCACTGATTTCATTAGGCATCAGCTCAGGGAACGGCACTGGCTGAAACGAGACTCGGGGCACCCTCGCCAGCTCAGAGCAGAGATTTGGGGATGGGTTATAGCAGGGAGAGCCGAGGCTGCCACAAAATCCCCCTCCCGCCTATTGTTTGCGTCCAAACGCAACTGCAAATTGACACGGGACGTCTTTGGGGATCGGCCCTGCTCCGTCAGCACAATGAGCCGTTGTTGATACGGCCGCAGCAATTTTCCAGGTTAATTTATGGCCGCCACACCCCATTAGCGGCAATAAATGTGGAGCCCGGTTTTGCCGAAATTGTGAGTTACGATTTTTCAAATAAATACATTTTCCTATAAACCAGCGCTCTGTTTAGCTTGACTGTTCCTCACAGACACATCCATCTACATAAAATACACAGGAGAGGAAGCTGAGCTGTGACTTTGCTCTGATGACATAAAAACTTCTGTAAACACGATGTCATTTGCAGTACGCGCGAGGAGAGAGGAAAAAAATAAACACCGAGCGCCTGGCGCATCCCTTCAGGAGCACATGGAAAATTTAATAATCTTTTTTCCATAAAGCTTTGTTTTCCTTTTGATTTATCCAGACAAGGCAGGGGCTGCTTGGCCATAAATAGATTGTATTTCTCGAGAGGCAATGGTTGCAGTCATCCTTTATGTGGCGGGGAGGGCAGGCGCGGGAGACGTGTATACAGAGGAGATGCCAGGGATAGCTGCTGGGAACAGGGGGGCTCGGGCTCAGCACGCCACGGCCACCACAATGGGATGTGCCTGGGGGTGAGGAGCCACGGGGTTTGTCCCCAGATTCCCCCCCCTTTCCTTTGGCAGGGCTTTGGCAAGCAGCAGCCTGTCCCCGCGCTCGCTTAATAGTTTGGGAAGGAAAGGAAAACCCTTTTGGAGTCCTCTCCAGAAGTCTAGGGAGGCCGAGAGCTCTGTGCTGCTGTCACCTCGCTGCAGCAAGCACCCAGGGACAGAATTTGGGGTTGGGAAGGCAGCGGGACGAGGAGGGGCCGTGGCTGTGCCTGTTCAGCTTTGGGAGAGCCGTGCTGTGCCCCAGGTCCCTCGCCCTGCGTTTCCAAAAGCCCAGCTGCGTGGGCACATCCTGGTGGCCTCACCGGTGCCGTGACAGCAGCAGTGGGGCCACAAGCAGCAGGTTTGGAGCCGGGGCTGGGACAGGCAGCAGCTCTGCAAGGGCTGCACGGTGCTCTGCTGTGATGCTCCAGCACCTCGCCTGGGTGCAAGCAGCCCCCGTGCCTCCAGCACTCATCTGTGCATCCGGACAGGGTTTCAAAGCTGCAGCGCTTGGAGCCAGCCCCGCTCCACCCCATAAACCCTCCCCAGAACCACGGCCCGCCCTGCCTCAGTTTCCCCAAGCCTTCTGCAGCCGTTCCCCGAGGCCCGGAGGAGCAGCCAGGCTGGGAGGTGCTGAGTGATTATTATTGCGTTATTCCAGGCCGGTGCTATAAATACCCGGGGGCACCTTCAGACACAACCCAGCTGCCCCGGGCTCAGCCCCGCTCCTGCAGGGGGGGCTCGGAGGCACGGCTGGGTGCGGAGCTACCCGGGGGCACGGCCTGCCCGGGGTGGGGGGCACAACCCCATGGGGAGGGGGGCATCGGGGCCGGATCCTTCCCGGCGGCGCCCCTGCAGGGAGACGCTAGCGGGGAAGACAAGGGGAATATTTTACGGGGCCGCAATGTAAACAGAGCTGGAGCAGAGCCCCTTTTTATGGAGTCCCTGTCCTGCCAGGGCATCTGCCAAGGCCCTGATTTACGCTCCTATTTAGATAAGGGAGCAGGGGAGGGGGGAGCAGAGCTGGCGTCAAAGTCACAGGACACCCTGCGCTGCCGCGCTGATAAGGAGGTGGCCGAGGGTTTGGGGCCGAATCCGCAGCCCCATGCGGGGCAGGTGATGGGAGCTGAGCGGGGCAGCTCCCGGGGTGCCGGGGGCTGCAGAGACCCTCGATAACCTCCCCCCGTGGCCATGTGTGGCACCGGCCCCTTCGCCCCTGGCCGGCTGTGAGGGCAGGAAGCCTTTCCCCGGGAAGGATTTGAAGGAAAACAGGTGGAGAGAAACCCGGCTCCTCCGCGATGCGAGCCGTAAATCGCCCGATCCGAAACGCTCGGCGTTTCCCCCCAATCGCGAGCGGGGAGACGTGAAATTAAAGAAACTCACCAAAAGCTTGAGACGTGCTAAATTTGGACGCCATGACAAAGGCAGTCTGGTTTGATTTAGAAGGTGTCGGAGTGAAAAGGGCTCCGGTTTTATTATTTTATTAAAACGCGAAAAGATTAGAACGATTTTCCAAAGGAAAAGCACCACGCTGGTCCCGCTATTTGCTCAGCTGAGCCCCTCCAAAAAGCACAGGGTGCGGGGACCTCTTTTTTTGGGGGGGATAAAGCAAGATAATGCCCCGGATGGGGCTGGGCTCACTTCCCTCTGGTGTTGCTGGGCCGAGGCGATGCTGTAACGCCTGGCTCCGGCAGGATGAGGTTGTCAGCAGGCTGTGCAGTGCCGGGCTCTGGTGATGGGAGGTTTTTGGGCAGCCCCCAGCCCGGTGGTTTGCTGAATCGGGGCCTTTTGGGGCTGGGGAGGGGCTCGGTGAGGAGGGTGGTGATTGCCAGGGGGACCCGGGCACCGTAGGCGATGCTGTGCCTGCACCCTGCAGCTCTCCCAGGCAGGCACCGGCACCCCACGGCCCCACGCAGGGCTCGGGGATCCCACCCAGACCCCGGTTTGGGAGGGAATGGGGCGGTGTGGGGGGGGACACGATGACTTATCCAAGGCCCGACTCCAACGGCGGGGTAATCGCTAGCAAATGTTTGCAGGGCGCTTGTATAAAGCGGGAGGGGAAGCGGGGGGGGCTTTGCATCATCTAAGAAAGAAAGCAGGGGGGTGAAGTGGGGCTGAGCCAGTTTGCTCCCCCCCAGCCGCTGGGGCCCGGCAGCAGCAGAGACCCCCTCGCACCCTGCCCCGGCTGACCGGGGTGGGGGCTGGCCCCCGGCCTCCTGCCTTTGCAACTCGCCTTGTAAGAGCTAACGATGGAAAATCCGAGGCATTTAAGTGGCTCCCGAATCCGCCCGGGAACCGTGATTGAGAGAAGTCAAATAAAATTTGTCATCTTTAAAATGCAGGAGGACGTTAATGGTGTGTTAGCCCGGATGATTAATACAAGCGCCTGCAAACAACCCTCCAACGTTTCCACCCTCCGCTGCAAGATGAATCGCTGCAAAGCGCCGCTAATCGCTAACATACCTCGGGCCCAAAGCCCCTTCCTGCCCCGCCGTGCCGTGATCACCACCGCAGTGCCCGGGCTGTCCTCACTGGGACAAACCGGGAAAGGAGCAGGGGTCAGTCCCAGCATCACCTGGCCGGGCTGGGACCTGGGTGCTGTCACCCCAGCAGCCGTCACCCGTGGGTGCAGGGGAGAGCGGGATAATGGCCCCAGCAGGGCTCAGGTTTGGGGCTGCAGCGGTTCAGGTTCCCAGCCCCAGTGGGACCCCATGGGACAAACTGGGATGGGGTAACGCAGGGCACGTCCCCTGAACCCACTGCCCTGTTGTGTTGCATACGTTTGCATGCAGAGTATAATTTTTATGTATTTATATGTGTGCAGTGTCTGGATGGCTGCACACGTGTGTGTACATGCAAGGCCTGCACAGTGCACGTGCACAGATCATGTGTGTGTGTGCAGCCCGGGGGGGTTTGCAGCACCCTGAGCGTGGGTGCGTGCCCGTGAGCTGTGCCCGCAGCCCGTGCCCGTGCCGGTTGTGCTGTGCACAGCCCAGCGAGGCATGCAGCACCTCCTGCTCGAGACGTGGGGGTCTTTGTGTGAGCAGCACGTGTGCGGCGAACCCGTGTGCGTGCGGCGTGCAGTCGTGCAACGCAGCGGTGTGCTGCACACGCGTGTGCAACGTGCCCCGAGCGATGGGAGCCCACCCCATGCGCCCAGCCTACGGACACCCAAAGGACACCCCGCGGTGCCTTCACCCCGCTCCCCGACGTACTCCAAGCACCCTTGGCCCTCCGGGTGCTGCCGTGCCCTCGCCACACCGCATCACGCTCCCGTGGGGTCTCCCCCGCGTGGGTCTGGGTCCCTGCCCCGGGACTGCGGCCCCCAGGGGCTCTCCTACCCCGGCCGTCGGGGATGCGGCACCCGCGGCTCCCCCGCTGCCACCCCTCGCCCCCCGACGGGCGCTGCTCTCCGGGAAAGGGGGCTCGGGCACCCCCGCAACCGGCAGCAGAAAAGCGAAGGGGATCGAGCGGCGACGGGGCAGCGGCTGGGGTCCCCCCTCGGGTCACTCCTCGCCTCCTTGTCCCCGCGGGCAGGGACCAAGCGGGAGGAGAAAGCGAGCGGCGGAGGTGCGAGCCCAAAGAAACCGAGCCGGGAGCGCGGCGCACGCCCCCCTCCGCCGCCCCGCTCCCCCCGGGGCCCCCGAGCATCTTCCCCTGCCCATTGGCTCCGCGGCGGGGGGGGGAGCCCCGGGGGCCCCCCGGCCCTATATAAAGGCAAAGCTGGGGAAGCTCCAGAAGGGGTTAAAAAAAAAAAAAAAAAAAAAGAAAAAAAAAAAGGAGCCAACAACGAAACAACCCAAACCCCAAAGCCAGCCGCCGCCGCCGCAGCCCCACGGAGGAGCGTCCCGTCGTCGTCGTCGACCTCGTCCTCGTCCCCATCCTCGTCCCCATCCCTGTCCCTGTCCCCGTCCCCCTCCCCGCCGCCCCCAGCCGGGCAGCGCTCCCCGGGCGGCCCCCGCGGCCATGGTGCGGTGCTGAGCGCGGCCCCCGGGGCCAGCGGGGCGGACCATGAACCTGGTGGGGGGCTACCAGCACCACCACCACCACCACCACCACCACATGCTGCACGACCCCTTCCTCTTCGGGCCGGCGGCGCGGTGCCACCAGGAGCGCACCTATTTCCCCGGCTGGGTGCTCAGCCCGGCCGAGGTGACCCCCGAGCTCCCCGGGCAGAGCCCTAATTACGGCCCCGCCGAGTACGGCCCGGCCGGCCAGGGGAGGCTGGAGGCTCTCAGCGGTCGCCTGGGTCGAAGGAAAGGGGTCGGGGGACCCAAAAAAGAGAGGAGGAGGACGGAGAGCATCAACAGCGCCTTCGCCGAGCTCCGCGAGTGCATCCCCAACGTGCCCGCCGACACCAAGCTCTCCAAAATCAAGACGCTGCGCCTGGCCACCAGCTACATCGCCTACCTGATGGAGGTGCTGGCCAAGGACAGCCAGCCCGGGGACCCCGAGGGCTTCAAAGCCGAGCTGAAGAAGGCCGACGGCCGGGACAACAAGAGGAAAAGGGAGACGGTAAGCGGGGGGCCCGGGCCCCTTCCCCTGCGCTGCCCGGCCCCGCTGCCCAGCGCCCCGCCGGGGCTGGGGGAACACCCTGCCGGAGATTTTGCTTTTTTTTTTTTTTTTTTTCCCCTTTTTTCCCCTAGAAAAAAAAATAGAATAAAAAAGCGGGGGCTCTCGGTGGAGGAAAAGCCGCCCCGACGGCTCCGGGGCTGCGCTCCCGGCTCCCGGGCGCGTTCCCCGAGGGATTTGGGGCGGGCGGGCGGGGGGCGCTTCGTCCTGCCCCTGTCCCGGCTGCTGCCCGGGGGGAGCCGCGGGTCTCCCCGCTGCAGAAAAAAGCCAAAAAAGCCAAAAAAAAAAAAAAAAAAAAAAAAAAAAAAAAAAAAAAAGAGAGAGAGAAAACAAATCCCCGCTCCGCTCCTCACCGCTCTTTTCTCCCCGTCTCCCCTCCCTCCCGCAGCAGCCCGAGGTCTACTCCTCGCAGCCCTTGGGCCACGGCGAGAAGAAGCTGAAGGGCCGCACGGGGTGGCCCCAGCAGGTCTGGGCTCTGGAACTGAACCCCTGAGCCCCGCTCCATGACCGACCCCTGCCCGGCCCGGCCCGGCCCTGCCCGGAGCGCGGCGGCTCCCCCGGGGAACGGGCAGCGGGGCCCCGCCGGGACGCGAGCGAGGGCCGGATCCTGCCCGCCCCGTCGGCGGCCGGGTTTAATCCACCCTTCCTTCGCCCCGCCGCCTTCCTTCTTGCCTTCCTTCCTTCTTTCTTCCCTTCCCGAGCCGGGCCGGGCCGGGCCGGTGTCACTCGGTCGCTGCTGTAAAGCCCCGAGCCGCGTGGCTGCGTTGAAACTACCTAGAGGTGCATTTGGGACCGCTCCTGGGCCGGGTTTTCTACCTCAGCTCCGCACGACCACTTCCCGAGGGACCGGGCGCGCCGCAGCACGTATTTAAAAAACTGACTGCTTCGAAACCAGCCGCAAAAGCGAACGAATAAAAACCTAAACTTCATGCAAAGGCCTCCTCTCCTTCCCCGCCGTGCGAAGAGCCGCGGCTCTGCGGCCGAGGTGGTGCTGGAAGGGGCAGGGGAAGGAAGGGGCAGGGGGCTGCAGGGCTCTGGGCACTGTGGGGGCTCCCACACCTCCATCCCGTGTTGCTGAGGGGTTTTGTGGGGTTGAGGCTGGGTCTTCTGTCGGTGCGCTGCCGTGGGGTCGAGCCGTGCTAAGGGATTGTCTCCGCTACGGCTCAGCCGGGATCCTCCGCACGTCTCCTTCGGGGCTGTTTTTGTGCTGTTTGTGTGGGAACGCTTTGTGTCAAGGCTGCAATGTCTGCAGGGTGAGTGTAATCATGGGTATGGAGCAGGACCCCGGGAGGGCTCGGCTCTCTGCCCATGTCCTGAAGGGCGGCCGGGGGCAGTGGGTCTCTCGCTGCCTCCTGCTCACCCCAGGAGCTGGCCGGGTCCCCACCACGGACCCATCCCCGGCCTGCCCCTGCCCTGCAGCCCCTTCCCTGCTGAGCCAGCCCCGACCCGCATTCATCCTGGGGAAGGACGGCAGGATGAGGCCTCCCTGCGGGCTGGACGGAGCCCGTTTCATTGCAGCACAGGCACCGACTCCCCGGCCCCATGCAGGACCCTGCTCTCATTGGAAAACCCAGACCCTGCTCCCCCTGCGTGGCTCTGGCACCGGCAGCGCTGTGGCAGCGGGACCGATCCCTGCAGGCGCTGCCTCGGACGTGTTTTGGAAGCTGCAGTGTCCCCTCCTTGCTGTCCCAGCGCGACGGACGCAGCCAGCCACGGACACGCCGATGCTCACGCAGCCCCAAATCATCCCCGTGCAGCTCTCTTGCTTCTCAGGCATAAATCTTTAATAATTGTTAATAATTAAAGCTGAATCCTCGTTCCTTTATTCCGTGCGGCGGCTTTGTTACCGAGGACTTGCTGCCACGATGTGCGCACAGGGGCTCAGGGCCGGATCCTGCATCCCCAGCCTGGCCCCGCTGCCGTTCCTGGAGATGCCGGGATCAACCTGAACGCTCGTCAGGCTGCGCAGGGCAGAGAACACTAGGATGGGGAAGAGGCAGAAATTAATTGTATGGCTAATATGAGCTGGGAGCGTTCACTTTTCTATTTGAAAACACCTATTTTTTTGTGACTAACGGCATATTAATAACGATGTGATGTCCATAAGCCAGGGCCGTGCCCATTGGGGTGTGTGCACAGCCCCTGAACGGCACGGCTAAAGCTCACCGAGCACCCTGGCTGTGCGCAGCCTCCCCTTGCTCCTGAGCCTCCCCGGCCCCACTTTGTGGCTGTTTCCTCATCTCCTCCACCGAGGCGGAGAGGAAAGCTGCCTCTCGGAGCGGAGCAACCCGCCTGCGGGGGGATTTTTTTTCATTCGGGCCGTAAAAAGTTTAGCGCGGCTCTGACTCCACGAGCAAAGCTAGAACGGGGCCTTTCCAAAAACAAACACATCTGAGGGAGAACGAAAAAGAAGAACATTTACAGCAGATCAGCCCCAAATATCCTATTTTATGGCTAAGTTTCACAATCCCTTAAAGGGCTGGCTTTCTACGGGAACGCTCCCAAACCATCTCCATAATGCTGCAATCCAGCGTGCCATAAACGCGCCCAGCCCAGCCCCTGTTTACACGTGCCAGCCCGCATCCCCCTGCCCATATGGCACCACTCGGGGCTGTCCCGTGGCACTGGGTGGGACAAAGGGTTAACGGGGTGCTGGGACTTGCTCTGCTGTGGAGGGTAGGGGACGTGCACAGGAGCCGTGTCCTCAGTCCCAGCCCCACGGGATCTGTTGGGAACATCACTTGCAGCCCGGGGACCCTGCGCTGCCCTACCAAAAGTCCCCGGTGTTTTTTCTCGTGTGGGTTTCCAGCTCTGCTCCTGGGATGGGGACAGACAGCAGAGCGGGCGGTGCTCTGCCCGCAGCGGGGGGATCGCTGCTGCTCTCACCCCCTGTCTCTGGTGAGCTGTACCTGCCGGCAGCACACTTCTGGGAAATGTCTTGCCTGTGCAAGCTTCCCTCGCTCCTTTGTGATTTTCCAAGTGCAAATGCTCCGTTTCCACTTCCGCAGAGGGTTTCCCTGCCCAGCAAGGGGATTTTCCTGTGAGGTTAGATCAAACGGTGTTTGAGGGTGGGTGAAAACGAGCGCTAAACTTTTCCTGTCCCCTTGTACCACATTCCTGCCCCAAAGGCAGGCTTTGGATGGGGTGTATTTGCAAGCAGCCCAGTGCCTGGGGATCACCGAGCTGGGGAAAAGCAGACTGGGGGATGCCCCAGAGCAGCCTCAGTTTGCTCCCACAGCAAACCCCACCAGCGGGGAGAGAAGCCCCGGCAGCCTCGGAGAGGCAGCAGCCGGTCACTCCCAGCCCCCTTTCCCTCAGCATCCCCTCTTTTTTCCCCCAGAAACATTTCCTGAGTGGCACAAGAACCTCTCACCCACCGGCTCCACGGTTTTGGCCACCTGACAGCAAAGCTCAGTGGCCAGGATCCGCACACCCACGGCTCGACCCTGCCGTGAACTTGATGCCGCGGGGAAGCGGCAGCCTCCCGGGTTGCCCGGGCAGAAGCACACGCTCGCACGGCCGCGGGGCAGCATCCTACGTGCTGCATCCCCTCCGCTGGAATCCAGCCACTGGGGACGGCAGAGGGGACCCCACTGCCCCCCGGCTCCCCACCCAGCCAAAGGGGCAGGAGCTGGGGGCAGCGGGGCCGGTGCACGCTTCCCACCCCACGCTCTGCAGCGCCCGAGTTTGGTGCGTGGAGATTCGGCTCCTCGCGTTCTTTCGCATACTTCTGCCTTCCTGCCGAGCCGAGACCCTGCTTGTTGTTGTTGTAGGTATTTATGGGCCTGTTTATCTGATCTCCGGGGAGCCCGGCCTTATCTCAGAAGCAGCGAGGGAAGGGTTACGCTGGACAGCTCGGTAGACAGTATGGAGCCAAATAAAATACCAATCTGACAAAAAAAAAAAAAAAAAAAAAAAAAAAAAAGGGAAAGAAACACGCAGCCACTGCTCACCCAGGAGCGAGAGGGGAGCTGGAGCAAAACGGCAAGGGCTGGGGGTGTCGGTGCCCCTGCACGGCTGGGGGCAGGGAGGGAAGGGAAGGCAGAGGGAGAGGCACTGGGGCTGACTGGGCAGGGGCTGTGGGCTGGGACCCAGCTCGGCGCCTGCTGGCACCCGAAACAGCGGCAGAGCCGGTCCCCAGCCCCAGCAGGGACTCGCTCAAGGTCGCCCCGAAGGTCACGGCCAGGGCCAGGGCAGCTGCGGTGTCACAGAGCCAGGCCCTGGGTGGTGGCACGGGGCAGGGATGGGGGCAGCTGGGTTGGGGGTGTCCCCCAAACCTCTGCATCCCCTGGCTGGGGCCAACGGGAGCTCCATTTCTGCTCTGCCTGCTGTAAACCGGGGCACAGCACGGCCAGCACAGGCAGGATGGGGCTGGATGGATGTCCCCGTGCAGGAGGGGACCCCATGCCAAGGGGGGTGTCCCCGCTCCCCAGCCTGCACCCCACTAATTGCCAGCTCTTAAGGAAGCCCCCGACAGTTTTGGGCACTTAGGGTAGCCCCAGCCCCTCTTGGGAAGGGTAATTGGGCCATAATTTGTTTTCGGTGTCAAGATGGCGTCAAAGATAAGACAAAAATCTCCAGGTTTGGGGGCTAAAGAGACAGGAGAAATCCTGACCCGGGGCCGACCTCGGAGGAATGGCCACAAGCCCCAGTGAGTAACATGGCAGGTGAAAGATTTACAGCCAGGGGAGCTTTTTGATCCTCTCCCAACACTCGGAGCCTCTGAGCCCAGTTGCTGGCTCCCAAGTCAGACTGTCTCCTGCCAGTACCACTCAGGTGAAGGTTTGCTGTCCAGCGGAGGGCCCCTCAGTTGCAAAGTTCAGGGCGATTTTCCTCAAATCTCCATGCCCGGTTCATCACGTGGTTCTGAGACCCACCTAAAGGGAAGATGCATTTCCAACCCGTAGCTGTAGAAAGAGCCTCCAGGCTTGGGAAGACTGCAGCCACGAGGGCAGATAAAGGCTCCCACTTTTTTTTTTTTGAATTATTTTTAAATAAATTTGGCTTTGTACACTTATGGCTGCCCCTACTTTGATCTACTAGCACTGCCATCTGCCCAGGCTGTATTTCTCCATGCAGCTGCTTGGACTGGAAGAAAAGTGAGAACAACGTGTCCTTGGACACAAGGTTGTTCCCAAGAACAACGCTTACAAAATGGGCGCATTCATCCCCAGCACCATGCCCCTACCTCTCCAACACCGACCTTAATTTCTCCGCTCCATGAAGGCCCCTTGTTCAGTGCGGGGTGTTGGGAGAAGCATTCACTCCTCTCACAAGACCTGTGCTTGGAGAGGATTTGGCACATGTGCTTACCATGGCTTTCTCTGCAGAAAGACCATTCCTTGTCCTGCTCAGTGGTGGAGCAACCCTGTCAGCAAGCACCTTCTCCTGCAGTGACCCTTCGTGGCCATTTTCCTGCTGCTCTTCTCCCAGAGCATCTCAGCACGGCCCTCAGCTGAAGCTGGATGACACGTGCCACACAGCAGCCCACTCGTGTCCCATGCAGCAGCTGGATTTAGGCTCCAGGATGGAATCTGGTGGGAGCCGGGGCTGTCTCATGGAGGATCAGTGCTGGAGCCCCCGCAGGGAGTGTGGCTTGGTGGGAGGGTGTTCACTGGGTGGGTGGCAGGGCAGGTGGTTATCCAGGTGGCTAAAGCTGAGGGAGCACAAAGCAAGAGGGACCGACGAGGCGGGGAAGGTCCCTGCTTGCAGTGCTTCCTTTTTGCCTGCTTGTTCTTCCTTCCACATGAGGAATTCAGGTCCTGACCACCCTGAAAGACTTTACAGTAACCAGAGAACCAGGGGAATTTATGGCGTCACCAGTGGCTGAAAGCTGAGGAATTGAGAGGAAAAAGGATTTTTATTTTTTTTTTTTCTTAGACTACAGCTACCCTGACAAAAAACCTCATGGCCCATAACTGACTTGCAGGAGCAGCTAGGGGAACACAGGGGTCAGAGCCGCCTGGTTTAGGTGCCTCAGCTGGGAGCTCCTTCCCAAAACAAGAAGCTGGGAGGAGTTACGAACCTAAGCTAGTGCACAAGGTTTGTATTAACCTTAAAATTCCTTCACCTGCTCAACCTTTCCCATTCGGTTCCTACTACTTTGGTCCCATGTTAGAGAGAGCAGAGGGCAGACTTTGCTCTGAAGGATCACCAGGCTTGACACAAACCCATGCCTGGGCTGCTGCATTCAACAACCCACGCTGCAAAACAGCCAGGAACCAAGCCAGCTTTTTAGGGTTGAAAACAAGCAATTCCATGCACTTTTAGGCTCCTATTTGTAGGAAGATGGCGTAAAGAGGTGGGAAAGTCCTTGCAGAGACACCTTTACTGGCCTCCTTTGGGGAATGCCACTTGGAGCAGATGAACAGCAGGGAGGAATGGGGAAAACAGGGTCATGGAAAAGAGAAAAGGGAGGATGAGAAGTGGCCGAGTGAAGGACAGTGGCTCCCCCAGCACTGTACTTTGTTCTAGCCTATAAGAAAAGGCCAGTGAAGGGCCTTTAACATGTTTTTAATCCCTGGGGAAATGGAGACACAGAGAGCTGAGGTGACTCAAGGCCAGCAGCAGAACACCAAACACTCCTAAATCCCAGCTTTTTACATGAGGGTCAGGGCTCATGCTCAGTAAGCCAATGGAAATTCCAAGAAAAACAAACTGGTTCTGTTGAGAAGGCAGGTTTGAAACAATGAAAACATCAACCTAGGGGGCACAGGGATCCTTCCAGGGCAAACCAGACAGGGAAGAGCTGAACGGCCCCGTTTCGGGACAGTGGGATCCTGGCTGCCCCCTGTGGCTGGGAAGGTGCTGGGCTGTTCCCCTCCACCTATGCGCGGAGGGGCTGGACGTGCTGCCTGCTGTTCTCTGGCTCCTTGGTGATCCCCACCTGTGGCAGGAGCAGCAGAGCCATCCACCTACCTGATGCTTCTCTCCTCCCCAGTCTCAGCCACTGCTTTTCTGTACACTGGCAGTTCTGCTTCCACCTCGGTGCTCTCTGCTGAGGATGCCGCAGCGATCACAGAGCACTTCCTGCAACACGCAAAGGAAGCAGATCTTGGAAAATGTTCCAAAAACAATTAAGTAAAAGCACATTAGGGGGCTTTGAGGTACTTAGGGAAGAAGCCAACAGTGCTTGCAAGGATAAGAGATGTGAAATTGGCTCCAACTCCTGGCAAAGTGAGATTGAGTGCTGGCAGAACTGTGCAGTCATCCCTTATTGGGTACAAGGGAAATAAATTAAAAGAAGGAAAAAAAAAAAAAAAGCTCTGAGGTTCTCCTCTCCACACTCAGCCTGCTCAACCACATCTCTAAAACATAAAACCATTAAATCCACATTCACATTTTTCCCCAGTCCTCTGCGCTGCCCTTTTCTGCTGAGGAGCAGAGAACCGAAGCCTGGTTTCCATCAACATTGCGAGGAGGCCGTACGAAGGCTCACGCAGAGAATCGGACATGTTCAATTTCAATCTCCACCAGGGAGAAAAAAAAAAAACAACACCAAACAAGCCATTTTTATGATCTCCACATCCCACTACAGCGTAATCCCTCTTCCGGTATCTGACAAGTACGGGCAGCTCCTCCGCAGGAGCCATCCTTGGGACAGGAAAATGTCCCTGGTCCCCCAGGCAGCCACACAGCCCCGGGCAGCGAGCACCCAGCACCCAGCTTGCTGAGCTAACACTGCCCTCGCACGGCAGCCGGGAGTGCAGAGGGGGGCGTGCGGGTTTGGATTTGATCAAATCAATCTGCTGCTGGTGCAGTTTCTCAGCGTAAATGCGTTAAAAAGAGACTGAGCGGATTCCTCTCCGGGCTCGAGCATGAAATCTTCTGTGGGTTGCTTGGCGGGGAGCCAGAATGAGATTAAGCGACATTATCTGTCTGTCTATACAAATCACAGATTCACCAGCCGTTTGTTTCTATCACTGCAGTTTCCAGTATGCTCGCTCTCGCTGAAGATGGCACCTGCGTAACTGCTGCTTGGTTGTTCTCCTTCAGCCCTTCTGCCTCTCCTCCCCGCACAAGACACCTCACAGTGTTGGCAGAAGAACCCACGCTCACTTGTTTGGGAATATAAATGACACAGCTTTTCCCTTTCCACTGGGGTATGCTGCCCTTGTCCTCACCTGAAGATCTTTCCCTGCTACCTCCTAGAAAAGCCTGACAACGTGCAAGTGATGCCCTGTGAAGCGACCTGTCCTTGCTCCTTGTGCTGTGGTGCCTGCCTGTGCCACCTCTGGTCTGCTTCAGCTGTGAGCTCCCTGGGACAGGGACAACACTTGCAGCACGCTGCCTCACACAAAAAAGCTCCCAGTTCTTTGCTAAGGCCTCCAGACATATCCAAAAAAAAAAAAAAGACGGTGATGACACTGGGATGTTCCTGGTGTGCCAGCCCAGTCTCTCCCAGCTCTCCGATACATCAAGGTCTGTCTTTAACCAAGAGATTAGACTCGGGAATAATTACTGATCGCTGTTTCTCACAGCAGAGTGAGAAAGATCATCACAATTTGACTCAGTTCTCTAAGGTCGCTTCCCAAGAATTCTCACTTCCTCCCTGCCAAAAGCTAACAGCCTGGACGTAGGGCAGGGGGGGACCAAACGCCTGCCGCAGGCACCACTCCAGTACGACCAGACACGTTCCGCATGGCTGGAAGCCACCAGCAGCAAACAGAAGAGCAGCAGCACAAGCTGCCACCCTCCTCCCCGCGGGCATTTCGCTGAAAACAAACAATGAGGAGCGCGCAGGTCAGCTGGCTGCAGGACAGCACCAAGGAATAGGGATACAGGAGGCGGTGTGTGATTGTTTCAGGGAGAATTATCTGTGCAAATCTTTACTGCACATGAACAGTGTGATTTAACTTGACAATGATATATTCAGGTCATGTATTTTGAACATAAAACTCTCAACATCCTCTCATCCTCCTCTGTGAGAGTCCAAGTGTCTGAAAAGCTACGCTACAACCTCTTTCCTGGCTAAAAATCAAGGCTAAAACATACCTCAGACACTGCCAGCAGAGACTTAGGAAACGCCATGACAGAGTTCAGGAGAACAAGTACCAAATCCCCAATTTCTGGCATCACTCACTTCCTTGCTGCAGAAAAAAAAAATTAGACATCTTTGGTGTACAAAAATGATGGTTGGGATGAAAAACTACAGGAAAATGAAACAAAGCACTACACAGAAAAGGATCTCTCAATGGATTTAACACTGGGATGCTGTGTGTCAGCATTGCTCAGGAGTAGCACCCACCTTATCAGCCGGGCACGCCGCTGTGACTGGATGACGGGAGCTGGAAGTCATGCATGAAACGCAGCCAAGGGTGTACTCGAGAAGGAAACAGAAGCTCAAGGCTGAACTTTGCGTAAAGAAGATTCATTAGGAAACACAATCAAATGAGACGTCGCACTTGACTGACTGTTCATGACAGGGAGGGGAAAAAAAAAAAAAACTGTCATGGAAAAGCCCCAAATTCCCTGCACTGTAAGGTCCCCCAACTCTCCAGCTAACTCCAGCTTGCTCCTGAGGCTTTTTGTTGCACTCCAGAGACTCCATGATTTATCCTGCAGCAACCCACACAGTTTTGTCACAAAATAGCCGATGACCTGAGTTTTCTACTTCAGGCTTGGCATCTCCTAGTCAGCAGGTGCCATTCTTCCTTCCACGTCTGCAATATTTTCAGCCCTAGGAAGGTGGGTGGGAAATGATGGTGAATCAGACAAGCCCGGCACAAAACATCCATGCAAAGCAAAACTCCATTGGCTCTGGAGCTGAAAATGCTAAGGGCAGAAAGGCAAATGCAGCAGGGAACGTAGGCCTTGTTGCTAGATAGATCATTTATTAAAGTGAAATTCAGCATTTGATCTTTGTCAGACAGTACAGAGTTAAAGTCTCATACACAGTGGAAGCAGGACATTTCCTACACCTCAGAGAAATGAGTTCTACAGTCTCGCTATAAGTTACTAAGTCGCTTTAACAATACACAGCTATCTTACAGTTAAAAATACAAGGTGTCCAAAACATTTGGCATAAGATCAGCACAACACATGGAGGCCAGAAACAGAGGAGGGAACACAGTTTTTTCTCTCCCAGTAATCCCATTAAGAGACTCCAAGCCGTTCTGCGAGTTACCTGCGATTTACCTCCCCTGCACCGTGGCCGTGGAGCAGAGCTGTGCCTAGGACAGGAGCACACCCAGCCCCGTCGGGGTGCAGCGGGAGATCCCCGAGCCTGCTGAAGCACAGCCTCTGAGGGCCTGCGGAGCTGCTCGCGAGGGAAGTTCAAGTTTAAGGCAGGAGCCCCCCTTCTCTCCCCACTCTTTCTTCAACCACTAATTCATTCCAAACAGATGTGTTCGCAGGCAAGTCAAAAACGCAAGAGCGGGGATAGCTGTGAGAAGTGCGAGGAGTACCTCCCGTTGTAACAGTTCATTTGCACTTTGAGAGGGGAAAATGAGCCCTCCGCAGCTCGGTAAGCTAGAGATGGCTCACGGGCATCAGTGACAAGAGGAGTGAGGCATCAAAAACATTCCTTCGCCTTTGGGACTCTCCAGTCAGCGCTGCGGGCAGTGCAAGGATTCCTTTTGGAAGGGAGACCACCTCGTGTTACCCACTCTGTTAAAGTGTGGAGGCAAAGTGACGCTAGTGCTCTGGGGAAGCGGAACGATCTGCCAGCATAAACAAACAGTCCCCCAGCAGACTGCTCCTCTCCCCTCCAACTGCAGTTACTGCTGAAGATCTCCCATTGGTATTTAC
This sequence comes from Netta rufina, assembly GCF_964035555.1. NCBI lineage: Eukaryota > Metazoa > Chordata > Aves > Anseriformes > Anatidae > Netta > Netta rufina. The sequence goes on from NC_140137.1 coordinate 13,751,908, forward strand.
ATTTGGCTCAACCAAAAGACGTAAAGTGCACAGCTCCCCCCTTCTTCCCCTCTCATAAAACATCCATTACGAGAGTCGACACAGAACAAGCCTTCCCCGTGTTGCTAGCAGTGGAAGGGTGTTTTGCTCAGTCTTTCCGTGGGCCGCACGTGTGTCCTGTTTCTTCGTCTCTTCGCCACTGTGACCCACTTCAAAAAATGCACTTATTGCAGATTATTTCTGCTCTTCATTCCAAAGCCTCTCCGAAGCCAGCTTGCACTTTAGACTAACTTTAAATGTCAGACTTAACGCATTTAGGTCAAGTTTTGCATGCCACACTATCTACTGCTTTACAGCCAGATTTCTAAGGAAAACTGGGATACCACAGTACTGGGGACAAGCAGCACAAACCTGCCCCTTCTGCTTTTCTCAGTCTGAGCATCTAAAGTGCCTGTCAAAAGAAACGTTAGCTTTTGATGCAATTGTTTAGTTCAGGTTGATATATGATATTCATGATAGTTTTTTTTGTAAAAAATGCATTCTAACACAGCCTCCTTGGATATATTTGCATTTTTCAGCCATCAGATTGCTGCTTACTCCTGTCTTCACATGCTTTAAACTCCCTCGAGTTGAGCTCAAGCCAATAACTACCAACAATGATTTCTTCTTCTCCCCTTACAGTGAGCAGAGGGTCAGCATAGAGGATGAAATTAACTCTCTTAGAGATGTTTCTGCATTATTTGGATTTCCTACTAATGGCTTTGGATCTGGTCAGAGGTCTAATGAAGTTGATACAACTCTTCAGTGAGAATTGAATTAGTCTATGTAACTGAGTTTGGCTATGTAATGGCTTGAGGGCTTCAAAGACGATTCTCTGCCCCGGGGTGAATGTCACCTATGCAGGCTTGGAAGATGGAAGCTTCCACTATTATAAACGGAAGATGACGTGGTCATCCCCCATGCCCCAAGGCTTGAGCTCCATGGTTCAAAGCTAGACAGAATTTAAGGCCCATCTGTGAAAAGCAAAATGCAAAAAAGGAAAAAGAAAATCCAACAACTTATCACACCAGCCAAAGCAATTTGGGTCTTCCACCTTTCCAATGAGTCCCATCTAAAAGTGCTGAGAAAATGTCCTACCTCATGGCTTCACAAGTGTGAGGTTCAAACACATTTACTTGAAGTTTTTTTTTTTTTTAAAAAAAGTTGGAAAGTCTGTTTTTAATTGGCATGCAGCATAAGGAATCAAATACACAGAACGGTATTATACAGAATGACAATTGCATTGTTGCGTTTTCTGGTTATTAGACACTAAATGCTTTTCAAGAATCACAGGCACCCTGAACATGGATATTGCTACTGAATTGACATGTGATTTCAGTTTATAGCGTGGCAGCCAGAAAGTGGCTAACCCTTCCAGCGAGACATCAGCTTTCTTTTGCTCAAGGCGTTTTTGCTCTGGCTAAGTTGAGAACAAGGTAATAAGGCATTTGCAAGGGTTTATAAGGCTATGGGGTCTGACAGCCAAAGACTCTTCTGTTTCTTTGGTATCCTGCCCCGAAGCTTTCCACCTTATAAACAACTGCTAATGGCTGGTAAACATCTCTTCATCATCACACTTTGCTAAGAATTTTTCCCCAAAAGTATAATTGCTTTAAGAGAGAAACCAAGAATCACAATTTACATCCATTGATTATTTCCAGAAAAAAAAAAAAAAAAAAGTTTCCTGGATACCACCTCTGCACAAAGCATTCCAGTGAATACACCTGAACAGATGGAACCTGCCACCGTATTTCCTTGAAAAGAATCATTTTGCTGCTGGCTGCTAAAACACCCCCAACAGATTTATTTACTTTTAGACATAAAATCAAATGACAACAACAACAAAAAAAAAACAAATACAACAACAAAAAAGAAACCCCCAAACTACATTTTTTACAGTTTTGGTCTAGAAGTTACGATGAGGCACAACTCTCAACTCAGAAACTCGTTTTCCCTTGGTAATATCCCCTGATTACATGAGCACTTGGAATATTAACATGCAGTCAGAGAACGTACCACTTTACCTATCTGTCTTGAATGAGAGAAGCCAGATCATGTTGACTGATGTGGGAATTGCTCCACCCTTTCAGTAAGGAAAGGACCAGGATAATCGGGAAAATTTTAAACATTCATGAAATACCAATGCAAGACATCCTCTCCTCATTCCGCAAGCCTCTCTCATGTCCAGTGTTCTTAAAATCCATATGGAAACAAACAAGGAAATGCTGAAACCATCACACTCTCCAAAACTTCACAAATGGGGCATGTACCATAACAGATTATTGTGCCTATGACACAGGACTTTAAACACATTGAAGTTCATTTAACTTGATAGAATATTAGCACACAATTCAAAGCTGATGTGAACAGCTTGCTTTAAATTGACGTGATTTTTAAAGAGACCCTGGGAGAGCTTCAGCAAGAGCTTCACTGCGTGAACCCTTCATGCCTTACAAAACACGTGATGCAGTACGAAGCTGGGATTGTGACCTGTGTGTTCTGTTCTTCAACAAAGCTTCATCCAGTTTGGGAATATTAAAACCTGCCACTGGCAAAATGCTAGCCAATGTGTTTTTGTTTTTTTTTTTTACTGTTCAGTTCATTGCTTAAGGCTTGTTGAGAATACACTCTCTACGTGGAGTCTTGGCATCTTTTGACAGAGCAGAGACATTGGTTAGGACAGCATGGAAACAGAGCGGTGCTTTAAATCGTGAGATCCCCTTGAGTAGAATTTGAGGTCACAGGAGAACAGACAGTCACGAGCAACACTTTCATAAGCTCCTTTTGCCAAAATAACTACTGTGTTAGTTGTTAGGACACCTCGGCCTTAAATAACAGGATCAGAGATATTTCTTCCTACAGTGCCCTGTTAGCGAGCATCAGCATGCCACCCTCTGCTTCAGAGAACTCTCAGAAAGCACACATAATGCTCATAAAAGGCAAGTGCTTCGATACTCAGGATGCTTTGTTTGCTTGTAAAGGCGGATGAAATGCATCATGCTCCAGCCAGTTTGCTACCCTGCTTATGGCACTACACCCGTTAGTTTGTCTTTACACTGCCAAGCCTCTTAATCCACACAGCAGTTTTGTGACACCTGCTGAAGCCTAGCTTCAGTGTGAAATTCCCATCACCTGTGACTGATAGCTGACGTGGCACAGAGATTAAGAGATAGATGTTGAACCCATTCTTTCACCTATCATCACCCAGCCTTGAATACAAGGGAAACACATACAAGTGAATTAAATGAGCATTTCTACCAACGCAATCAAACCCAGCAAATAAGCTGTATTTGCCTTGATACCACATTCTGAGGAACTGCAAAAGTTCTTAAATGCTTACAGACAATTAAGTAGTGAGTTCTTAAATAAAAGAACTTAGAAAAACAGCGATTGTAGAAAGTTGTTTGGCTTCCATGTCGGGTGAAACAAGGTGAAAAAAATAAAATTTCAGACTCGTCAAGTCACTGGAGTACATTTGGTGAGCTGGAGCATTTGTGTAAGTTTGAGACTTGAAGCACTGACTCAAGGCAAGACAGAGCACGTGTAGGTGGGGAGCAAGCTTCAGACAAACTTCTGACCCACGCACCTCGATAATGAATTTCATCTCTGCTGCTATTCCAGTCCTGTGCCAAGACAAACTGCACGGTGTTTTGTGATGCAGTCTAAATTCAGTGAAAAAAATCCATCTGTGATCTAAATTACATTGAGATGCAGATTTCCAGAAATGTTTTAAAACACTGAGTTGGCAGACTCTGCAGTCCTACAAGTTTACTTCGTTTCCTCATTATCCTCATTTCTTGATTCCAATGTGACTTTTAAACGAGGGGAAGAGAAGTCTTCAGAAACATGCTGTGCACATGTTTTCATATATTCCTGATAAGAATGTCTATACTTTCCTGTCATCCAGACTTACTGCGTTTTAAAAAAAATTTACAATATACTTCAACAGTTTTTATATACCTAAAATGCACAATACCATCTGTTCCTTCAAGATCCCTCTTATTCCGAGTCTTGTTAATCTTCATTCTAGTTGCTTGCTACTTTCTGATTTCTGGTCCAGCCTGCTCTTGTTGTTCTTTACCATATAGATGAAATATGCAAGCGTCTCTTTCTCATTCACAGGAATATTCCTGAAGTGACGACTGACAGTCTAGAAGGAGAACATGCAGAAAGACAAAAATTCGGAAATTAAAAAGTGGAAATATCCAGAACTATGGGTTTTCTGTGTTTTCCTAAAATTATTTTATGGCCACTGAGCATAATATGCTTTTAGGCAAACATGCACCAATTCAAAGTGTCAGTCCTCATTTACCTCTCTCTCTCTGTCTCTCTCTCTTTACAGCTGCAATACGCATATGAACAGAGCACAGTCTTGCTATGTCAGCACTATTTGCAGCCAACCTACAAGCAGAATTTGGAAGCCAGAATGTCCTCCTGCCAAAGCAGCATATTCTCTCCTCAGTGGCATTTTATGCCGAGATTATTTGGAAGAGTAAGCTTTCCCTGCATCATGGTATTTTAAGGAGAGTGTCAGAAATACTGAAACACTTTGCTTTGTGAACCAGATGTAGCAAAGATTTTGAGTCAAAAGAAAAATAAGCTTTTACTTAAGCTTTTACTGAAAGGTACACCAGAGGATTTGCAATGGGAAGATTAGAGTTCAGTTAAGGCTACTCCTCTCTAAACTGAGCATAAGCCCTGAACCATTAGCTGCTTTTTCCTCAGAAAGTGAATAAAAAAAAACACTGGAGCTGGATGAGGTCTGCCTCTAATAGGGAATAAGCTCTTACTGGTACCCAATACAGCTCCAAAGCTGAATTTTATTCCTCAGCCTGCATCAAGTCACTCCAAGAAGATTTATGGAAGTTTGAGTTTTCCTTACGGTGGGGTAGCAGCAGGAGTCTAAGAGCCTCAGGCAGCAGTGATTCAAGCATGGGAGCTGGACGAGGATCCAGCGTAGGGTCAAAGCTGCTCAGACTTCACAGGAAATCTGGGAAGTGTGTGACAACTTTAAGTTAGGCTCCCTTTAAGGTTATTTTCTGCTTGCACAGTAGTTTTATTTATTATTTTTTCCTCCTGAGCATATGAATGGTAAATTGCTCAAGTATGTAGCCTTTCATGGCAGGAGGTAACTGGCAGACAGTTAGTTATAACATGATAAATCAGCTCTACTAATGTGGACACACAACCACCCTACTTCATTTACCTTGCTCCTACGTGCATTACACTACACATTCTCTATATTCTGTACACTCATTCCCTAGCTGACTTGGAAAGAACTAGAAAGTGTTTTACTGTCTTTTTTGGTCTGACGGTTGTTGTTCTTTAAAGCAGCAGCAAAACTATTCAGTTCTGGGCAGACAGTTGTGACAACCTCAGCTTACAAAAACAACCTCATCATTCTTAACTGCTACAGTTCCTCCAAGTTTAGAAAAGACTTTTCTTAGAGAAAACCTTCAGATCAAGTGAGGAGAGAGAGCGCAGAGCAGATGCACACCAAGCACAACTAGCCTGAATAACAGAGTTGCACAGTTATTTCTTAAGTATGGTGTGAAAAAAAAAACAAACAAACAAAAAACAACAACACAGGAAAAGACCTTAAGAAAAAAAAAAAAACAAAAAACTTTTACATGTTGACTTACTAGAGAATCATAAGATAATCTGGACAAGGGAGGGAAATAAGCAATCTGAAGTCATGGTCAGATTTTGCCTTAAATAATAAGCAATTCCAACCAGTTCAAGTGGCTGTGAGGAAAGAGAAAATAATAGGGGCACTTCAGGTGACTATTAATGGGTATGCCTGAGTTCCAGCAGAACAGAGATTTTCAGATAACATCCAAGCCACTCAAAGCTAGGTTCTCTTTCTCTTTCCTAAAGGTATTAGAATGGGGACTATGAACAAGGAGGGAAAGGAAGCAGAGAAAAGCAAGTTACTAAAACATGCTTTCAATAGCCAGCTTCCATGTTTTCCATGACCATCTCCAGTGAAAGAAAGCACGCAGCTTTCTGTTGGCACCATCTCCTGAGAACTACTGCAGAGCACATGGGACGTGCTAACAATAGCCACCACAGGTATTGGTGTCCAGAAAGTGGGCACCTCAGTATAGGAGCGAAAAAGATTTTTAATGATGAAGATAATAGTACCACTTGCCATCACTTACTTCTGCTAGCTGAGCCTTGTTGAGTCCAGGCCTTGTCTGCAGCTTATAATGTCTCTTGTAACGTCGCAGAGTATTCACTTGGAGCTGGAACAAATCAACCTGGAAGTGATACAGAGAACAGGGGATAAGCACTACCTTTAGCATCTATTAAGCATAAATGCGGAATAATCTAAAAAGAGCTATTTCCTCTTCAGCAGAAAAAGTTCCTTGCTCACATTTAGAACCACATGAGCTTGCCTTATGGACAAATCTAAATCTATTTTGTACTTGTTAATGTTAAAGGACCAAAATAGCCTCAGGGAAATACAAAATTTTGTTCTGGTTCACATGCTGTCAACAGAATTGCTGGCCAATTTCTGCTCTCAATTACACCTCTGCAACCTCTGAGCAAAGGGGAATCTTTTGTTCCCACAAGGTTTAAAAAACTCACATATAAAATATCAATTTAGCAGGCATCGAACAAAGGGCTTGTGACATAAAACAGAGTACAGAGAAGAAATGAAATTCAAATATTTCAATGGGAAGTGCAGAGTTTAAAAGCAGGGGGCAGGGGGAGGCTACAGGAAGATGAAGATCATGTGGGAAATGCCACATTTCAAAGACAAAAGGAAGCTCTGCCAGAAACCAAGAAGAAAACATCATGAAGACTGACACACTGCAGAGATCCATATTTTGTTATGTGACGTGCATCCCTCCGTTTGTAACCACCAAACAGCTTGCACGCCCTGTAGCACTAACGTTCTTAGGTGCCAGCTGGGCCTCCACCAGCCCTTCTGGTTAACTGATGTAAACTCTGTATTGTAAAGTTTCAGCAGAGATCCATACGGAATGGAAGCACAAACAGCTACAACAAAGGGTCACATATCCTTGAAAACAACACAAACATTACTACTTTTTCAAAACCTCCACGCAGGAGGTGCGGGGACACAGTTTTGCTGGCAAAACATTTCTTATTTTAATTCAGAAGAACGCCTTTTCCCAGCACGGGTGGCATTTCCAGCAGAGGGCTCTGCTGACATGGCCACAACTCAGCTGCTCTGTGAACATTACCTTTGCACAACTTTTTACGATGTCAACAGTACCAGAATCATCATCAAAACAAACACTGCACGCAACGGGACAGAGAAGAGACGATTCCAGCGTTTTGAAATCCAAAAAGGAATATGCCAGTTTCCTTAAAATAAAAAGCCTTACAAATACGGTCTGTAATTTGAAGGTAATTTTAAATAGTGTTAAAAAAAGTACATGCAAAGGCCTGCAGAAGCCTAGTAGCCCTGAGGATCACATTCCCAAACACAGAGAGACTGACTGGATCAAAGATTTCATACAGGGATGAAGAAGAAAATGAGGATACGACACAATCAATAAGAGTCTTCCTCAAAAATCAGAGCAACTCCACAGTAGTTTCAGTGGAGCTGCAAATTAAATTATTTTCTGATACACAAAAACATCCAAGTGAAACTTCACCATGCTCAAAACTGGTAAAGCATCCTACGATGACTCGGTGCCTACTAACCTCTGGGACATCGGTGTCATGCTCAGGAGAGTCACCTCCATCATCACTGGTCTTCCTTTTTCTTTTGTTTCGGACGCTTTGAATAAAATTCTTGTGAAAATCACATATATACAGATGTCTCACCTACGGATCAGAAGTGGCAAAAAAAAAAAGCAATCAAAACAGGTAGTGTAAAAACAGTACTCAACAGCAGCCCTTAGACACCAGAACCACAGCGTGCGTTCTTACTACCTCATGACCGAGGGTAAGAGGCTGACATTAAGAAATTCCTAATCTGAAACCCCAGGCCTGGTATCATACGCTTGTGTTAAAGATAACTTACATTACAAATACCAAAGAGCTCCAGTTGAACCTGAATCTCAGAGATAACATATTTCTTTTTTATGGTTGCAGTCATATAACAGAAAGACACAGTGAACGGCCTGCAGGAAATGCATTTTCTTTAGGAGTAGCCAGGTAACTAACAAGTAAAATATTATTCTGCTCCACCCTGGTGAACTTTCTGGTTTGAATAGCACATCAGATTATTAACACAAGGGTTTCAAAACCTAGGCAAAACAAAACTTGGCTAATTACATCAATTAAAACAGACGAAGTAAGAGCAAAAGCATCTCCCTTCCACAGCTTATCTTACCCCTGAACTGACGTTTTAACAGATATTATAACACTAAAATTAATATACATACAAGTGATCAAAATTATTTGATGCCAATAAGGCAAGAATATCTCCAGGTAACACAAGCACCCTATATTCAGAATCCCTTTCTGCAGCATACTTGATACTTTCCTTTCATTTTGAGCTCATTAGGCTGATTTTCTCTTTTTATTTATAAAGCCTTTCATCTAACAACAAAGAGTTTTTTCCTAGAATGAAACAACTATGCCACTAAGCAATTCTGCTGGGGACTACGACCAGGAAAAACCTAATTCTATTCCTAAAAACCACGAGGTTTCAAATTTAGTCACCCTCTTCCCATGACATTTTGTATTTGGGCTGTATAAAAGTGACCTGACCACCTGGAGACGCTGCCACATGGCCGGCCTCAGAACTTCACCTTCTTTGTTTTTAATTCTTTTAACCTTTAAAGATCAGATAAGAAAGGCAAGCAGAGCAGACTTCCGGAAACAGAGTCGCTTCTGAGAAATTCCTCCTGCAGTCTTCACGAGCTGCTGTGCTATACCTGCTCTCTACCCGGCAAACAACCCGCTTCTATCTTGAGCTGTCAGCTGTCACTTCGTGGAATTAAGCGGCCAGCAGCAAACTGGGCTGCTCAGTGCCGAACAGCAAATAACCATGTGGGTGCTGTATTTGTAAGGCAGCACGCTGCACGTTGCTGCGCATTGTGGCCGTGATGCAGCGGTTTATATTTTAGTAATCTGCTCCGCTGTGACTTTAATTAGTAAGAAGGGATGTTAGCTACACTTATATAGAGATAGCGAGCCGTATCGCTGGTTTCGCCTAGCAGCACAAGCACGTTCCAGTACGAAACTGAAATTAAAGCAGCGCGGCAACCCCCGGAGCAAAGCCGGCTTGCTGCCTGGCTCCCTGCGAACAGCACCCTCTGCGCAGAGCCTTCCCTCTCAGCCACAGCTTTCGGGGCTGCCGCAGTGAGCCTCAGGAGCCCCTCTGTGCCACCAGGCACTGCTGCCTCTGCACCCAGGCGTGAAACCCTGTGCCTTAGCGCATAAGCACCAGAGGCAGCAAGTTTGAGAAGCAAAGCACCGCAGTTCCTGCCACAAACCATCTCCACAGCTCCTGAGGCTCGGAGGACCGCGGGGAGGGGGGTTGGGGGGCAGAGCCCAACTCGCCGTGCGGAGAAGCAACTTTAGGGCCGGGCACGGCGGGCGGCGCACTCACGCTTTTATCGATGTCCAGCTTGAGCTTCTTCTGCGAGATGCTCTTCTGGATCCTCTTGCTGAAGGACGCGTTGCCGGCGGGGCGCACGCAGCGGTCCCCGTCGTCGATGAGGCAGCAGCTCTGGCCGTAGAAAGGGGCTGCGGGAGGCCCATCCCGGCTGTCCTCCTCGGTGCTGAAACCATTCATCGCCCGCCCGCCCGACCCTCGCCCGGGCCGCCGGGGGGTGAGAACCGCCTCAGCCCCTCAAACCGCCGCCGCCTCAGCCGCCCCTCGGCCCCCGGGGGGGACCCCGCCGCCCGCCCGCCGCACACCGCGGGGGCCCCCTCCCGGGGGGGAGCCCCCTCAGCAGCCCGCAGGAGGCCGCTCCGCCGCCCCTCGGCTCGGAGGAGGCCGGAGCCGGGCCCCGAAGCGCCGCCACCGCCGCCGACCCCGCGGGGGAGCCGGGACCCCGCGCGCGCCGCCCGCTCCTCTCCTCACACACAAAACCGCCTCCCCGGCGGCGGAAGTCCCGCCCTCGCCGCCCTCCAAGCCCGTCGCCGATTGGCCGCGCGAGGTTCGAGGGGCGGAACCCGCCGCCGCCGCTCCGCGAGGCGATTGGAGGAAGGAGCCGCCCGTCTGCCTGCACCGCCCGGCCCCGCGCTCGCACGGCTGCCGGAAGCTCGGGGCTGGAGGGGAGGGGAGGGGGGCGCGCGGCGTTGCCAGGGCAACGCGGTTCGCTCCCCCCCCCCCCTCCGCGGCCTCCCCTCGGGCGAGGCCCGGCCCCGCGCTGCCCCCCCCGGGGCGCTGCCCCCCCGGTCCCGGCCCTTCCCCCGGGGAAACCGGGGGACCCCCGCGGCCCCCATCGCCCCCCGGCCCGGCCCCGCAGGCCCCGGGGCTTCCCCCGCCGACCGAAGCAGAGGCGGCGCCGCTGTAACGTTTAAAAAAATAAATGTGGTCAAAAAAAAAAAAAAAAAAAGTTGTCGAAATAAAAAGCAAACGTCCAAATGTGTGCGTTTCTTTCCCCCTGTGCTTGTAAATAAGTCCCCGGGACACACTCCTGCCTGGTCCTGGTGCCATCAGCACCTGAGGTGTAAAAAAAATTATACTTATTTTTCTAATTAGGAGGCTGACAGTGAAAAGATTGAAACTGGAAAAGTGCTTCCCGATGCAAGATAACTTGGAAGTTTGCATTTCTTTCCTCTCTGGGCAAAATAAAAAATAAAAGGACTGCCCTGTGGAGACAAGGCATCACTTCTGGAGGTGCTGTCAGCTGCGGGACACCAGACAGCAGATACTGGCGAGGGGAAAAGCACTGCCTCTATCTGAATAAAAGGCTTTGTGCATAAACAGAAGGTGCTAGAGAATAAAATATTTCTGTAAAGTTTGAAATCATAAGCTCAGTGTGCTTTAGTACCGAAGGAACCGTGCTGCATGTACCCCCATGAAATACCTCTGAAGGGAAGAGGCCGCTCGCAGGCCTGTGGGAGCAGCGGGCCCCCAGCAGCACCCACAGGGGTGTCCTACACCTAAATACCCATGTTCCAGGCAACTCCTGCAATACCCCACGTGTCAATAAATCTTGAGGGCAGGGCCCAGTCTCCAGACACTTCCTCAACAGTTCTGACTCGTCTTAGTTTTTATTGCTGGTGTGCTCAGGCAATGAATAATTTGTTTGTGCTGCAGAACTACAGTGTGATCTTACAGGGACAACGCTCCCAGAAGCTGGCCACACCAAGGGGAAGGTGGTGGAAACACACAACTCACCTGCAGACCAACAAGCAGATAGTGAGGGGCAAAGAGATCACTGAAATAGTCTTGGATTGTCAGGCAGGACTGCCTTGACATTTGGGAAGCTCAAAGCACAAACCGCAGGGGCAGATGATAACAGAAGCAAGCAACTAGATAAAAGGGAGCGTGTTTGTGTCAGGCAGGGCTTCCTCCTGTCCCCGTGACAAGGAGATGCTGCAGGTGCTCCCGACTGCTCCACGGGAAGCTGGGAGCAACTGGAGGAACAAGCACCAACAGTGCCTGAACAGGTCGGTACTTACCATCAGGCTGTATTTCTGCCTGCAATCTTATCCCATGCAAATGAAACCATTCTTTTAAAATTGTTTTGCAACACCTACTGAGAGGAAAAAAAAAACACAAAACAACCAGAAAAATAAAAACAAACTTGCTCTTGTCACTGTCTGTTTGCTGTTTCAATGCTAACTACCTCCAGCTCAGGCTAACACAATGACATGTTTTTTTTTAGTCTTCAAAAAAAAAAAAAAAAAAAAAAAAAAGTAAATGGAGGTCTTTGTATAATTGCAGTTTATTTCAGCATATTAATCCTCATGGGAACCTCAAGATTTCACAGTCTGGTAGTCCAGAAGTAGCTTGCTGTAAAATAAACTGCTTCACAGAGACATTCTTTATTAGGTATCTATCACTAACCTGATCTAATAATTCTTTGTGGGAACTGCAATGAAGTGAGAAACAATGTTTCATAAACCCATCAGCACTGAGGCAGTTTTAGTGCCTTTGAAGCAGTAATAGCCTGCCCATCCAAGTCAGCCCCCTAATCAAATTAGGGAAACCTGCGCAGGCTTTTAAATCTTAGTTGGAGCAGCACTACCTCCTACAGATAAGTCTGCAATGTAGCTGTCATCTGGAACCTACTGTTTTAACAGCATCCATTCAAGGTTCTTGAGACAGAAATGCTACTCTCCAAAAGGTATGTGCTGCAGAAGATGCCCTGGAAAGAAGCTTTTTTTTTTCTTTTTTTCTTACACCCCCTCCAGTCTTGGACTAAAAGACTGCTCCCACTGCCCAAAGAACAGAGCACAAAAAGGGCAGTGAGCTGTTGAAAGCCCTCCCCTGAAAACCAAGGTGTAGGATGGATCTACCAGCAGTTGTACACAAGTTAGGCACACTGAAAAAGGAAACTGAGGGCTCCATCTTCCCCTGGGCTAGGCAATTGATGTGCAGCACTGTGCTCCCACAAGCTGCAGGAAAAGGTCTTCAGAAAAGATGCGCGTACAGGCTTGGGTGTTTTTAAAATTCCATTCTCATGGCCATTTATCATGGCAGCAAACACACAAGCTGCCTTTCAGGAAAGCTTTCTGTCGCTTTGAACACGTGGCTGATGACAGGCTGGGAGGGAAGTGTCCCAGGTATGGTAGCTGCTGCCCAGGTGTCAGCCCCCAGTGACTCCAGGATGGCACAGAGCACCCCCTTACACAAACTTAGCTCTTTCCACAGCTCCTCCAGCACAGTCCACATCTCCCTAGATTTCTCCTCAGGTATCCTCCTTCCCTTGTGGCTGCTGCTTTGTGTTAAACTTGGCTGAGGTGAGGTGCTGCTCCTTGGATGAGCTGCTGTTTTGGGGTGCAATGGGGTGTTCCCCTTGGCTTCAGAGCTGCCTGGAAGCAGCTGAGGGGCAGACGGGAACTCACAGCTCCTGCCCCAAAGGCACCCCAGCTGCCTGAATCTGGTAAGTATGCCCAGCAGTGTTCAGGCATGAAAGCAGTAAACCCTGCAAATTTATAACCCAATACAAAGGGCAGCTGGGAGGGATGTTTCCCAGTGGGGCTGGAGGAAAGCAGCGCGTAACGTGGCCGGAATCCTACAGCAGAGAAATGTCAGACCAGGGTAACTAAGCTTCTTCTCATAAGAAGCAGAGGGAAGGGAAATCAATCACCAGAGCAAAACAGGCAGGAACAGTCATTTCTGCATACACAGTTTCAGAAAACACATTAAAAATTTATTTTAAATATATTATAAAAGGAAGTCCATTCAACTTTAAAAACACTAGGCATTCTATCAATGATTCCCAGTTTATGAAAGCTACTACATTAAAGTGCTACAAGTCCTTTACCACCCCCAGATATTAGGCTGTTGGTCCTAATATGCACAGAAATAAATATACACTGATTCAAGAGGCACCATCCAGTTTTACAGATAAAATGCATGCAATACAAGAAATAGACGAACTTAGACCTTATCACCAAGATTGTGGAGAATGCATTTTAAAACAAATTCCCTTCACCACCCTACAGGCTAAAGCTATTTGTTACTGTTATAATAAGGGCTAATGTTTTAGACTAATTAGCTTGATCATTTTTTTAGCATGATTTTATTGTGGTTGAAGTTCACATTTGCTTGCTCACTAATTGGGATTAGAACTTTTTTTTTTTTCCTAGAGTTGAACTAGTAGCTGTGAGACCACACAGATCCAGTATCTTTAAATAAAACTCCCAAATCCCTCACATCTGCTGGAATCATTGAAGCCTTTTGGGTAATACAGAAGCATCAAGAAAGCTCAAATGCAGTGATTAAAGCTGAGGCAGAGTTAAAAAAACAGACAGGAATTTTTTATTAGGATTTCCATAATCTATTGTTGCCTAGTTTCATACACATATCTCCAAGTTAAAGTGTGGCACTATAAAGGAGCAATCGAAGCAGAAGGTGAGTTTATTTCAGTCACACCTCAAACTTATAAAGGAAGTCAATCTGACTGGTTAATGAAGAATGTGAAATGAATTGACAACTGAGCACTGAACGCTGATGGAAATTTTGGATCTCAGCTTTCCCGTTCTCCACCCATCGCATCTCTCCCCTCCACTTGAACCAGGTAAAGACTTGAAACTTCTTTTAAAAATATGGACTCAATAATAAGGTGGCAAGTAAAGCACTTAAAGCTAAATCTTACACAGGTTGGGAAATTGCAGCACACAGACTCGCCTTGCTCAGCATCAAGCAATAAGCCACTGGGAAATGGAAAAGGACCTCCTGTTCCTGCCCCCCAGTCCGCCTCCCCTGTTACTACATATCTTGTGAAAGGCCTTTAAACTCTACCTCCACAGACTCTGATAATAACCTAAAGCTATTCACCATTTTGTCAACCACTTGCCAATGATTTAAGAAGCTTGCCATGCTAAATAACTGTTAAATGGAAAGCCAGCTTGCTGCTTCTCAGGTAAGGACTGACTTAGGCACCATCAGGCTTTATCACAAGTAGAAACACGGTAGGTGAGTGGGAACATGAACTGCAGCAGGTGGGAATGGATGGCACACTTGAATCCCCAGCTAGCAAAGCCAGACTGTTTCAGACATAACTACCAGCACTCTTTTGACTGCAAGCAAGCACGATGGGCTGACTGCTAGGGGCTGTTCTCTCCAGTCAAAACCATTCAAGTGTCTGTCCATATCCTGAAAGACAATTTAAGATATAGGCTTCTCCCTTTTAACCCAGCAGTTATGCAATTGCCCAGTATGACTTTCAGGATATATCCCTCATCTCCCCTCAGCGATGCGAGCCAGCAGAACTACTCTAATGATCCGCACCGTGTTCCTGCAGCACTGCTGGCTGGTGCTGCCATTGTGCCTTTCAGCACATTGATGTCTGAGGGCAGCAGGGAAGAGCAAAGTTTGCTGACTGGAACTTTCCACTAAAGGAAAGCAAAGCCCCAAGCACACACATTACAATAAAACAAACCAGGAAGAAAGATAAGGGGAGAAATTGCTTTCTTGCTACTTCTGTATTAAAGATTTGAACACACCCTTTAAAGGTTTCTCAGTGACGGAAGGTGTCGACTGTCTGTAAGACATTTCTGCCAGAGATTTGATGCGTCATTGGGACTATTTGTGATTTCTGATTTGGCTACTTAGAACACAAAAAGCAGGACCTTGCATGCCAGTGAAATGTGTCAGCCTTCGCCATGAGGTGAAACATCCAGCAGCTAACTGAAACATGCTCTGGTCTAGCTTTAGTCATCACAGCGTACCAAAAGGAAGCTGCCACTCTTTCCAACTCTTCCTATGAGGAGAGACACCATCTGTCCTACCGCCCCCAAGTCATTAATGACATCAGTTTAACAGAGGAAACTCGGGAGCTTCGGAATTACTGTCATCCACACAAATTTTGCACTTGGAGTTAAACATTTTAAAAAAAGCACACGCACACAAACACTGCACGAGTCAAGCTTTCTCATACATCCTTAACCCCCCCAACCCTTTCCCCTCTTCTCTCTTGTCCAGCAAGGCACTAGGAAATGGTTCAAGTTTAAGCATTTGCTGTACATTTACATTTTAAAAGGCACATCTTTATTTTAATGATGCTGTATTCCCCCATTCGGTAAGGGTCACACTTTCTTCTATTATGCTGTGGAAAGGAAAGTTAAATGCCCAGGCATGAAAAAGGGCACCTTGCACATATGAGGTCCCCAAACCTATTACTGTCTGTAGACCTTAGAGATTAGCACCTGTATAAACCAAGAAATTCAAGAGCAAATCAAAGTATTATTATGCGACATAACACACATCCAGGGATCCCATTCTCGTCTGGGACTCTGATATTTAAAAGCAGCAGAATTTATGCAGCCATGGAGTGAGGGTTTGTTTGAATATTTCTGGGGGAAAATGGAAAGCATTTATTTTGCATTAGATAATCACTGGTATTTAATCTCCAGTCTTGACTTGCATGCAGATATGATATTTGCTTACGTATTCATGCTTTAGCAATTTTGCTTACAAATAACCAAAGGTAATTGGAATAATTAACCAGTTTGCCCAGCAAAGGCTCGATTAAAAGATGCAGACTGTGAAATACAGCTTCTATTTCTCAATCAGCGAATGGTTGGCTATATTAAGTCTTCTCATTAGTCAGCAAAGCCTCTAGGGTATTGAAACTTTTAATTGATGTAAATAAATTAACAGCTCAAAGCACAGTGAGCCAGTCAGAAGTGTACAGAATTTGTGGGGTACTTACAAATTCAGATGGCAAGCCTTGAGAAAACAGATGAGATCAACCACACTGTGAAGGACCCAGTGGGACCAGTCACCCCACAGCTCCAGTTTCCTCGTACTGGTGGTTGGTTGTCAAGCAGGAAATGCCTCAACAATCCCTAACCTTTCGGTGCATACTACTAAGAGCTGTCCTTTCTCACCAAATTAAGATCACTCTGTGGTAAAAGACCTGCTTGTTACTATAGTTCTCTCTGAAGCAAGCATCCAGCAAGCTAACCAGCTAGGACTCGAAGCTCTCTTTGCAAGGTGAGCCCAAGTACAAAGCAAGCCATGCATTTTAGAAACAGAAACTAATCCTCTTGTTAGAAAACTAAGCCACAGAAAGCTGCAAGCTGCAATCAGAATGCCCTATGTCCATGTATATCACTTGCTGATTGTGTTCCAATTATATATATATAAAAAAATTGCTCATGGACAAACAGCTTCTTGTTCCACAGGTACTAAAACATTCATAAAGACACCTAGTCAGGCCATGTAGCGATCCACAGTCAACATTACTAGGCTAACGAGAGCATTAATAACTTAAGGAAAGCAAGTCGGACACAAAGCACTAGGAAGTGGCGCTCTCTCCCATAGAAATGAAAAGGGATCCTAATGACAGATCGTAGGTACTGAGAACAAACAACACTGACACTGGTCTCAATTCCATTGCAATACTGCTGCAGAACTGTCACAGGGAAAGCCTAGAGCCTTTTCCCTTTCTTCACTCCCAAAACGTTAGACACTAATACATTTGGCAACCCCAGTCCCAGCTGCAATGCAATGCCCATTTCCCCCTGCTCTGTAACAGCATGAACCAGGTGAATTGGCAGCACAGGTCAGATACAGCTTCATCTGGGAGGATACAAAGGTGGAAATGATTTTGACCTCACAGTCAATACATCAGACTCGAGCACTAGAGATGCAAGTAGTCATTCCCTAATCTGCTCCCAGTTTACAGACAGCACTGCGAGGCCTCAAAGACATCTAAAACACAGGTAGTGGCCCTACAGCTGGCAACAGGAGAAAGGGCTTCTTGCGGAGCTCTGCAAAGGTGGGAGCCAGCCTGACCAATTCTTGACACTAGGCAAAAATCCTGATTTCACAGAAAAGATATGTCAGAGCAGAGCTTCCCTGCCCCAATGAGGAGGGCAGGTCCATTAACCGTGTTTATCTAGAGTCCCAACGGGGTACACTGCTCTTGCCCTGAGCGATTCAGCCTTTCACGCCTGGAGGCGACTGTACACAACCTCTTGCTGCAACATTACTGAAAGGACGATTGGACAAACTGTGGAGCTGGATGATTATTGGAAAAGGCCTAGTTGCATTGATTTAGGAAGCATCTTTGCAAAAGGTTAACTGCACCATCATTCACAGCTTTTGCTAGAAAATGTCACTGCTGCCTTCAATATAAGTTAACTGAATTATTAAATGTTTTCACAACAACTTCGTTTTAAACCAGTGTTTTGTTCCATTTTTTTAAACACTCACTTTTAGATAGACTTGAAACCGATGGTCCTCTGTTCATCCTTCAGTGTCAGCACCTTCTTTTTCCAGCTTCTGGGATGAGATAATTCTGTTTCAGTGTCTGGTTGATCCCACAGCCCAACCACAAGGGTAATACCTTGTGCTGCAACCTGACTACACAAGGACAGCGTACCAGTGAAACCAGCCCCTTGATCCCACACCTCTGCTTAAGCACACAGATCTCCTGTCACAGTGAGCTGTACAGAAAGGGAGAGAGAGATTAAGAGCATGCTCCCCCAAACCTACACCACCACTGACCACAGGACTCATCACTGGAATAAATTACATACAGACTGATGAATAAGTGGATACAAAACAATGGCTAATCCCGGCCTTGACTCAATTATCCTGAATTAATCTGCTCACACCACCTGTGAATTAAGTTAGCCTCTAAAGGAAAAAATAAAGTTGCCTTCGTGTTTAATTCTGAGAAACTCTGGAGGTGTCCATGCTAAAAAGATGTGGTATAAGAGGTGAATTTGACATCCAAAGGCTCCTAACAAAACCCTTAACCTGTAAGAACTGTGCTCACTTAAAAACTCTCTACTAATCTTTCACCTTGAGGATTCAACAGTGAGTGACAAACTGTAAAGTGAATGGAGCAGAAACCCAGATTCCTCATCGCTAATAACCACGGTGATAACCCCAACACTTGGCTGCATTTCCTCTAGAGCTCATTCCTTTATCACAGCTATCATTGGGAAAGTAATAACAGCCAACCTGTTTGAAATATATTTTGGTTTAAGGCAAAAAAAAAAAATCATTTCGTTTTACATTTTGATGTCTTTTTTTTTTTTTTTTTTTAATGTCTATGACATCAGAGGATTAAATTTTGTGTTCAAGATTTTACTTAGATGGATTTTGGAAGATAAAGCACCTAAGCGGGAATGCTTCAGCAGGTTGCATAGCAGCTACATAAAGTACGGTACTTTGAGGGTCCTGAAGAAAAAAAAATCATTTAATGCCAGACCTAGATGGGAAATAAAACATAAAAAAAAAAAAGAAAAAAAAAAAAAAAGCAGTTGGAATCAACATTCAGACTCCTCTAAAAACAGAGTTTCTATTCCAGTCTCAGCACAGAAATGGCTCCGGCAAAGCCTTGAGAATTCCACCATGCCCAGAAGAGAAGGATGCAGCATCTTCACAATAAAGACTGGCCTGCTAGTTTACCTTCTCCTGAGATTCTCCCTTTTACCTTCATTAACTGTTAAAAAAAAGTATCCTTAAAAAAATTTTTCGTAACCCTCCCCAGTAAAAACTATAATTGTAAAATATATATATATATATGTATATATATATACAGTCTGTCTTTTTAAAGATCAAGGTTTCTGTTAAATTTTTCCAAGACGGTTGAGTTTGTATGTTCAAATATCCACTGCTGTGTTGGAGACGAGGGGTTGCAGCTGTTCATAACGATCTTTCGATCACTCTCACTGCAGTCCATACAGCTGCTGCTTACTGGGTGGTACAGGGTCTTGTCCTGGAGAAGAGAAATTTCAGGTGAGGGCACTAAGCAGAGAAGCAGAGCTGTTTTAAAACTGACTGAAAGAAGTCTTAAAAACTAAGGCAAGCCACTTTGTCACTTGAGTGTATCTGAGGAAGTTCCAAGCTTAACTGGTGGGTAAGTAGCACTCCCATTTCCACCCCCTCCCTTGCTGCAGTACTGAACCCAATCCTCCCACCTGCACTGGGAAGGTCCAAAGCTATTGCTGAGAGCAGGTGCTCCAGCACCAGGCTCTCTTCCTGCTGCAGCACTGTGCGTGCAGATTGCAAGGGCTAGGACAGGGCATTTCATCAAGAATGTGCTTACCTGTTTGCAACAAAAGCATTGCTTAGCAGGAGGATGAATAAACCCTTATCTACTTTTGGCGTGACCTTCTAGTGCTCAGAAGAAGCCAGTAAACGCAGCACACTCCTTTGCAAACTGGTTTTGCAAGGGTGTTGCATCACCTCCCCGCCAGCCCTGGACAGGACTGCACGGACAATGCCCTTTTGCTTAGCAAGCCCTGGAGAAGCTGCGCTCACCATTCCTAACCCATGAAGCAGGGCAGTCAGCTCTTTCTGATCAAGGGTAATTAATGGCACAGTGACTGAGAGATGAATAAAACACGGGTGGTGACATCTGAAGGAAACTCAGGTGCCTACAGGCAACTTGCCACCTTAACGAACACACACGCGTGTGCACGCGCGCACAGCACACACTCACTCTTCTGTATCTCCAGAGCTGGTTCCCCTTCATCCCGTGGCAGTCGTAGAGGGTCACAGGGCTGCTGTGGGAAATGGCATCAAAACAAAACTTCTTGGTATGCTGAGGGTCCCCGGGACGGATGTCTTCTCTCCAGCTGAAGGTGAATACCTGCTAGGACAAAACAGACCCTCAGGACAGCAGGTACTGGGCACAGCGCTTCCACCAGCACTACGACATCGCCTTCTTTGCCCACAGAGCGGGGACTGCTTCAAGGAAAGGACAAAACTATCCTGGAGAAAAACTGCTTCCCCCTCTGGGGACAGGGACTGCTGACTCGGGGGATCCGTAAGAGCTACCCCGCGGCCTGCTGTGCAGCATGCTCAATGAGGCTGTGCTGCTGCACACAGCCATGCTAGTTAGCTTGGGTACTAATAGCAGCCTTGAATGTCTCTGCAATGCAGACATACATCATGGATTAAGTGAGCAGCTGACCAATTACAGCACTTCGCAGCTAGCAAAAAAAAAAAAAAAAAAAAAAAAGGGGGAGAGCTACAGGAGCTCTGAGTTAACACCAGCAGTAAATATCCAAGTCTGCACAGGCAGCCTGCAGTCACCTTGAGAACAGTTTGCCCCGTGCCTTCTGGTACCAGACATCAGGAGGTCCACAGCCTCCCACCCCAGCTCACAGGAGCTTTGGAAGGGTAAATGCTAGGGCAGTGCTTCCTGGTGCTCTCTTCTACTGACCCTGCACTGACTCAGTCCTTCCAGACCTCTTTTTGCTGGGGTGAAGTGAAAGGAGGGATACCAAGGAAAAGAAAAGGTTTTAGCTCTAGTGACTAAGCATAACCTATCAAATGCCTGGCAAAATCATGGCTTTAATGAAAGCTGCTGGATGCCAGCACATCTTTAATCTATAGTGTCAGAACATGGGGGAACTGTCGGTGATTGTACAACCCCATGCATGCTTGGCTCCCCAGCACCTGCTTTCAGCCACAGCTTGAAACAGGAGCACGGTCTAGCTGCATCTTATGATGATCACGGCTTTGCTTATCACATATGCTTTAAGCATTGTAACGCTGAATCTCACAAGAGATAAGAGACGTGTTTAAATGCAGGTGCTGGTGTGAAGCTTCTGCTTCCTACTCTGACAGAACAGTGTCTCTGGCAAGGGTGCAAGCATCCCCTGTGACTGGCACCAGCCAAGGTGGAGCTGCAGGGCTGCTGGGCAGCATGTCCTCCCTCAGTCCCCATGGGGAAGGGGCTCTTCTGGGGGCTCCTTTTGGACCCAGGTGAGGGAATGGCTCTCTCTTCAGAGAGAGGATTTTGTGGGACAGTAAGAAAGACCAGTAATGCGCAGTGCTACTACTTGAAGCAGTGTGGCCAAAACCTTTGGCACAAAGAAGCTGCTTTGCTCCTGTCTCCCTTTAAGCCTCTCTTGTGAGAGAAATTACCATAATCGTTTAGGTTCAAGGCAACACAAAAACCCCAAACGCATTCTCCTCCTCAATGTAAGCCAACACTAATTGTTTAAGATCCTCCTGACACAACAGAGGCTTAGTTTTGGATCATGCCCGAGTAAATTGGTTTCTAGTTTTCATGCATCAAAATTGATATGCAGCAACACGTTATCTCCTAGTACTGAAGCCATTCCCCCGAAGAGTTACGCATGGCTCTGTAATAGAGGCATTGTTTTCTTGATCTTTTCTCAGCTCAGCTACTACACTTTAGACAAACTAATATTTCCCTCCCTTCTGCTACAATAAAGCTGTCGTTTCTGGCACCTTATATGTCGAGAGGGTGAATCTATAGCCCGACTGGTTTCATCTCTCTCCAGCAACGGCTGGGTGTTTATAATGTATTTGCCTCCTGTCAGGAGGATGATAGTGAGCGGTTATTGAATGCTCCTGCAGCTTTATTAATATGCATGATGCTCCTCTATCACTTCTTTCAGCACAACCTTTGAAGTTAATATTCACTTTGTTACATATTACAGCTGCCTTGTTACCGGTTTCTTTTATTATTTTGGCATACTGTTTTCTTGTGCTTTCTTTTGTTTACTCCGAGAACTTCAAAGCAGAGGTAAAAGCCCTGCACAGTCTGCCAGGCTCCAGACCCTGCCACAAGCAAAAATGCCACATCGGGCTACCAAGCCCATCAAGTGAAATCAGCATTTGAGTCTTGGGGTGCACAGCACCCTCTGCTCACCTGACAGAGTTCTGCAAACGCCTTGCTTCTCAAACCCTTACCTGCACGTTGTTCCATGCTGCCTCTCCTCTGTCCTTCACGCAGCTTTCCAGCCTCAGTGGGGATCCCAGGGCTCCATGCTTGGTATCCACACACAGCCCAGTTCCTACATTGCGAATCTGAAACAGCAAATTAGTCGCTGAATCTCCTGCTCTTATCAAGTGACAGACAAAAGAAAAGAAGACTTAAACTGCCTCAAATAGTGGCGGTATTTGTATGGAAACAGTTTTACGATTCCTCGTTTAACTATATATCTGAGCTGGCAGATAGCAGCTAGAAGAAAGCACAGGAGCTCAAAATGGGACCCACTGCCAGCTGTAAAATAACCTGCAGGACACAGCAAAAACCATTTGCTACACAACTGCAGAGCCTGCTGTGCTGTGTACAACAATCCAATACTTCACTCCTGAGATGCCTCTTCCCCCAGAACACAGCTGACTTTCAAACCAGGGATGACTTTCCTGGCTTTCAGATGGGAAAACCAACGAGCAGAGCAGCTCAGAACAGTTGTGTAGCCCTTTGGAAATACAAGATTTCTACTATTGCTCAGCTGCCTCCTATTCCTAGTTCTCCCCGTTGGCGTGTTTTGCCTTTTACTAAATACATAACATGCAGACCGAGCCAAGTCTCCTTTTCTATTTATTTTTCTATTTCTGCACTAATAGAAACTGTTGTCTCACTGCTTTCATTGAGCAGGCCAACACAACGGTATGGGAATGCTGGTCTTTGAAATGCTTTGAGCCTGTTTGCCCACTGCCGACTTCAGACCCCAAACTTGCCTCTCCCCAGGCAGCTGCTGGAGGCTCCACCGGTGGGTAAAACTTGGGCAAGTCCCACGCCACCTCGCTCATGAACCATTTGAAGCTCTTGCAGTTCAGGTTGTTGCGGAGCTCCTTCTGAGCCGTGACGTCCCCTGCAGAAAGGTGCCGGTACTCGGGCCTGCGCTGGTAGATGTACTCTGCGTACTCATCCATCCACACCTCGGCCACCCGCTTCAGGTTCTGTGGGGGCAACAGCCATGTGGGAAAACCAAGGGGAAAAAAAAAACAGATGAGAGATCTCTGTACAAACCATCAACATTAGCATTCAGAACAGCTTCCCTGTTTTTGCTCAGGAAGGATTTTCATTCACATCCACTCTTTCTCTCCAGCTTTAGGAGAGAGATTATTTTTATTATTCTCTAGTTCCAGGGGACTTTTAGAAAGATATTTTCAGCTGAGGTCAAAACAGAATCCTGGCACTTGGCCATTATATCTAGTTCCTTGTGGCTAAGAAAAACAACATTAATCAAAAGTTGGTTTTCTATTTTATTTTTCAGAATAAAAAAAAAAAAAAAAGCAACTCAGAGAATGATGCTGGTAAATACCACTGGCCATTCAAAGGTCCCTGACAAAAAGCTTCTTTCTTATATCTTTCCTATTGTATTTTATATTCACCTAGGAATGGGATTTGTACTACTCCCTTCTGGAAAGCTTCAGTTCACAATATTCTTACCACTCTTTTTTGGTTTCCTTGTGTAAAAAGCTGTTTAAGAGAAACTCTGAGATACGGTAGGAATACACAACTTTCAGGGGATGACCACTGAGAACAGAAGCAAAGGGTTTACTCCCTGGCAGCAGAATACTTCACATTGATCTGCACAGCAGTCTCACAAAACCAAATATCCCCCCCAGATCATGCCTGTCACATCAGTGTTAACTCCAGCTTTGTACTGGCTCTGCAGTGAGACTTCTTTTCTTCTGGGAAAAATACAGATAACTGCACACACTGAATTCATGTATCGCTGTAATGCTACACCCTAAAACACCACCCTAATCGACTGAGCAAATCCACCCCAGCAATGAGCACACAACACCCTCCAGAGTCAGCCCTGCTGCTTGCCATCAGGCACCCAGCAGACCGTCGGACCTTGTAGTGCTCTCTGGCAGCACCAGGGATGCTCCTGGTGCCACACAGAAACGTGACGTGTTCAGTCACGACTTCAGCGACCCAACAGCACTGATCACCTCGCTTGAAGGCAGTCAGTCCAGCAGTGGTCACCCACTGCCAAAATAAATTCGGGTGTTAAGAACGAGCAGCGTGCCGACCCTGCCCCAAGCGCGGCCTACGCAAAACAAGAGCACGCATTCACCTCAAGGTGACTTTTATAATCTTAGATGACAAGAAACAGCCTTCCCTGCACCTGTCCACCATTTCCTTCCAGCACTGTGGGGGTACGCAAGAGACAAATACTGAATCAGAAGAAATATAGCTCCTTCCTGAAGAGATGGCACAGACAGGAGAGCGCTCTGTCCCTCTGACAGGTCATTGCTGGGCTGGGTAATAAAGTCAAATCTGTAACTAGGACAATGCTATTAAACTGAGAAACATTTTAACACCATGCAAGCTGTAAGACTGCACGACAGCAGGGTACCTTCTTGTGGTTTATAGTTTTGCAGCCTTCCTGCTCCTATGATTTTTCTTCTCCCCACCAGAGGGCAATGCAATCCCTTCTCAATTTGAGAAATTAATTGGACAAAGCTACTGCACAATAAGCAAAGGCTCTTTCCTCTTTGGGGTACATTAGATTAAAAAATAAGATGGCACAGAACTTCCATTGCAGAGAATTACAGCTTGCTCATTCAGTGGTCTGTGATGCTTGAAACCGAGAGGTCTTTCAATCACCGAAACACAATCAGCACGCTGAAGCCTGCTGCTCTTGGAGAGCACAACTAAAATGACTGAATTATTATACAAATAAAACTGTACCTTGTTTTTTTATTGGTGATTCCATACCAAGTGCCTGATTGCAAAGCTCCTTCTCAACACCTAGCAATAGCTGGTATTTTGAGCATGGAGCTGTCTGTACGTGTCTGTAGCTCCCCTAGACTCTCTTCCCTTTGTGCTAGACGTCCTCCTCTGCAACAACTGCTCCGTTTGACCCCCGTATGAGTACAATTTGTGTACTACAAGCCTCAATTTTCCTCCCATTGTGGGGTAACAGAAGACAATAGCACAGCCACATTGCGGATGGACATCTTTTGTAGCTTGAGATGGAGAAAGTAGAAGAGCTTTTGCTTTGCAAAACCTTCCAAGAGGCTGCTGTCTGATCACATGCAGGGTGAGGGGGAACATCGCTGCCACTTACCCTTGCCAGGCTGACTCCTGTTGGAACCTTGTAAGGAACGTATTTCCTGTAGATATGGCCAACTCTAGAGCAAGGGATGTCCTCCATACGACCCCCACACATCCATACCTGTGAAACAGCAGAGATGGATTCACTCTTGGTTATATGGAGAAAAAGAGAAGAAAGACTTTCAAGTTATGAAAAAGCTTAACCCAGATTTTTTTTTTAACTTTAAAGTACACACTCTCTGAAATATCCTCCCTCCTTGCTTTAGTCTCAAATCCTATAACTACGTGATTAGAACCATGCAAGCCCTGATTTAGTGCAAGTACTATCAAGCCCAATGGCTAAACAGTTTAATTTTGCATTTCTTAGAGGAAAGAACAGAAAATAATCCAGAGAACAGCACACTTTCAATTGACATATGTTATTACAGCAATAGCGATCATAATAATTAAACTGGACTGCCATATAAGATCCTGGGTTTAGACTGTTTATAAAGGAGGCCATATATATAGTACAGGTCAGGTCTTATGCAAAATGCTCCGGGGAATTCATGAGCCCGCTCCAGTGCCAGAAAGCAGTAAAGACCTGCTACTTTTCCTGGTGGTTATCACTGCAAAGTCTGGGATATCACTCTTATGGTTTTATTGCTGACAGGCACTCATTGCTCTTGCAACCTTACAATTAAGCATAAATCCCTTCCTGGTAAAAACATAGTTTGCCTTAAAAAAAAAGTCTTCAGAAAGTCAGTGAAACACACCGCTAGTTAAAGATGACTACCTTGAGGCTTGATTAATGTCTGGATTACACCCAGATGTTTCCTTCCCCATCTGGGAAGACTTCACTTTCTGCAACAACTTTCTGTTATTCCTTATTTATAGCCTGGGTGTAGTCATTTTGCCCAAACAAGTGAAACCAAAGGAGACATTTCTGCAGCAGCTCATCTGCTCCATTAGGTTTAAGAAATATATCGATACATGCTTCCCAGAGATACCTAATCAATAGTGAAAAGTACTCTTCGCTATTCAAGTCAAATGCTTTTCTAAATTCTTGAAGCATGACATTGAATGGCCTTCGTTTTGTCCCTAGATCTTGTGTTAATACCCCCAAGGCAGCAGTATTAAAGAAGGCCTGCTGGTGCTGCAAGCTGATGCAGAGCTCTTGAGCTCTCCATTCACTGTGGCTAATTTGAGCCACCACAGTTCACCGTACGATGAGCTTAGTCAACAGCTTCACACATAGCAGGCAATTCTATTAATATTCCACGGTGACAATATTAAATACTTAGCTCGGCAGAGAAATATTTGGCCAAGGCTGCTGCATAATTATTAGCTCTGACACTAAAGTCCTCTGGAGTTTCAGCTCTGTCTACTGGCCCTAATAATTACAGTCATTTGCTGACTGTGTATAACTTAATGGAGGCTGGTTGCTCTCAGTTAGTGGAATATTTTTCACAGACAACTTCTAAAGTTCAAGGTACTTAATTACATGCCGTTACGGCGAGAGAGA
Source organism: Netta rufina (assembly GCF_964035555.1). Taxonomy (NCBI): domain Eukaryota; kingdom Metazoa; phylum Chordata; class Aves; order Anseriformes; family Anatidae; genus Netta; species Netta rufina. The sequence goes on from NC_140137.1 coordinate 13,778,785, forward strand.
GACAAGAAGAAAGTTGACAAACACTCCTACAGAATTTCATTCCTTTTGTCCCTGCTGTGTCTTAAGAGTCTGGTGCAGAAGAGATGAATATAAAAAAAGGAACTTGCACTCGGCTTCTGTGAAGTTTCTTGTTGAATTAGAAATGTTTCCTATTCTCTGTCTGCTGTGCTTTTTTACTACAGAGAGCCACGATGTGATTTCACCACTAGGAAATTAACAGGTAGACCGAGAAAAGAATAGTTTGAGATGTTTTTTTTTTTGTTTGTTTGTTTGTTTCTACGATCGAGGGTTTGTACAAAGCTGTAAGAGCTGCAACAGATCTGTCCAGAACCTGGGAACTATAAAAAAAAAACCTGCAGGAACAGCTGAAAAGCCTAGAGCTCAGTTGCACAGGCAGAAACACCCCTCACCAACCTGTATTTTCACATTGTACACTGCACCAGCACCAAGTAAGCCCTGTTGATTCACAACCAGCTGTGTTTTAGGGTAAAGCAATCCTGAACGAAAACACCAGCTTGTTAGCCCTGCTGCCTGCCCAAACGTTGTATGGCACACTGGGATGAAGGGGTACGGGAGGCTAGACAGAGCAATGAGATGTGGGGCCAAGAGCTCCTTGCTGGTACAAAAAGACTCCAGGCACACAGGAAGACACTACATAAACCCATGTAATGACATGATAAGAAAAGCCACTCAACTGACTTACTGCATAAGTAAAATCTACGATCAGTTTTACATGCTCCTTTCCTAATCATGCCTTACAATATTTACTCCCCAGTGATGCTGTAACACCGCTATGTGGAGCCAGCAGAAGGCTTCTTAATTCCTGCTAGCAGACCTCCGCGACCCTTTCCAGGTACTTTGCCAACTCAGTGCTTTTTTAATATTGTCTCATGCTGCAAGTGACAGTGTGGCACCCGCAGTACAAATCTAATTTTAAAAGCACGCTTTCCATTCATTCATTGCTGCTTTGATTTATTTTATTAGCGAGCTTCTTTGTGCGGTGACAGAACTCATTACAACCTCCATAAAGACAATTACCAGCCCTTATCTATAAAACTGGAAGAAAGGAGAGAGGGGAAGAGTGTGACGTGTATCAGTAAAACACAGCTAACAAAAGCATAAGTTAAAGGTCAGGGGAATCACATTCGAGGGCCTGTCAAGGAATAACTGCTAGCGAAGCAAACCCGAAATAGCTGCGCGTTAGCTGAGAGAACACTTCCACTCGGCTGGCAATATTTGGTTGTTTTTAAACAAGGCCACAGTTCACAGGCATGACACATCAGAACTTACACCGCTAAAAATACAGCGCTGCCAAACAGCTGAAACGGCGCTGCTCTGGGGGGAGCTCCTGGTGCCTCTGCTCTAACACTGCCTGCCACTTACTGCATCCTCCTTAGGCCAGGGAGCCAGTTGCTTTTCTTTTTTCCTTTTTTTTTTTTTTTTTTTTTTCTTTTATTTTTTTTTGGTTGCTGTTTTATAGAAGGGCGAGCTGGTACCTAACCTCACTAGCTGACATGACAGCAAACATCAGAGCCTGAACTTGATGCGCTTAATTCCAAACAACAATTTACTGGAACGCTGCAAGAACAAGAATTAAAGCTGGTCCGGCAGGCTGGGCTTTACAAAATGATCTAATCAGATCTCATTAGGAGAGAGCAGGAAATCTCTCTTCCTCCCCAGGCACAATTTCACCAATCTACATTTTGAGATAGGAACCTAGCAGCTGACAGATCTGCTGGAATTAACCAAAAACCTGGCTACAGTGAGGTCAGTGGAAATACTGCAGCAGATTTCTCTATGGCTACAATCTCTCCCTGATCATTAAAGCATATACAGGAAAAGTGAATAACACAGGTAGTATTATTTCAGTCTTCTCAGTGGCCTGGAGAGCCATAACTCCATATTCATAAAGTGACTCAAGAGCCTTTGACTTAGCTATGAAAGCAGAAGATAACACGGCACCTATTCTCTACATGGGAATGTTATTCTGATCCAATTCCCGTTCTGCCATTTCAGAAAACAATAACACGTAAGACAGCTAAACCTCTCCTCTCAAACACACAATACAATACCACGATTGGTGTGTGAACACAAATTATCCGGGTGTACAAGGTTTATGGTTTCCAGAGACTGCAGCACGATGAGCCAATGCTTCCCAAGACAGGAAGAAAAAAAACACAAAAGCACACACACACAAAAGAGTGAGTCAAGCCTTGAAAAGAAAGCTGCTTCTGCAAGGCACAACAAATATAAAGTGCATGGGGTGGATCAATGGAGAGAAGCTGGCTGGGTGTCTGAGCATACACTGAAAGGTGGGAAGAAAAGGACACGGAGCAGAAGCCAAGGGGGTTCTCTGCGTAACGAGGTAAGTGAGAGGATGAAAGCAAGGGCAAACAGTAATTCAGGAAAATTGTAATTCTTTGCATTGTAAGCATCAGCTGCCATTACAGCTGGGACTTACGGCTCTATAAAAGATTGAGGTGACTAAAGAGGCGTTGGGATCTGTGTGTTTGCACAATACACACCAGCACGGCTCCTCCTTATCGTCTGGAGCATTTTCCAATAATTGCATTTCACAGGGGGACAGGGGTGTGTGCATGCCCATTTTCCTGCTGGTGCTTGGTGGAAGGCTACTCCGAAATCTGACCTAAGCACTTAGGGTGAACAGAGAGCAAAAATTCTAGTTGACAGTCTGAAACTGATCTCTGCATCAATGGGATAGGAAGGGAGAAAGAAGCCACCCTTCACTGCAGCTGAGTGCCTTAGAGTTAAGCAGGATGTGCTGCTCAAAAAAAGAAAAAGCAAAATGCCAGGCCTGTTTCAGTGTGGGCAAACGTGAGCTACTGGGAAGCAGCGCCAGTATGTGCCTGGAATAAGCAGCAAAGGCCCCAGTCAGCACTAACTTCAGTGACACAACCAGAAATGTTGTCAGAAGTGACCACTGAACAGAGAAACTAGGCCTGTAGAGTTAGGGGCAGCAGAAAGGAAATGTAGCCAGTGCTGCACAGAAACACTTGTGCATGCTTTTTTATCCTTTCTTCAAAATCCAAGAGTGCACTCAAATGTTAGTATTTGTTAATCCACTGAGATGAAGGAAAATGGTTCTCACACCACACAGACCTGCAGAGCACTTTGCCTGGAGCATCCTGCATGTAAGGCTTACAAGAGGATGCGGCTCATTTGAATAGGTGTAATGCCAGCAACTAAAATTCAAGACTGAAATCTTCCGTTTCACCTGAACATGACCTGACACAGGAAGACCTTTAGAAGAATTGGTTTAATACACCGAGCTATTCTGCATATACACAAGTCAAAAGAGCACACATTTTTGTCCTAAATGGATAGACTGACTGTCATTTCTAATCTACAAATTCCTGTTTTAAGGGATTGAGATTGCTAGCCAGTATTTAGGGTTAGGACCCAAGTTAGGAAGTTTGTTTCTAATTTAACATTTGCCTAAATTATTTTTGTCCCCACTGTATGCTGTGTTTTCTAGTGAAGCTTTGTGTACACGTTTCATCCAAGAAACAAGGCTTTTATTAATGGAATTTGATCCATCCCCTGGTTAAATGTTTCCTGAGGTGCTAAAGACTGATGGTTTCTCTGCTGGCTTGCTCTCAGCCTGAACGTTCTTTCAATGCATGCAGCAGAGCTAGCTGATGGCAGAAATACATAGGATCTCAGAACAGAAAGGCATGAGACTCCTAAATAAGCTTGTTTATTTGCAGTCTCTCAGGCACAGAGTTCTGGATTTTAAAATAAAGGGAAAAAACTGTAAAGTACAGTCCATACATGGCCGAAAAAAAAGAATGTGTTTGAGGGGAAAAAAAATATCTCCTCCTGGTGAGGCTTGAGAAAGCCAGAGCTGATGCAGTGGTTGAAAGACCATCAGTATAAACCAGTACCTGCACCCACAACTCCCAGCCATAGGAATGAACTCTTTGTTAAAGCTGAGCTGTAAATTTGGCACGCTTAGAATCTGCATCTGCATTAAATAATAAATAATGTGAAAGTAGGTACCCCATGTCTATACCCAGTGCTTTAAATTATTTGACAGTGCCCCTTTAATTACAAAATCTCAGTCTGCTTCCAAAGGTAAGAACATAGCTCTAAGCTCTCCAGGAAACGTCATAGCTTCATAAATTCTATGAACAAACCTTCTATTCTTGCAATTCCAGCAGAATTATTAAATCTATCAGCCACAGATGAATGTATCAAATTTATCTCAATTTCTGAAAATATACCAAGCCTCCTTCAGTTAAAACTTCATTTTTTTCTGTTGCACAATGAAAGAAAAAAAAGGGGTTCTTTGCAGAGATTAATTAAAGCAAACTTATCCCTCCATAAATTACCATCTCTGGCCTGAAATAAAACACTGCGTGCTTCAGAGAGGATAAGCAAACAGATGAATGAAGCAGTCTTATTTCCTGCAGATCAAGCAGTGTGACTGTCTGCTGGGGCACTAGAGACAAAGGGCTTGCCCAGCCACTGTCATCACTCTTGGAAACCAGCACTTTTGAAAAGGGCCAAGGAAAAGAGGCTGAATGCTGCCACTACCCCTCCTGCAGAGAATGACACCGTTACACAATTTCGTTACATGCAACACAAAGAACAAACGGCTCTACCTGTAATGGCATCCCCAAAGAGCGAGTTCCTCCCTCCCTCCCTGCTGCTGTTACAGAGGAGAAGGGATCTCCACCATGGCTTTATTATTTTTTTGTGTGATTTTTTTGTGACTGAAAAAAAAAAATGTTTGCTGTATGGTGGTACGTTGTTCATATGCATGGTAATACAGCTTGCTGTATATAGTTTGATATGCCTTGAATTGCCCAGAGGCATTGAGATCTCAGAATCTGTTTTGTTAGAGATCATCCATGACTGTTTGTCAGGGCAGACAGATGAGAAATTTTGGTTGCTGAAGCTCAACTGTGCACTATATGAGCATTGCTGCTGACTTCTGGGCCTGTGCTTAGGCCAACTAGCTTAGTTCAGTGGCACTGAGACACCTATGAGATATATTCATATACTCATATATTCCATATCCACCATATATTCAATCTCTGAAAGAGAAACCATGCTGTGGCCCAGAGTTAAATGTTGAAATCTTTACTTAATCCTCCACAGGCTATGGGAAGGATTCCCACCACTGAAGAGAAGCAATGTGGGGCATCTCAGTGGGTTTCCTAGAGTATATTTCAGAGTGCCATATTCCGTGATAACACAGCTACCAGTGGTCTTTATGGGTCGCAGTGACTTGTCACTATTAGTACGCGCTTTTGGCTAACTCTTACTTTAAAGCCCTCGAACTGAGCAGCTTGATCACGCAGTAAGTAACAGAGCTGTCCCCATGCCAGGTAGATAATGATGTGAAGTCACTGCCAGCAGCAGCGCTATTATTCCGATTGTTGATGATTTCTTTCAGGGTAATTAATAGGCTCGGTTCCTCGCAGCCAGGACTCAGATGGATTGAGCACAGACAGTAAGTTACTCTCATCGCTGGGAAACTCAAGTTCAGGCCCAAGGTACTCAACCAGGCGAGCAATGAGATGCCTGGATTCCTTTCACTGAAGGAGAATATTTCATCTTCTTGCTAGGGTGAGTGCAAAAAGCCTAACAGTTACAGATAGCTCCACGCAAGCTGACTTACCCTTGCTGGGAAGAGCACATGCATCTGCAGCTGTGAGCACAGAACGGGGGCACCCCAGCTAACGCTCCAAAACTGACCCTCATCATCGCTGATTCTTCTGCACACTATCTTACTACTCCCAGCTCTTTCACCTTTAGTCACACGCAAAAGCAAGGACAAGATAGATCATTCACATTCTGTGTCTCAGAACAATTCTTACTTTTTAAAACAAAAGTAATTTCCAGAGAAAATAGCTCACCTTAAAGGATATTTCATATTGCTCTCCTCCCCATATCTCCAGACCTGCATCATACCCTCCCAGCTCCCAGAACCACTTTCTATCGACTGCAAACAGTCCTCCAGCCATTACAGGAGACCTTAAGGAAAAACCAGACTCCATATTACAAACATATTCAAGGATACAGATCTCTAGCTAAACATTTAAAAAACAAAAGCAAGATTTCACAAACATTCTTTTCACCACCCAGAGTTCACAGTGCATTTGCTGCCCTGCAGGAACAAGCAATTGTTTTTGCATTATCTAGTAATTTCCCACTTGCAAATGAGGAGGACCAGACCAGGCTCATTTCAGAAGCAATAAATGCCTCTCCTCCAAAGAGGCAAGAGAGTTCACCATTAAGTGACAGAACATAACCTCTTCCAGAGGGACCCATATCCCGCACATTAGTGCTCTTTGTCTCAGTAGTATGATCAAGTCATTGAGCTTGACCTCCAAGGGTGTTTTTTTGTCGTTGTTTTTTATGCTGCAGAAGTAGAAAGGACAGCAGAACTGTCTCAATGTTGGCAAGCACAGCAACAGCAGAACATAACTTGATCACAGATTTACTTCTGCAATGCACTGCAATCATCAAAATTGCTGTAATTATTCTGCTAGGTTTTCTTCTCCCCCCACCTGGGAATGACATATAAGCTGCCACTGGCTTGTTGTTTTTGGCAGAGCATTAGGGATACTAAGTTATGTTTGAAAGATCTCAGTAATAAATGACCACATTAAATGTTACACATTACAGTTTTAAATGAAATGTTAACTTCTGCGGGAATTAAGGTGGCAAAAAATAGCAATGAAAAGGAGAGCGTTCACAGCTACTACACAATACAGTTCTTTTAAATCAACAAAGCAAACAGCTGCCAAAAACCAAGTAGCTTACAATCAGCTTCTGGCTTCTAATACACGGAGGTGTAAACTAACCCCGTAGCAGGGTTTTATTTTGTTAGCCAGCTCTTAGCACGCTGCGTTTCAGTAACTTACTCAAAGGGATCACTGGGATCGAGTTTCTGTAACTCAGGAGGAATAGGGATCCTCTTGTAATACATCTCCCAGTCAAATGCACCTCGCATTGCGTCTCCAGCCTGAGTCTCATATCCAAAGTGGTCATGATCAATAACATCGATCATTGGACAAACGATAGTCTTGCGGTTTCGGGCAATGCGATCTGAAGATTGGAGAAACACATTAGAAGACCTGCACCAGTTGGTTCTTTTGACCATCAAATTACCGAAAAGAGCACCAAAATACCAAGTCATCCGAGAGCAATATAGCTTTCTCCCCTTTCATTCTCTTTTGAGCAGATGCTCCAATTTTATCAATTTATCTGGTGTTTCTGAGATAGCTGGGATATCAGAGCTAAAACTATTGACATCAAAACACCAGGCACTCTTGCTCTGAGGCAGAATAGAAAAAGACAGTCATGCCACCACAGATACCCAAACCACCAGGTTTAAAAAAAAATGACAATCTTGTACGTACTTAGTTAGCAGCCTTGTTTTAATGAGTGACCGGGATGTGAACCCTTTCTGCACGGATTCAAAACCAGGGCAATAACCCATTGTACCACCTCGCTTTAATTGCTATGCCAGGATCTGGCAGGAAGCGATCCAGACTAATGGCATAACTACTCTCAGCAGGCTCAAGAAACGCAAGTTCACCTCCTCCTCTCAGCCTTTTCTTCCAATCAAATAATACAAAACAGGATTAATTCCTGAATAAACATCTGGAACTTCTTAAATACTTTATTACTGAGAAGGTCTCTTGTTGGAAGTTAACTTTCAGAGCTGAGGCGACAAATGATGTCTCAGCTTCGAATGCACGTCTAACAGAAATCCTTTCTATGCTTCAAAATTAAAGCTCACTGTACATGTTCTCATTTAAATGGCATTTGAGCTAATTCTGCCCTCCCTCCCTAGAGCTCAAGAAGCAGCAAATGTTTTACGTTATTACCAGATACAAACTGTTGTGAAAGCAACAGCATTACCATCCAGCAATCCTGCTGACAAATCTGACTTCTTTCTCAATCCTCCACTTGATTGCTGCTGCCAGCGTATTCCACAAAGCCACACCTCAGAGAGCACTTGGACACATCACTTGCAACGAGGTTGTAAAGGAGTTTGGTTTTCTTTAGGAGGAAGTTTCTACTTTCATACAGCATCATATCTGGCAGCCAAAGCAAATTGGATACTGCAAGATGCCCACTCCAAATAACGTGGGAAGAGCAGTACGTACAACTGGAAAACCTACCAAATCTACAGCAGGGCACAGATCACAGAGAACACACCCCTCCAAAACAAGCACAAAATCCAGATAGCATCATTCCACTCAGCTGAGCACTGCAAAAACAAACAAAAAAGGCAGCTCGCTACTTAAAACAGAAATTTCCTCAAGAAGCACCTGGGTAGAGGTGTGGCTGGCCAGAGGCACAGAGACACCAGGAACAGAAGGCACTGTCCTTTCAATTTGTCATCCTTGAAACAAACTAACATAAAACTGATGCCTCCTTAAGGATGGAGCACTGCCTTGGAAAGGACTACACATTTCCACAAATACATACCAGCAGCTGTTATTCACAAGAAGTGTTTTCCACAGGCTAGCAGACTACGAAGCTGAATATAGTTATACAGGAGAAAAAAACCTGGAAGCTACTTAAAATCTGTACATAAAGGTCTTTTCTGAATCATAAAGCAATTCCTCTCTGCAAGCTGCAGAATGACCATGCTATTGTTTACTCTTCTAGCAAGCTGTAAATTATTTAAGATTTTGTTTAGTGAGGAAATAGAAGAATATGATCTTTACTCTTTAATTAAACTAAGCATATGATAGGATTTTTGAACAGTCTAGCGCAGAAAAAAAATCTTGTAATACAGGCAACAAGTTGCCAACAATTCGCTCATCTTTCTTTTTTTTTTTCCTCTTCCTTTTTAAGATATTATGTGTTTTTGTCCGTTTACTCACAGTGTGAGGAGACAGCAGCAGGTAGAAATAAAAACATCAACATAGATAGGCGTTGCCAGCTCTTTACCAGTTCAGTCTGCAGCCACGTACAACACCCAGCACCACCATGCTTACCTAACAGGGGTGGCAGCCAGTTGACGTTGGCCTCGCAGTGGGAATCCAAGAAGGTGATGACATCCCCTATTGCCATGGAGGCCCCCAGCATCCGAGTTCTTATCAGCCCTTCTCTTTTTTTGGTTCGGAGGATTCTCACGTTTGGGAACTGGGCCATATAATCTTCCAGGCGTTTCTTCAGGTGTTCTGTATGAAAACGAGGAAGTAAAACACTTGAACAGGTAATTTCGTCAAAATGTAGTTCCTTCTTTACCAGAAAATGATGCCTCTGGTAGGTAGGTCCAGAACAGTTAACTAATGCAGTAACAAGAAAAAAGAATAATAATTGTTTGAACCCAAAGTTTAAATGTAACTTTTTAAACAAGACTTCTGAAGATATTCTCAAACTTCAGGAGTAATTAAAAAAAAAAAAAAAAAAAAAGGAGGGACCAGGAGAAGATGGAGGAGTACAAGACAAAAAAGGAAAAAAAAACAGAGAAAAGGGAAAAGAAGAAAGTCAACTAGCAGACCTCTGGGAGAACTTCATATGAACAGGCTGCAGGGATTTCTGCATTTTGCAGAAAAAATAACATAGCTTTGAAGAGACATGGAAGAATTTACTTTTGGAATTAAACTGCACTCGGTGCATTTAAGTTGTGTTTGGTTTCTTCTAAACACAAAACAGGACCATCCACTCATGCTTAGATAAAAAAAAGAGCAAAAAGCCAGATGTCCCTCCAAGCCAGCAAGGCAGGCATAGCCTCTGTATATATTTGGATGGCTACATAAAATGCTTATCAGAGGAGATATTTGCATTTAAATACGGGAATATTCATGCTACTGAATATGGACTGAAGCCACATTTGAAATAGCACAAACATTTGCAGTCACTATGATTAACAAGAATTCAGATAGAAACGCCACAGAAAAAGATTACTGAGAGATCAAAACAACGGATAGCTTGTTTAGATGTGGAAATAAAAGCTTGGTCTACACAGAGAGTGAGGGGCATACAGCTGTCTTTACATCAAAGAGCAAAGCACCAAAGAAAATCCCAAAAATGGGCTAAGAGCTGATGCTAGCCTAATCACTAATGGGTGGATCTCAGGCATCTGAAGTTCTGACTTGACAGCAAACCCCATTCACAGTGTGCCAGGGACTGTTCATTAATGCTTCGTACTATCTGCTGCCATCAGCCAAAGATCAAGGAGACAAGCCTCTCTAAGCAAAAGCCAGCCAGTCAAATCTAAGCAATTAGCTAATCTTAAAATCTCATACACTAAAAACTGCAACGGAAGCGATCATTCAAAGCCAAATAACCTTGCAGTTTATATGCCTTGACCTCAGGGAACCAAGCAGGAGCTTGTGTAGGTGCAGTGAGTGGTCCTGTAACACACACCACCCCTGCACCAACAGGCTGTGTAGTGGAGTCGTCCTCGACTCCAAAACAGGCACAAAAGGTAGGGGCTGAAAAGGCAGACAGTGTAAAAGCACCCCTGAATAGGGTACTAGGGAAGTCCAGCACTGGAATAGCTTTGTGAAAAGAGGAGCAGGGTAAATAAATAAGTTATGAGCTCTCCTGCATGGTGCTGACCCAGCAATTATGCTTTAGCGTTTTAGCTGCTGGAAGAAAAAGCAGGCGAAATCCTTTTGACTACCTAAGTTCTGCACCTCCCCTTTCAAGCAATTATACCTACCTTCATTGAAAGATAACCCAAATTGACTTCTTTTCTTTGGAGGTATTACTAGCAAGCTCTTTACCTTTTTCAAAGCTTTATTTAACATTCCCCAGGATTTTATTCTCACAAATGCATTTTACTCTTTGGCCTAACAAGTCTAATTGTCCCACAATATCCACAGAGGTTTGCCTGCTCAATAAAGCCTTTAGTACTTTTTGCTGTCTAGCACACTTTTTCGTCATCCTTTTCAAGTCCTTTACGAATAGATCTTCACAAGCAACCAGAAATTTGGTCCACTCAATTACAGATTTTTCAAATAAGAGGCTTCTATAGAGACTAGGTTCATTATTAGTACATCTGCCTTCCTCATGAGGTAGCGTATAGACTTAAAAAGAAGAAAAAAATAAAGAAAAAAGAGAGGGGAGAAAAAAAAAGGCGACCGCCACCGTTGTCTAACATCACAGATCATCCTTTGCCATTGTTAGGTTATCACAGAAAAGAAAAATAGTCCTCACTTCAAGCAAAACCTATAAGGTATGGCCTAATAATTCTACCAAAGACAAGTTAAGTAAAAGAGTAGCTGCCAGTGCTCATTATAATAAAAGGAGGGAACTGTCACACAAAAGATTTGTGTCTGATCTGATTCCCCTACCAGTAACTCCAGATACGGTAGCATTTGCAAGATTAGATCCTGCAGTATTTATTTAAACCAGAGATATAAAACATGGGAAAGTCCAAAAAAATCCATGGCTCCAAAACAATAGAAAATATTCATGTCTCCTGTGACTCTGTTTCAACAGAAATGAGAATACGAGACTGAAAAATCCCAGAGGTTTGTCTTCCACCTGTGTGTGGCTAATTTTATATTTTGGCACCATCTACCTTTCTGAGCTGCCCTGGTTTGTTTTGCAATTTCTTCTGAGATGACACCTCCAGGCAGCCTAGCAGTTTGTTGTTCCATAGGAAAAAAACACTGTACCAAAGCATTTCATGTTTGTAGCAAGAGGCCTGCTCTACACTGCATTGACAAGAAATGCGTCACAGACTAGAAGTCGTCTTATATCTCTGATGGATGGAAGAGGCAAGGACAAGCTGCAGGTACTTCATCTGCACATGCCTATTCTCACTGATGCAGTGCCCACACGTATCTAGTGCAGTCCTCCTTGCTAGGAGAGATGATGCTCAGACAAGCTGCTCCCAATAGCTGTAGAAAAATCCATGCATGATCATTGCATTTTATAAGTTTAAGACTCACATATTATGAACGGCAAGCTAAAAGACTTTATTAACATATTTACTTCCTTTTACTGAAGAGTCACAGACTTTGAAGCAACCTCACTAAAAAAAATACAAAACGCAGGGAAATGCACGTTTCAAAGAGAAGTTTTTCTTCTTTCCTTAACCCTGCTCTATTCCTGCTCCAGCCTGGCCTTCAGGAGCCCAGATGGAAGATGTTTGATGTTTATAAAAGAATGAAACAAATATTGTCACAATTAAGTCAATTTTTACTTTTAAAAGAAAATTTCCAAAAACAAACAAGAGGCATTAACTGCTACAAAATTTTATGAGGCTTTAAAAAATATATTATAGCGTCTTGTCACACTGAGTAATTTTTATTACAAGGACAATTTTCTTTAATGAAAGTTGTTAGGTGAGCTGGATGGATTCCAATGGCTGTGCTTACTCTGGGCAAAGTAATATAGCCCAAACATATAAACGAGAGTAAGATTATCTCTAGATTAAAAACTAGGCTGGTAGCTTGCTAACAGACTTTGCTATAAACTTGATATACAGTGTATACATTAACAGTGCCAGCCAAGAATTTCTAAAAACTACCACCAGTCAGGAAATAGTTTTCTTTATTTTGAACTGTACATAAAAATCTGTGCAAAGGAAGAATAGAAGCTTCAGCAGGCCTGCTTAAGGTAAGCAGTCCCAAAACTTTTTTCCCTGGGACACGTTCCTGTGGTCTTCCTACTGCACTTCTTTCTTCTGGCCTCACCACCCGAGCAGAGCGACCCCCAGACACCATTAGGCTGGTGACCACCTGCAGCATGGCAAGGACTTTCCAAGGCTGGGAATTTTTACATCCAGCTGAGCTTTCACCCCAGCTACTGCACATTTCCCTACTGAACAGGCACGTAGGAAACATTACCACTTCAAAACCAAACATACGTAGAAGCTGGATGCAGACAGAGGAGCCCAAGGATTATCTTCTTTAAAGCTTAGAGAGGCAAATAAATGAGAAATGGGGCAACTTAGACATGGATCCACAGCACAGACCAGCTTAAATGGTACTGCAGTCCCAGGATCCATAAGACACAACTGCTCAGGCAAAGCAGAAGTTACCCGAGCCCATGCTCTCCCTGCCGGTCTCCATGCAGCTGTGGCTGGATCTTCCCCAGTGGAAGGTTCCCTCCCCATCTCTTCTGCCTCCCAGTGGTTCACCAACGTTTTCAGAGAGGCAGGTGCAAAGCCACCGGCAGCTTTATAGCTTATTTTGAATTGATTTGGCTTGGACCAAAGGTATTTTCCCTCAGCTATCAGTGAATAAGATTCAGCAGTTGTCAAGTTTTTAACGTGTCCTTAAACACTGTTTTCCCTGTATACTTTAAGTTAAACAGCTATTCCACTCAAGAGCTGCCATGGGACACAAAGGAACCGTATTCCCCTGAGCTTACACAGTGTGGTTTTGCAGACAGCAGCAAGCTACTGTATTGCCACAGCTAACAGATGAAGCCTCGTCTGTTTTGTGCCCTTTCCCCTCCCACAAATCACACACCAAGAGCTGCAGCACCTGCTTAGAAGCAATCGCATATGGGGACACAGCTACAAAACCCACTGCTACGTGCGGCTCTGCATCCATCCCTCCCCAGGCAAGCTGGGCACACACAGCAGGCTGCTGCCAGCAGACCGAGAGCTCTGACAAGAAGTGCTCACATCAGGCCTGCTGAGCAGCCCAGAGCTTGGTTTTGCTTTGGTTTTGCTTTTAAATAGGGGCCCTGCAGGAAGCAGAGCTGATCGGTCTGGTCATTCTCATCCTGAGACACAAACGTAGGTGTTGCTTTGAGGAAGACACTGGGCTGTTATAGGGCAGACCCATGGTCAGCAGCAGTTTGGGACTCTCCAGAGCCTGACTGATCAAGAAGGCCTTCACCTCCAGCTGCAGGGATTGACAGGCAACTGAGAAGTGCTCATCTGCTTTCTGTGCTTGGAAGGGTTTGAGTCAACCATTCTGAATCACACGGCCATTGCTCGGGTTTTTGAGTTGTGAAGGTTATTAACTGGTCACAGGGCTGAAAAGACAGCAGAGTGTTTTGGTCCCATTCCACGAAACCTTTATTTTCACAGATGCCTGAACTCACAGTAGCTGCAGAAAAAAAAAAACACTTCATTTTCACTCAGGAAGAGGTGTCCTCTGCAGAGGAGGGCAGGATAAAGCTTCTAGGCCTCAACACAGAGCTTGTATGACAATGGCATGGCTGGCATAAAGACTTTTTGCACATGTCCCTGTAAGATCTCTGCGATATTTGGAAGGGAATGGGGTACCAACATTTGTGATCTGGGCACAGAAACAAATTCATTCATTGTAAGTACCAGTCAGGGCTTGAAAATACGACAAAGATTTATGCCCAGAGAAAGGACAGGGGAAGTGCTTCCCTCCTTAATTCTGCTAGTGCAGTGCTTCATGGTTCATGTGTTACTTCAGACCTATCAGTTCAGCTTCTGCATTTTACACTGTACAGCACATCTGTGACACCAGTGCCCTTGCTCTTATGAGCACTATCGACCTCATCAGACTGAGCAGCGCTGCAGAAACCAGGAACCTTCCTAGACACCTTCCTGCATTATTCAGATGCCACAAAAGTTCCCTCTGCCCTACCTCCTGCTGAGATACTTCAATTATGAAGAAAGGAAAGCTGCTACACTCTGAAAATCCAGAGAACTTTCTCCCTCCAGCTGTAGGGCACATGGCACAGGAGAATTGAAGGACCTGCAGGATCTCCTTGCAGCCACACAGGGCTAGTTTTTCTTTCCCCCAGGTTATTTTGGCTACTCTCTAAGCACCAAAAGCAACTGTTTGCCCAGCCTTTGTTTACTGGTTATCCCAGCCTCCCACATGCAGACACGCTCATTTAAGATTACAAACGAGCCCATTCATCTTTACTTAGATACTTGGGCCTAACGTGCTGTTTAACAATTTAAGAATGAATTATACTTCTTTCTGAATCTATCACAATGTGCAAGCCAGGCCTCCCTGAAATAGAAAGCTCTACATCATTGAAATTAACTTCTCCCCCTGTTTTGGTACAGATGAGTAATCCTTTTAAACAGCAAAATGTGCTGTTACGCAAACAGGCAGCACTTACACTAGTTTTAATTTTCCTTCAGTGTTTTCACCCTCTGATCAGTGAAGTTTCAGAGGATAATAAACTGATTTAATAAATTACTGAGAACACCAGTCCCTATAATAGCAACTGATTAAGCTGATCACAGCCTTCCAAGCAGAATCTTCTTACAAAGGAAGAAGAAAAGGCCTGGGAAGGGAGAATATCAATAGCTGTTGCTTCCCTGATTATAATTCTGTGGTAGACTGTCTAAAAATGACATTTAACTTTGCAGACCTGTGCTCTGCCAGCTCTCTGTCCTGCTTAACTGGCAGTAGGGACAGGGCCCAGTTTCCACAGCACACCCTGCATCAGTGTTGGGTCTCAGCCCTGGGGAAGCTGTACTACCCCATTTGCGAATATATATAATATACAGAGACAATAAATTAGGTTTCTGGAAATCTTTGAGTCAAACTGGCTTTGTTCTCTTCCTAGATGTCCACTGACAGAAATGTTAACTGTACGTTCAATAAAACGCAAAAAAGTAGAAGACCTAAGAAATATGGCAGACTGCAAGTTGCTGGGGGCAAAGGCCGCATGTGCAAACCTGTGCTGCGTGCTTTCAGAAGCCCAAGTTGTTTAGACTTCAGCTGTCTTACACGTATCAATAACTTCCTGAATTTGCAAAGGGAACTTTCTCATAGCTTCCTCCACCCTAGAGCTGACATCCAAACCCTGCTCAGCTATGTTTTCAGGAGATAATGGCAGTGAACAGAGATAAAGGATTAACCATGAAATGAGAAAATTCACTTACTGGCATAACATATAAATACACCTAGACCCCAGGGAAAGTTTAGTATAGGCTGCATTTCCCAACGAGGGAAATACATAAGGAATGATTATCTTAGCTATGGCATAACCTTTTATTCTTTCAGGAAAGTTTAATTTGTAAAGGAGTCTGCTCTAACTGTTTCTTCCTGAGGGAATCCAGAAAAAAAAAATCATTTACTCATCCTTCCTTCATGCTGTAAGGTTTAAACACCTTTTGTTTGTTAAGAGCATCGGTTCTTACATCTTCCATACTGACTCCCTGGTTCATCTACAATATTAGTTTCTCTTTCTGCGCCTGTCTTTCCTAGGATGAAACAGTCATTCTCATTAGTTTACTCTTCTCCCTTCCAATTTCATTAAATATGTATCAAGATTAAAGCACCCACTTCGTTTTTTTCCTCCTCTGTTGACTGTATTTGATCTAAAGAGGTGATTTTGTGACTCAGTTATTTCCCTGTTAATTGCTTTTGATACCAGAGAATATTTTGCTGGCATGCTACATAGCTACAGTTTTTCAGCTACATAGCCTTCGCAGCAGCTGAAACAGAAGCAAACTCCTTGCAGCACACTTAATATTCAGCACAAGTTAGATGTAGCCATGGTGACTAGCAGGAAGGGCATTACTGTCCCAAATACTGCCTTTAAAGTGGGGAATCTGTGCCCTCATCTTAAGGCCAAATCGGTGTTTTTGATTATCTAGCTGCTTAACCATGGGGATGTCTGTACTCCTGCTCAATGCTAATATACTTTCACTAAATTGAAAAATACTGCATGGGCAGATGAAAACACTGAAAATTGTTAAGACAAGCCATTGCACCAATGGCATCACCACTGACAGCAATCAGAGGCTCATGTATGCACCACACACTGGTTCAGGATCCTGAAAGTTTATGCTTCATTTTCCCTACTGGAATTAAAAATCACAAGACCAGATTGATCTTTAACTGCATTTAATCTACATTATCAATTGCTTTTTGAGTACTACAGAGACAAGTGAGGGTGTAAAAGTGTTTCAGAAGTTTACTCACAGGACATAACCAACTCAACACAATTCCTCTGCAATCAGCAGGCTTCAAAACAGAACAAATGCACAGGGAATGAATGAGTCAGAGGAAGCTGCTGTGCTAGAGGGATGAGCTGCTTCTACTTCTGGTTAGTGTATCAGTATACTTGCACTGCAGATAGTGATGTATTAGGTAAGATAGCATGACTAAAACCTATGACTGAGACCAAACAACCCCCAAATTGCCATCAGTTGGAGAGATGCAGGCAGATAAAGCGTTAAGACATTTCATGCTGAAACATTTTGGAACATATCAAAGCTGGGAGATTAAAGCCTTAAAAGTTACTGATTTTTGCTGGGGAAAAGCACAAAAAAAAAAAAAAAGAAAAAAAAAAAGAAAAACAACCACAAACAAGCCAGTCCACAGAGGTTCGGCTTTACATGAATACTGCTGATAAAGGCAAAGAGAATTTCTTGGCCTGAAAGTATTTGGTCTGTGCAAAACAACAACAAAGGATTCCAGAAAGTGCAAGAATTAACAGAAAAATCTATTCTGGACTTTTCTGTTAGAGAATATGCCATTAGGTCCAAGATGACCCATTTGAAAGTTGCTTTGATTTGGTAGGAACGCAACCCTTTGGAGTCCAAAAGCTTTGATCTCAAGTGTCTAAGGTGAGGAAGAATAATTATGAAGGCTAAAATTAATAGCACAGACCTACAAAAATTTTGCTTTGGGGTTGCAGCCAAACAGAGTATTAGAAAACTGACAATCCGTCATTCTTACAATGATACTCATATATTAGCAACCATGAATGATGAAACATTTGCATTATAGTAAGTTAGAACAAAAAATAAAATATTTGTCAAACAAAAAGTTACCAATACAGCTGCAGGAAAAAAAAAAAAAAAAAAGACTTATAGTAACAAACTCCGTAAAATAAACTTCCTAAATGCCAAACTTAACACTTCACTCATTTCTTCCAGACCTCTTTGCCATCAGTTCCCAATGCTCTTGTTTATTTTATTGGCAAGAGATGCAACTATTAAAGTAAGTTGCTGACATCTGCCAGAAAGGTCAGTAAATCTATTAAGTCCCGAAGCACAAATCCAGGACTGTTCACAGCTGTGCTGATACCACAACTAAAAGATCTAACGGAAAACAATATTGTTCTCACCTCACACATTCATTTTAGCTCGATTACACAGAGGAGAGGGTATTGCTGATACCTGAAGATGTGCTGCTTTGACATCTTCAGCCTTGGCTTCCACTGTCCAACACACCAAACTACCATGTTCCACTGGAGACATCACACACTTAGCTTATTGCTAACAGGCAACATCAGTTTTCATGATATTTATGAATAGATGCTATCTTGAAAGAATGAGTGTCCCACTTCTTTATTGAGAAAATATCACTGCAATTAAATCTGTGCAGAAAATGTTTTAGATTATCACTTGTATTTCTAAATTGCATTATCTTTCAATTTTCTGAAACTGAAGAAGTGTTCACCTGTATCAAAGTCCCTATGTTAGAACAGCTACTTGGTCAATACCACTGAAAACTTTCACTTAAATAGCAGAAAGTGTGATTACCAATAGCAGACATCACATACGAGCTCTAGCAAAGGGTGTTCAAATCACATTTCTAATTAGCTTCTATGGAGAAGCAGCTGTAAAGCATTAAAATGCTGATTTGCACTGCAGCTGACAGGTATCTAGATATTTTTGACTTTTAGTAGATGAGGACACATACTTCAAGGTGAGGAGAAGAAAATTAAATCTGTTTTCCTGCAGCTTGCACTAATAGCTAGCTACATGCATTGGGTATCATAATAGCAAGCGATGCAGTTAGATTTATTTAATGAGCTGTAATGGAAAGCCTGCTCCTCAATTATTTTCTCTAAACTTTAGTTTGCCAGACATCCTTCACTACAAAATAATTAGCTCAGAAAGAGGTCAGAGTAAACTGGACCCTTTTAATCTACCTCATCTCCTTTCCAGAAGGATCCTTCAGCAGTAGCAACTGATCTTAAAGTAATAAATACAGAAGATGAAAAGTAAACCAGCGAGTTAATTTAGGCTGTCACAAAAAAAAGCTCAAGTAAACAACTAAAATGGGCTCTCAGGTCCTTTAAAACACTAGAGAATATACTTTTAATACTCTCCAGGCATTGCTTAATGAACAATGCAGTTTTTAGATATCCCTTTATGAAGGTACACTCAGGTACAGAAACAGTGTTTGAAGACATTAAAAAATGAATACTCAAAAAGGAAAAAATTAGAAAATAGAATCCCAGCCACATTTCGCTGTGCATCCAAAGCAAATTTTATCACTTGCTTGTCTGAAATATCTCACATCCACAAGACATGGCCAGAGGTAGAGAACAAATTACTTGTTTTCATTAACTGAAATTGGACAACTGCACCCGGCTTTATGCTCCTCTCTCCTTGGTGCTCACTATAGAATAGAATATTGCGTAGTCCACAAGTTCACTACAACAATACAAACGCTCTGCTGTAATCCCTAATCCACACAGGAGTTTTGGTAGTAAATATCACATCTAGACTGTAGGTCACAACCATGTAAGTGACTTTGGAGCCTGAACCGTATTTCTATTGTAATTTCATGCCACTACTTGAGTGAGTGATATTCACCAAAGTCAAGTCATCATGGAAAAATTGCAAAAGTATTGGCTTCCATCAGAAGCATTTTAACATTGGAAGTCTTACACCTTGATTGCAGTCTGAGAATTACTTAACTCCTTACACTGTGACTTCATGCACCTGGTAGCATTAAACCACACGGCAGAGGACCATGTTGAAACCAGACATCATCCAGAAGCTGAATTTTAATGAAATACAAATATCAGAGTACGTTTTGTGATAATTTTATTCTAATGAGAGTGAAAAGTATGTTTTTCTCAGACTTGCAAATGTGTACGCCTAGCAGGACCAACCTGCTGCCGCTTACCCAAGGGGAGATGTCACTGATAGTTATTTCAAAGCTGTTATGAAAATCTAAATAAACCTGAGATGATTTTCAATGAATGTTAAGGGCAAAAAGAACCACCTCTTCATCCTGTAACTTAATTTACAAAAATAATCCTTTTATAAGTTGTTTGAGACAGTTTTCACGGCTTCTAAACCAGAATTTGAAAGAAACATTTAGGAAAAGGTTGTAGAAAAACAGTTGCCTAAGAAAAGCTTGTTGTTCCCTCCCTCCCCCCAAATACTTCAAGGTTAAAAGCTTTAAAATAATCATATTCAAAATTCAGTACGAAAAACTGTCACCACTTTGTCCTAAGCACAGTCACTCTATTCAGAGATGTACTAACCAGATGCACTTTAGTGCATTTAAGAAGAAAAAAATGACTTTTACAGTGCTTGTGCCTAAAGATGAAAAGATAATCTCTTTAGCTGCATAAATCCTTTACTGTTCCATTTAAAGATCAAAACGAATTCAGGTTTTAAACCCTTTTCTATTTCAGATACTAAGAGCATGATTTCTTTCAATTAAAGCCTGGCAGATGTGGTTAATGGAACAGAGTTGTATTTGCTACATACCTGATGCTGCACCAAATTACACATTAATCATCCCTTGCCTTTTCTTTTCAATATGCTGTGCTTTGTGGCATGCCCTTCAGACCAAATTATGCTACATGTGGTTAAGCCGAGTAGCCTTACCTACATTTGTTTTTCCATTCAGATTATCCCATATGGTTACCTTCCGAATTACTTGTACTGCAATATAAATATTAAAAAGTCATGGGGACTTATCTTTAAAAGGGAAGAAGGGGATTTGGCTGCAGCTACCTTTGACACTAACTGAAGAGATAAGCTCCAAGACTCCCACCAGGAAACTTTCAAACAAGCTACAGAATGGTGGAGACAGCACGAACAGGGAAAAGTGACCAACCCTACAGGATGAGAGGATGAATGAAATGGAAAAAAAGTTGGTCAAAGGCAACTTTATCAGAGGTGAAGACAGATGACATTACTCAGGGAAAACATTTCTTGGACTCCTTTATTAAAAGGTCTAAAAGACTATTGCTGTCTTTCAAAGATAAGTGGTGGCTGCAGGTTGCATTCTAGGCTCCCAACATTTAGGTGTCTTCCAACCATAAAACAGCCGCTCTAATTCTTATTGCACAAAGTCCTGCTGAAAAAAACAGCTAAGCAAAGAGCCTGTAAAAACAGCAAAAGACATTAAAAATGAATGAACAAAAACATTTTCAGAACTGCTACATTTTCACAAAATACAGCTCAGGGGAACAGAGTAGTGGTGGAAGAAAGACAAAAGTTTTAACCTGGAACCACCCTAATGATCCCCCAAGGAAAAATAAAATCCCATGCACCCTGCTTATAACATTTTTCTCCTCAAAATCAAATATATTTGAGTGTGCATGTCACAATATGAAAGACTTTTTTTTTTTTAATCTCTGAGCCAGAAGGTTGATTTTGCAATTGCATTGTCATATTGTATTAAATATATTAAATTCATTCAAAATTGTTACTGCCTTTCAGTCACAGGTGCGGATTTTGACCGGCTACTGTAAAGAGGACGTTAAGTCTTTATGTATTGCCTCTGTACATACATACCACACCATGAGGCTGACAGCCCAGCTGAGCTAACACTTCCAGAACAACCCTGATGCTCCGAGACTGCAGCATTTTCAGTGCTGCCACGTTCAGCTTCAGCACTGTATCACCACAGAGCTTTGCACGTAACATATGTTTCAGAGATGACTGATGCTGCGGTTCTCATTCTTCAACAAGGGACAACACTTGTACTAAAACACTGTCATTTACACAAAAGGAGTCTTAAAACTGAGTAAGAACGGGCTGTCAGGCAATATGCAAATAACCAAACGGTAAAACGTGATGCATATGAAATTTAAGCACTTAGCCACAGTCACTGATTTCTGTCAAGCTAGACCATAGAATACGAAATACCTACCCGAAGTACTTCTGAACTGCCTGTGTGAAGGTTTTCTTCTACACGCAGCTAACCCCAAGTACATGGCAAGATGTTTCTTTCAAATGACATTCAACAATAGGTACAGCCTTCTAGTACAAGGTTTACAATGCCTTGAATAATTTAAAATTTTCAATTACTGCTAAGGGTGAAAAGGTAAAAATATGACTTTTTCATTTAAAGGAAGGTCAGAAAATACATGATATCAGTTTGTTCCAGATAATCATACTAACACAAACAATTTCTTTGATTTTTTTGAGCTATGTCTTGCCTAGACTGTTGCCTTTTGGTGACTCAACAAGGCAACTAGGGCATTGGAGCATACAATGTGCTTGTGCAGCCCATTTTATTAGGTCTACTCTTCCAGTACGTTTGGATTCTCTCATTTTGGAGTTTTTCTTACCTATATAAGGCTTTCAATGCTGCCTCTCGTAACATCCTTATGGACAAACCAATTGAAATATTTGCTAGGTAAGTGGACAGTGGATTGAAAGCTGGCTGAGCTTTCAGGCCCTAAGGGTTGTAATCAGCAGCTAGGGGGCTGGACAGTCACTAGTTGTGTACCCTAGGGGTTGATATCAGGGCTAATACCATTGAACATCTTTATCTGAGACCTTGATGATGGAACTCTGCCCTGTTCTTTTAACTCAAGGCTGAACATTGATGTAGCAAGGGACAAAGGCAGCTTTACACTTGCTCATGCAAGCTACAAGAATTAGATGGAGACCAGCAATCCATTTTGCACAACACACGCTTGAGATGAACAGCTTGACTTCTCCCAACCATAGATTCAGATTGTTCACCTAGAAACAGAAGCAGCCCCTGAAGCGCCACAAACTGCCTGTCTGCTATTCACTGCCTGCTGGCAATAATAAAACACCAGAGTCGATACGAAAACCTGCAGTGTTACAGACTGACCTGCATTTCAACTTCTCTTCCCCTCCTCATTTCTATGATATAATGGAACTCGCTTACCGCTCAACAGCATTGTAATTAAATAATCAAAAAGCAAACAAGTTTCACATCTGACAGTCCCCAGGAGAAACTTGATATACATGAAAAAAGCATTTTAGTTTACTTAGGGCCATTCTGGTAACAACAAGCTCTGAGGGATATAATTAGTACCCTGCAAGTCAGCATATGAAAAGGCTTAATTTAACTGAGATCAGAAGTAAAGAATAGCCATATAAATGAAAAGCGAAGCCACAAATCCACGTAGGACTGCCACAACTAAGCATTTTTATGATCAGGAATTCTGAAGTTATAATTTACATGTATAGCATTCTGATTTCTGCTTATCCAGAGGGTGTTATTTTGGACCACCATGATATAGCTGAGAGTCTTTAGCACGGGTCTTCAGCAGTTCTCCCTGGGATGCAGGAAAAGACAATGTCAGGCAGCTCATTTTTACTCTCCAAAAATAGCTACTGAATTGGTTTCTCCCTCTAATATAACCTATACTCTTCTGCATATTAAAACCTTCCTATTGCTTTTAAATACTCACGGTCAGAAAAAGAGAATCCTTGTATCACCAACATCCCCACAAACTTTGGGGGGAAAAAAAGCATAAGTTATCATAGCAGCCCTATTGGGAATGCTGGAAAGCAGCTTCTTTCCACTGGAACATGCTGGAAAGCAGCTTCTTTTAAACCAAACTAGATTATGAAGACTGCCTAACAAGGGTATCCCCACAGACAAAGAAAGCCCAGTGTTAGGAAAGGCAGCTGTTGGAGGCAACAGCATGCCCTGCAGCTCAGGCAAACTGGATGCTACTGCTGCACGGCATTAGACCGGTCCCACAGTTAGCTGGGCTTTCCCAGAGCAATGTGGTTGATATGGAATCCAGCACTAACTTTGAAATAGGGCTTGATTTTGATCATTTGCTTTATATTCCAGACATCCAATAAAATTCCAGACAGCAAGTTGTTCCAGCACATTCAGATTTTTCACATACAAAGCAAAGGAAACATTTCAAAAGCATGACTTGTAAAGCTTTTGCTCCTTGCTGTTACGATTTGTTGTCATTGGGACAGCCTTTTTTGGCTGAAAAATATTTATTGTTAAAGGTCACAGAATTGTGTCTCAAACAAATTAAGAAATAAATGGCTGTTGACACTTCCAGAAGATGATTCATCTGTCCAAGAGTTCCAATAATGAAAGCAACCCAGCTGCCTCTCAGGTATGCTGGAGAGCACAGCAGCCGCCAGCTAACCCAGAAATCTGTCTTCACTCTCCTGTCACTTTGTTAGCTGACTTCTCAACTTCTTCATAACCACAGCAAGAATTTCTTACTCTCAAGCTTGAAAACAGATGAAAAACTTAGGAAAGTCAGAAAACCACTGATGTGTGCAGCATACTTACTATGTGATGTGTCTCCACATACTTACTGGTGTGTCTCCATACTCACTATTTCTATTATTAAGCCCTCTTTATGTGAAGTAGAGATTCTCCGTGTATGAGAATTGACCAGGGAGACAAAAAAGGCTGATGGATTGACACTAATCACCACCTACAGAAACTAGTGCAATAGCAGAACAATTTAGCAACACTAACAAGAGAACCCCAAGGGCAGCTGGGCAAATTCCAGTGCCTTTAACCCTAAACGCAGGTCAGTTCACAAGACGTGCTAGCAAGAGGAATACAGCCTCCTTGCTGGAGATAGCCCGGTTTCTGAAGGTTAGTCTATTTTAATGAGCTATTAAAGTGCTAGAGGTCTGTTTAGACAACCCTCAAGTGAAAGGCCACCAGGAGGCACAGCAGAGTGTATCTGATATTTTATCTTGTCTGGGTAATCTCTCGATAAAAAAAATAATAGGGTTTTATTGAGCGATTATTCTTCTCATCTTTTGCTATTCACAGGAGTTTACGATGACTGTTTACTGATCTCTTTGGGAAAGAAGCTGACATTTACTGTTCTTACTCTGCTTCTCTGATCTCAAACAGGCCCTCCAGCTATCACCATGTTCAGCAATGGTTCTATAATTTCAGAAGAAAGATTGTTACAAATCTGTGGGACTAGTGTTTGAAACAGAAGCATAGCATTGCACTTGGCAGACAACACAGAAGACTAATCATTTATGATTTTCAAAGAAAATCTCTCCTCACTATTAACTGCTCACCAGTTCTGTGGAACAGAGGTGGTGATGATCATCAGCTCAGGACAGGAGATAAATAACCAGAGCAGTGACCTAAGAGCCCATATCCAAGAATGTGGACTTCTCAAGTGTACATGTGAAGTAAAAGTTTCCCTCCTTCACACAACTCAGTTTGAGGTGTTACATGATCAGTTTTCAGATCTTGGTTTAAAGCAAGACTTTTTTTTTTTAAATGCAACAAATTAGAACCAGAAATTTCTAACCAACAGTGTTTTGAGTCAAGATTATGTATTTAGGACTTAGTGCTCCTGCCTCCTGAAGACTAAGGATCTATTTAAACTCCAGGAGGCATGTGGAAGCCAGCTCCAGCGTGGTTAGGGAAGAACACTGACTGCTGGAGGAGAAGCAGCCAGCAGGAAACGCCACGGTGCAGACACAGAACTGACAGCAGGGAAGGAAATATGCTTCATCCTAACCAGTAATTGTCTCAACACGCATAGATCAACTGAGCTAGCAGGAAAACATTGATTTCAAAAAAAGGTTTTCATTAGCACACTGTGCCTGTGTCTCGTTCTCTTCCCTTGACAATTCAGCTCCCTGTCCAACACCAGCAGTCTTCTGTGTCCATCTGTAAATGGTTGCTGCACGCAAATCGATCTCAGCTACTTCCTGCAACCTTAGTATGGAAGGTGGATGACTGACTAGAAGAGCTTGCATCTCGTCAGATGCAGGTGGAACAGAGCACGAGGGACAGAAGACATGTGCATGGACTGAGGAGGAGTAGAGATGGGAGAGCCACAGAAGTGCTGTCACCTGGTCAGAAGGACACATCTAGAGAACAAGGAAAACGATCCATGGAAGACCAGATTTCATTACTTCTACTTCTCCCATAAGAAACTCGTTTGTACAATCCAGCTGTGGTTACTGCATGTCTAATTTGCTTCTAGACTGCGTAGCAATAAGGAGACCTTGTTGGGAGGGTATTTTATCTCCCAGCTTAGTCTGAAAATCCTCTAAAGAAATACTTCATATAACTGATTGATTTGTTCCAACCAGCATGCCTTGCTTGCAAACTAATTAGAGACATACCTTAGAACAAATACCATAGCTACTGGATAGTGCTTATTTTAAAGTCAATAAAGGTCAGAACACTAAATACTCACAAGCTCATTTTAGGAGTTTCCTATGAAACTCCTAAATGAAATTCTGTGCCAGAATTTTGAAGATGCCTCCTTTAGTATCCATACAGAGAGCTTTATCCTCAGTTGTATAATCTCAGTGGCAGGACTCAAACTCTGCAGCTCGTAAAAAAAGCTAAATAATCTTAGTAATTTTAATGGAGAAAACAGTTGCTAGATCTGACCATAATCCCTTAAAGTCACTGTACCCTCTTCAACACTGGAGAGCCAGCTATTTCACAGGGCTTTCAAATTCCACCTGATCTCATTAACTCTGTAATGTCTACAGGACAGACATTCATTCCTCCTTCACTTGAGTGCCTTTTTCACCATAGCAACAGTGAAAACTACATGTTTTACCTCAAGATATAAATTAAATTCTATCTTAATTTAAATCACACAGTGTGTAAATAGTTCAGAGAAAAAGATCTCATCTTTCTGCTACAGAACACATACATTCAGCAGCTACACATATACATTGCTGCAACAACTAAAAATGGTTCCTCCTTCTATGGTGATGTCTTATGACAGCAGTTTTTTATCTTCAAATGTAACGCTTAACCCCAATCCCAAATGATTGCTCTTTGCTCAAGATGCCTCTCCCTGTTTTGCACTACAGTGTAAGTCAGCAAGGGAAAGCAGTCAAAGCTTTGGATGCTACAGATTTACTTTCCAGGGGCACAACACTCAGGAGAAAAGCCAAATCATTGCAAGTCCAAGGTAGAAACCTTTCTATCAAGGTTTCTTTTCTGTATCTAGAAGAAAATATGAAATGGAGGAGTGAGCTATTTCCCTCCCCCCCCCCCTTTTTTTTTTTTGAATTCTGAATGCCAAACACCTAATCCTGCTCAGCTGGCTCCCTCTTTGTGGTGTCCAAAACACAGGACAGTCTATGCCATCAGTAGCTAAATATCACAAACTGAATATGGAACATAATTTTTGCTAGACTTCTGGCCTTTAAAACATCCTGGAACAAGATTTACCTGAACTCTGTTGCTGGCCAGAAAGAAGTTCTTTAGTCACCTTCCTTATACACCTGTTTGCAGGTTCATCGATCTCTTAGGTAGATAAGCAGAAATGAAGATAGGATAAAATGTTACACGTGCATTATCATACCTCTGTCACTGAAGTCATCCACCAGCACTATCTCTGCTATCAGCTCAGGAGGGGAGCGGTTCAGGACGCTGTGCACTGTGCGGAGGAGAGAGGACCATCCTTCGTTGTGGAACGGTATGATCACACTGGTGTTTGGAAGCTTCTCCAGGTATAGTTTGTTCTTGCAGCTAGACATAGAAGAATAAGGTCAAAGGTGGTGCCAAGAAACTCTAGCACTTCCATGTTAATTGCCGTTAAGCAACTCAGTTCATCCAATTTATGCAACTGCCTGAAAAAAACTTACTCAAGACAACACTGACCTGGTCTAGCCTACCTTGTTTTGAACACAAAGCACAGGAGAACTGGAATGAGGCTGGAAACTCAGGTTTGCAGAGTCACCATATGGACCCCTCAAATTTGTGGGCATTCCCCCATGCCATTAGTCTCCCTTAACCTTGAAATGGGGGTAATGCTCCCTCGTCTTGCAGGTGTGTTTTCAAGATAGCCTCATGAAGAACATTCAGACTACAGCAGTGAGTGCAGTGTTTATTTTCCTACAGGTGCAGCCCTGGGAGTGGAGTTTGAACTTTTTTAAACAGGTAAGATCCAAGGCCACACAAAGCACAGCTGCAGTTAAAATTACCTAACAGCTGTTCACTAGCAGGTAAATCTATTACTTTCCTGGAACACCAGTCCAGTTGAAAACCGACAGAGTTAAGTACATGAGTACAGATTTTTGGAACATATTAATGATAGAGCTAGCAGGGTGGGCTGTCTTCTTTCCACTATCACAGGAGGGAGGCCATCCTCCACTCGCTGCCCTGCCACAACACTGTGCTTATCACACAGCACGCACAAGAGCTCATTTGCAGAGTAGGATTTTAGCACATGCACAGCAGAGTGCATGCACACAGGTAGTTCTCTCCCTGTTCTCAGAAGGGCAGATGGGAACAAAATAGCTCTGGCACTGGCAGCTTTTTCCTGGTGCCTTTCCCAGGGAATGGAGAAGGATACACCTATGTGATACAAGCCCAATAAATCTGTGATTACAGGAAGTGACTGTGGTGCCTGCGTGAAAGGACAGTGGCTTATTCTGGGTCTAATGAATTGTCTTGGGGTACTGCCAAGAGTTTGCAGGCTATGGCTGCTTTCATCCAGTCCTTGGCATTGCAATCAACCTTCTTCTGAGGTAGCTGCTAGCTGTAATTCTGTAACAGGATGAAACGAGATCCCCCAAATCTCTTCTAACCCTTCTTAAACTGCAATTCTCATCTTCTGACTTGAACAAGTAGAAACTTTAGCTATTAAGTTTAACCATTAAACATGGAAAGAAACAGTTTCCCTCCAGCTATCACATCCGCAATTGCTTTACAAGACCTGTAAAATTAATATTTTAAAAAAACAGACACTTAAAAGAACTATTAGCTGGGGAAGACATGACTGCTAGAACAAAGGGCTGTATCATCTGGATGCACAAGGTAGATCCAGCATGCTCCCTTCCCCAGGGCCCTGCAGTTTCCACATTTAAAAGCAGAGGTGAGGCACTGGTTCACACACATCCACACAGAACATCTCAGAAGTGAGCTGGTTCAGTGTCAGCATGAGTGTTGGAAATCCACGGGATTTCCAGACCCTGACAGGCGATGCAAGCCAGCTGGCAGCTCTGCCCAGGCAGGGGAACGTCGGCCAGAGCTTGTGGAGATAACAGGGCTCTCCCCTCTCCTGGGGCTGCAGAGCTGCACAGCAGCTCCAGCACCTCACTGCTGCAAACAGTGGCTTCTTCTGTCCCTCCTCAGGCCAGCTGTTGGGAAGAACCTCAACCATGGTCCCAAAGCATAGTAAAAAGGCAAGGCAGATCTCTCTTTTTCACCAGTTCACCTTGTGCTTACATTCCCTTCTACCTCTGGGCATACTTCTGAACCTCCGAATTCCCATACTCTTACCAAAGATAAAAGGCTAGGTAAAACAAGTGCTTTAAAACACAGCTTGCTTCCTTCTGCAGCGCTCTTTATGGGCTTTACCTCAGCCAAACTTCATTATAAATTGCCCCCATCCAGCTCCCAAATAACATGAAACATAGCACCTCAAGTGTATCTTTTCTTTTAATGGGCAGGGAATGCACAACAAACCTTTCCAGTTGTGAATTCCTTTACTGAAGATCTCCATTAAATGCAGCTCCATTCCCTGCCCACCTAATCCTTGCATCCATTATATACATGCTGTTTATCC
The DNA here is from genome assembly GCF_964035555.1 of Netta rufina. Lineage (NCBI taxonomy): Eukaryota > Metazoa > Chordata > Aves > Anseriformes > Anatidae > Netta > Netta rufina. The sequence goes on from NC_140137.1 coordinate 13,808,164, forward strand.
TCATCTTGAGACCTCCGCAATTATAACTCACTACTTTGGGGGAAAGGATGTGTCAAACGTCAAGCAAAACCAGCTGCAGCAGGATCATTAATCCCAGCTTAAGGTGTTGGTGACTTAGACACTTCACTTATTAATTTTAACTGGGGACTAGAGTCAGAAGTTTCACGTTTTTACAAAAGTTTAAATTGCAGAATTAGCAATGAGGAATCAGCAACTTTGTGAAGCATTGGGGAATATAAGGTGATATATTAACACCTCAGGTGAGGAAATACTTGTATTGTCTAAAGCTTAAATTCTCAAAGCCCATGGCAGCCCCAAAAGGAAACTATTTAAGTTAACAATCTCAAACTATTTCCTAGAATTTCAGTATTAGCTGACCAAACATCTTTAGTTACCTGAACAACCTCTATACTTAAACATTTCAGCTGCATGCTGAAAGCATTTATAGAGCTATACTCACTACGCTGGTTTATGGGTATACATTGAGAAAGGGTGTCAAGATAGAGTATATGGTTAGGTGGCTGTGACAGCTAAAGAGGCGCTCTCAAATGCCCAAATTATAAAAACCAATTTCTGCAAATTATATCTCATGCATAAAGTAAATGCTGGATTCAGATTCACTAAGTTGTGATAAAAATGGCTTTACACAAAACAAGCTTTCACTCAAATGTCTAACAAGGCTTCCAAATTAAAATCTGCAGTTGAAAAACCTCTCAGCTTAGTATCAACAAGAGTTAAACAGGTGAATCAAAATCCAAAATTCAATTGGAACTAGTCTCTACTTAAAAGCCCTGGAAAGGTTTTTATGAGGAAGATGTTATTGCTGACAAAACTCTTCTTCACACATAGAGTGGAGCTACCCAAGTCTTGTTCTGCTCCTAAAAATTTCATGGTCATTTCCAGCTACAGGCATACCTAAGAACCAAACAGTGTTTAGTGACAAAGCCATTACCCAACTGTGCTTAGTGCACTTGTGAAGCAAGTCAGACATTTACACCAGCTTGTACTATAGAGAGAAACAGCTCTATCTTGTTAGCTGCTAAAAGTTGTTGGCTATGTCTGTGGGCTCAGGAACTGAACTGCCTACTTTCTTCATCTCTTGCAACATGTGACTCCTCCCGTTTAAGTTCAAGATTCCTTTTGTGCAGGGCTGCAAGTTTTAAGTAATTTTAACTATTTTGGAATTGAAAGTTATTTTTTTCCTGGTTTGTCTCCTGCATTTCCCATTGCAGTTATTACACACTGTCCTTTATGAATAAGATAGCAGTGCCAACAGGAACCCAGCTGTGATAGGCTTGTATTTGACAAAGATACAAAAGACCATAATAAAGAGCACAGTCCTGCAGATGTGGTAATTTAGAGCTTGTAAACTTTCACTTGTTGAAAAGCAAACGATGTACTCACTTTGGATGTCTGATGTCTGGAAGGGAACGATTCAGAGAAATTTTATCACTCACAAAGATATTAAAGCCATTTTCCCTGTATGCCTGGTCCACCCGCTCTGCATCAGTCATTGGGTAAGGTTTTCCCTGTTCTCCATTTCCTACAGACAGAAAGTAAACATGCATCATTACTACTAATTGGTGCTTAACTGGCCAGAAACTAATCCATATATCAAAAGGACGGCAGTTACCTTACAGCCCTTTCAAAAACCCCTTCATTAGTTCTGTGCTGTATGTCATACTTAGCACTAGGTCAACCATATCAGCCTAACAATTTTATTTGATATGAGATTTTGCTACAAACTACTCAGCTGTGCAAATCCTACAAGTTAGTCTTCCTTCTAACATCAGAAATAGATGAAGGGGCTATGGCAATGCTGGGGAGGATCTACAGAGTATTTTTTTTTTGTTTCACAGCAGGAAGAATACATATGGTTTAAATACCTCGATGTTGCTTTTTTCAGCACAGATGGATATGTATATTTAACAACCTGAGTTCTGGTACAGAGGAGGAAGAGCCCTTGCAGACACACCAGCGTAAAGCTGTGATGCTCAAAATGGAGCCTTCTATATAATGCAAGACAAAATCCAGAACAATGGAATAAAAATTGAATGAATGTTATGATCAACAAAATTTTTCTTACACTTCTTTTCTTTCTGGATCCCTTACCACTTTTGGGAAAAGCATAGTGTTTTGTGTTTTTTTTTGTTTGTTTGTTTGTTTTTGTTTTTAGTAAGCTTCTAAAAATCAATACTGTACCTATCCTAAAAATACCAGAATGTTATCAACATCCTTTCATCTCATAATGGTTATTTTAGAGTTGGTGGAGGCAGCTTTAACTGGGATTACCATGCAATAACTGTTGCATCATGCCAACAGCATCTTGACCCTCAAGTTCAACAATACATTCTGTGCTCAGACTACTAAATAGAATCAAACTGATGTACAAACTGTATTAGAACATGCACCGTAATCTTACGTACATACCCACACGCTCTGAGTCCCTCCTTATGGCTTCTTTGTTATGCCAGTCCTTTTTCCTTTGTCCATCACCAAAGTAAGGGTCTTTCTTTTGCCTCACGTATGATGCCTTTTAAACAAAAGATTGGATATATAGAAAACAAGAAAAAAAAAAAAAAAGCTTGTGAAACATTTTTTGATAGCCTCCTACTTCCTGTAAGAGAAGACAATACATCTTCCTCAAGGTCAGACTCTCACAAGCAAGCAGTTTTTAACCCCGAAAGGGATGAGGAAGAAAGCAAGTTTTGCTTGCCTCAAAACAGTACTTTATCTATAGCTAAGTGATTTTTTTCCAAGTGCAACATCATGTATGCAGACCAGTATTCTTAATCAGAGAATCTATTAAAAGCTCCCATTTTCATTTTGAAAACATCTAATACATCTTACTTCCTATTTAATTAACAATAAAGCTTTAATGGGTGACCTATTGCAGGATCATTATTAATGAGCACACTACTATACCTGAATAAAATAAAAATAAGATTTAAAAGGTCATTTATTAAGACTCTTGCTGCTCAACTTAAAAGCAAGTTTCACATGAGGCATGAGCCTGCACCGAATGCAATTAGAGCTGCTCTTTTCATGATGTTTTTTCTGAAATTCAAAAGCAATGAGTGCTTTGGGAACAAGTTAGCAAATGAAAGATGGGGTGAATTCTGGTTCAAAGAGACTATGGTGTGTGGAAATAAAACCGCGATACATCTCTAAAAACACTGACATCCCCAGAAAACAAGGGAGATACATATGTATATATATTTTAAATAGGCTTTAGGATCAAGAAGAGAACATCTCTAAGAATGAGAATTTTTCTTTTTAATGCCTCCAACTTGCAGAGCAAGCTCCACAGAATACGAATTTCTATAAAGAAAAAAAGCTAAAGCAGGGAAGTGCTCAGAGGGCGAGAGGCTTCAAGTCTCACTCTAATGGGTCGATCAAACTAAACCACCACCAATAAAAAGCAACAGCTGGCATAGTAACCTTGCATGGTTACCAGATATCTCTGGCATTAAAAGCACAGATGCCATTTGCTTTAATAAACTACAAACTCGTTATTTTCATGCCTAGATTTGTCTTGCACAAGTAGGGCATCTGGGCATTTTACTTGCTATTTCACTCCCTTCTGTCTGCTGAAGCATATCTCACTGCAGTCTGGCAGACAAGCTCTGCTGAGCCTTGCCGTGAAGGTTTTGCAGGTTTATCCCCATCAGAGCAACCCTTTTCTACAGCCAGTAGGAAAGGCACACTGCTAGTGTTTTCTCCACTCAAGCTCAGCACCCTCAGTGCATCAAAGTTGGACTTAAGCTAAGATGTCCAAATGCAGTAGGGAAGCTGAAGGTGCATACCCTGTTTGCCTGGTTTTGGGTGGTAACCCTTAGCAAAGGAACTGCACAAACAGCACGAGTTGTGCTGGCTGTATTACCAGGCCAGAGGGTAATAAACAAGTGGTCCACAAGAAAGAGAGCTCAACCCGATTAAGAGCTGCCCTATGAACTATTAGAACTTGCTTGGGATTTTCTTTTCCATGCAAGAGATTTAAAATCACTCTAGATCCTTTCAAATCAAGGATCACAGAGTGATTTACACTCAGCTGCTTGACTTATCTGGCAAGACATTTTACAGACCTGGCAGAAGTTGAGTTTCATCCAAGAAACCAGACACTCGGTTACACATATCAACGAGTATCAATATCAGAGCATTTCCCTCCCTGCAATTCAGATGTACTTTCACTGCAGGAACACTGATGGGCACTCGAAATGGACAAGGAGTCACACAGCTACTTCTCAGCATGAAGAACTATTACTGAACTTCCACCTCTGTCACCTGGAGCTAACAAGGGTATTCTCTGAAAAATATTCGTGACACAAAGATGGAGGGAAAGGAATTTCTCAGGGCTTCACGGGGAGAGTGAGACCACACTATGCGATAGGAATAACAGTGGTGAAAAACATAGCTGCCAGTAAAGGCTGGTTATCAGGAAAGGGCAGTTATATCCAGAAGAAGTGACCACTTCAAAGAAAAAGCCCAGTGGAGTTGTATTTAGATGGTATATCTGATTTCTTTCATCCTGCCCATCGTTATTCATCTTCATCATCTGTTCCTTTATTTTCCACCTGATGAAGTTACCTGAATCAAAACTGATAGCTCATTTTACATTAATAATCACTGCCCCTTTAGCCTATTAATTCTAGTCTTCTAAATCTTTATTTCTGTTCAAATGCTGAAATGTGCGGTGTACCTTCCCAAATTCCAATCTGCACCTATTAGGACACAAAATTAAGATTGTCACCAGCAATCTAATATCTTCAATTCACCTGTTGGCATTTGCTGAGGGAAACAGGCTTTATAAGAGGCACTCTTATAGGGAATAGGCCTCACCTATTCCCAAATCACAGGTACTAGGGCAGTGCAGCTCCAGAGCAGCAGAGCTGTGGTGAAGAAGCACACTATTGTCCCTTTTCCCTTTCTGGAAGGGTTTCTGACCATCACTGAACTCTGATATAAACATCAAACTGAATTGGATAACTGTCCCATTAAACACCACTGTTCTTACGCAGATTTCTAGACATATCACCTGTTGATATGAAAGGTATGTTTAAGTGTGAAAATGAACACGTGCACCAGGAACCAAATGTGAAAGAAAGTTTCAGTAGTAGTGCAAACTGAACACAGTGGACAGCAGCACACATGGGGGAAAAGAGCAAGCATAAAGCTTGTCCTCAGGTCAATCTGAAGCTGGTGTCAACAATACGATCAGAGCACCTTGAAAACCAGGGGGTGCATGCCCAGACCAGCCATAAAGCTGTCTGCTCCCCAGGTCTCCCCATCAACCCCACTAAATATTGCACAGCACACGCTACCGTTTCTTTGAGATTTGTGCCTCTGTTTTACAAGATCTCCTCTTTGCCAGGCCTGTTCATGGGCCTCTCTCCTCCCTGGGATGCTCCTGTGCCAGCAGGAGCCCTGGAAGGCCTCACACACCACACACCTTCCCTGCCAGCAGCTTTTTGCCAACCTCCCTCGCACACGGCATGTGCAGAATTGTCATACTGGGCATGGGAACAGCTGGCCAGTTTGAGAACTCAGTATTTTAAAGTCTTTTGTCTGCTCTTTATAGCTCTCTGGACTGGATGAGCAGTACAAGGAGAATGGCTTACAACGCCACTGCCTGTTCCACCATTAGTTGTGATCCAACACTTGTAAAACCCGCTACCTGCAGTTACTCCGGAAATCCCACCCACCACAAGGCATTATAATGCTGTTTAGGGGCTAGATCTAACCAGCAATATAGAGTGCAGCTCAGAGCCTTGTAACACCATTGTGCCACCCTATGCCAGATGTCCAAATCTCTATGAACTGACCAGGGGACATCAGGCACAATGAAGAAAATTGAAAAACAAAACAAACAAACAAACAAAACAAACAAACAAACAAACAAAAAATCAGCAAAAAGACATCCAACTTGACAAGAAGCTAGGAAGAATGTTTTACATCCCACCTCTTCAGCAGCTTGAGCCAGAATTGCAGAAGCATCTCGCTCCCTTCGACTTCTAGCCTGTACATGTCCCTTTGGAAAAGCATCCCAGGGGGATTGCTCTATCTGAAATACACTAAGAAGGAAAGGTGGATCTTGAGCTCCTGCACACAACAGCTCAGGAGATGGGAGACCAGCTCAAATTATACCTCAAAGGACTCAGACCAACATCTGCACGAAGCCTACAGAAAGCACCTAACTCTCACGAGGACAAGGAGCAATCTGAAAGCCATTAAAAAGCAGTTTCAGCCTCCATGCTCAGGGTGAGCATCTTCAAGTACTGGGCTGGAGCTGACCTTGTGCTTCTGTTTTCTATATGAGATACTAGGAATACAGAAATAAATTTTCTGCACAGCTTCAAGCCATTGTTCATAGAGGTCAGCAATGTGCATGTAAATACCTGCAGAGCAAGCAAACAAACCTGACACGACAGCATGCCATCCTCCAGTTCTATTAAAAAGAAGAAATCACAGAGACTGCCACTGCATTATGTGGAGTCCAAATGAGGCATACAGACAGCAGGAAGTCTAGTAGAGACATCACGTCTTGCTCTCAAATTTATGCGTAAAAATCTTTGAATTTGGCTAAGCTAAGCTGGGTCAAAGCCACATGTCAAGAGAAAGACTTCAGGAATTTGCAAGCTTCATATTAAGGATGAGGGGAAAACGACAGAGCACAGACATCAGCCATTCAGACCCTTCCAAACTACAGCACTGGGCTTTGGAGAGATAGAATATGAGTTATTTATCCTTAAGTCTTGTACAGAGCCTTTTCGTAAGCTCTCACTCCTGGAGACTCGAAAGGCCTGACTTTTCTCTACATTAGCACTGGCGAAGGAAAAAGAGGTCTGCACAGCGTGACTCATCTGTTCCTCTGCCTTCCATTCTTACAACATTACTGCCCTGTACAAACGAAGCCAGACAAAAGATTCACACAAGATAAACATGGTATTAATCTTCTTTGGATCAACATACCTTTCTAGAAGCACCTTTTCAATCTTTAAGGCTAGACGTAGCTGCAGATGGCCATGACAGACATGCTGCATTGTGGAGCTGTTTTAGCCTTGGGCAGGTAAGTCACACGAGTCAATACAATTCAGAAATGCTCCACTAAATTTAATTCAACTTGGGTAAGTGTTAAGAGTTTAAAATATTTCTCTTAACGGTATCACTTGCAAGCAAGCTTACAACACTTACATTGCTTTCACAGGTCACTATTAAAGCATCGTATCTGAAAAGCCTGCTGTGAGTCACTGACAAGTTCTGTCAACAATGTCTGAACATTAATTTTAAAGTGACTTTCAGTGCTAGAAAACGAACGTCAGTGTCTTTGCTTCAGTGAACTTGCCAGCACCCACGATCAGCGTAGCCCTGCAGGGAAGGTGCAGTCGCAGCAGTCTGGTAGCAGAGTATTTTGTGCTAGAAATCACACTTTGAAAACCAACTTAAGCAGACTACTGAAAAAAAGTCAATGCAAGTGATAAACATTTACCTTCCCCCTCGAACGCAATTTTTATGCTCATGTCATCACTATTAGCGGAGCAGTGTGTAAAGGTACAGGCAGCATGCCACCACTGTCACAGGGAATATGTGCATAAACGCCCAGTCTCCCTCATTGTCAAAATAAGCAGGCTCCTGACACTGACATTATTTTGGAAGCTTTCTTTCTTTTTTATTTTTTTTAATTTTATGTCTGAGCTCTAGAAATCCAGACAGCACACATGGACCAGAATGTTACTTTTTTTAGTGGTTTTCTTCAAGGATGCTGCATGGGATTTGACTCATTTATGCAAATTAAATAACTTGATGATACTCCTTCAACAGAAGCTCTAGACGGATATCTAAGCAGTCTGCAAAACACAGAAAGTTTTCTAGGACCGACTTTTGCCTTCACTATTAAACAAGCATCTCATTTGTGGGGAGCTAAGTCTTACCTGGAATACTGCATTTCATGTAAATTTTCACTTTCATCCTTTTTCCCCATGAATTCTAATTGCATAGTCGAAGGTCTAACATTTTTGTCCAAAACCCACAAGCACAACCCCCTCCTTATCTGTATTTGAACTGTGAAATACAGAATCACAGACTCATCTAGGTTGGAAGAGACCTCCAAGATCACCTAGTCCAACCTCTGACCTAACACTAACAAGTCCTCCACTAAACCATATCATTAAGCTCTACATCTAAACATCTTTTAAAGACCTCCAGGGATGGTGATTCCACCACTTCCCTGGGCCATTCCAATGCCTGACAACCCTTTCAGTAAAGAAGTTCTTCCTAACATCCAACCTAAACCTCCCCTGGCACAACTTCAGCCAATTCTAATGGCCACTGTTTGAACATTGAAGTTACCTACTCCGCACAGTTAGGGTAAATTGGCATTAAGGATCTGGATTTCTGTCCCTGTAAAACAGGTCAGCAAACAGAAGTACCAGGCTATAGACTTTGTAGTTCTGTTTTTCTCTACCTTAGCTTCTCATTTTGCAAAAATCTGTTCATTTTTTGAAATGGTCAGTTGTAAACAGCAAAACAAAGGGGAGATTTCAAAGCCCAAAAGGTTTATTGCAATCATCTAGTCAAGTTATGTAAGTGCACGGGCCATTGAATTTTATCCATTAACTCCTAGAGCAAGCCCATAACTTCTGTTTCAGCTCAAGCACATTAACTTTTCCTTAAAAACTGGAAGCTGTTTACCACTAAGTGATTACTTCTCCAGCAATACCTTAAACTAATCTCCTGCCTGCTTCCATTTTTTTTTTTTTAAAGTAAAAATGAATTGAAGTAGAAAGGCATATTAAACAATATATTGAAAATGGATTTAGACAGATTGCTGTAAATAAGCCCCTTCTGTTGTCTACCATGCTGTTACTTAACATGCCACCAAAGGAATCGATCAGCATTTAAACGCCAAACACAAAAATGGAATTTTAATCTTTTCTGTAATCACTATTTAGTGTGCCTGGCTCCAGCCAGAATACAAGAAGAGTGGATGGAGATGTAAGCCAAGAGCTTTATATACAAGAAGAAAAAAGATTTGTTCAAGTGCATACAGCTAATCATAATGCTGTATGGATTTCAAACCCTGTTCAAACATTTACTCTGTTGAGTTTTCCTTTAATTTTTTTTTGTAAACCAAGTAGCTATAATGAGACCCAAGGAACTATGATCTTCAGATGTTATTAAAAAAATGGCAGATTCACCCTAGGTCTCTCCATTTATCCTAGCAACTCAGCAAGTATAACTTGCATTTATACCTTACAAAATGCTGAAGATGACAAAATGATCCAGAAAAACAACAGAAATGGAGAGCAAATAGAAAGCATTCATTTATTTATTAAAGGAAGTTTTTGCCTGAGGCAGATGTAGGTAATGTACCTGTGTGCTAACTTGAGCTAGGTCAAAAATATTGAGCAGAAATTCACTGCAAGAGTTCAGTTTTGATTATAACTCCATTAGCACTCCAGGCAGCCACTAGATATTTTAAACCAGCAATTGACAGCACACACACACACAAAAAAAAAGCAGGATTTCCTCCTCTGTTGTTAATAGAAATTGAGCTTTGAAAGGCCAGAAGGAAGAGCATTTCACTTCCCAGACAGCTGTGCCTAAACTACACGAGGAAAGACAGGGACATGGTTCAGAGGTTCCTCTCTTTGCTGCTGACACCACCAGCCAAAAAATTCTCTGCAGCACTCCGAACATTTGACAGAGCTAAGACACTATCATTTCAAAATCTATTCACTGGCACAAGCTGCAGTGCTGGTAAGTTGCAATTAATAAGGGCAGAGCGTGCAGACTGCTCCATCATTCCGGAGGACACAGCGCAAGACTCAAGAGCACGCACTTTGTGTGCAGCCTGTCATGAGCCATGCCCCAGCAAAGCAGAAATAAGAAACGTGTAACCTCACCACCGTGCAGCACCAGCTTCGCTCCAGTCTTCCAAATCCTGGAAGACAAACAGCTTTGGAAGGAAGGAAAGCCTACATTTTAATTATTGTGGGACCATCAACACTAAATGGTGGTAACCTTCTCGTAAATAAAGTTTTATTGCACCATGGGGAATTTTTATTTTATTTTTTATAATGAAATGTGTTAGGTTATCAGCATGCGTTGAACAACTATGTACAGAACCCATGCAGTGCAACCAGACTCCATCCCTGGTACTAGTGTGAAAATAGCTGAGATTTTCAGATCTAAAAAATAAATAAATAAAAATCTGCAACGTCAGTTGGAGGCACTCTTCCTGGGCCTGGAAGCTGAGCATAGCCTCAGTCAGTTGCAGCTCCTCATTTACTGGAACGGGAAATAGCGTACTAGTAGAAAAAGGAAGCTGCTAAAAACTTGTCCTGCATCCTACCCAAGTGTTTTCAAAAGGTTAGTTTTTGAAGCTATTTCAGCCCATCAAAAATTTAAAAGCTACATTAATATAATCCATATCTACGGCATTTCAGGAACTGTTAAAAGGCAAGGCAGAACTAAATGGCAGCACATCATGCGGAAAGATTAAGTGCTTTCAAAGACAAAAAAGTCAAGTACATCTTCACAGCTATGTTGTGACTCAGATCCAAGCAACAAGTTTGAATCAGATCTAGAGGTTCCCTGCAGAATGCCAAGATCCTACGATTTGGCCATCGTGCTCTTCTCTCCCACCAGAAACACCACGAAAATGAAAATCCATATGTTCGGATTTGTGCTGTTCTTTGAGACAGTCACACTTCAGGGTATGGAGATAACTTGCCTGGCTCCTTCAGGAATTAAAGGCAGAACTGCTGCCCGTACTCCTGAGCAGTCCTTATCCTGTGTCAGCTAATTAAACCACAGCTGAACCCAAACCAGCTGAAGAAATCAGTGCTCCAGGACAGAGCAGAGCCTTTTCTGCAGAATACCCAGGGACAGTTGGTAACTGTTTGCAGAGCTATTAAAGAAATAATTTCAGGATTCTTTCAAGAGGCCGTGCATGCTGTAACTTGGTGGACAAGACGGCCTACTGCTTAAGCATTACCCAATTTTAGCTGACACAATACTTTTTAATGCAGAAAGCTTTTTGGATCAAGTGCTAGGGCAGTACTTTGTTGAACCAAAACTTTCCCCCTTTTATATTCCCTCATTTAAGTTTTATTCGACCTCAATTGCTGAAAAGCCCTTACCACAAAGAAACGTTTATCTGCAAAAACATCCTGGTTTATCAGCTGATTAAAATCTAAAGACATCAGCTGAGGACAGTGATCTGACATCCAGCTTAGTCATCTCTCTCTACCAAATACTTTACTCTTTGTTCTTCACTTACCTTTAGAAATAATATTACGGTTTTGCAGTGTTTGCTGTTCTAAACCTAGTGTTTGATTAATTCAATCCAAGCCTCCAAATGCACAATGCCATCTCAAAGTCAGTGCAAACAGTGAATTCTTCCCCAGGTTTTAGAGCGTACCTGATAGCACAGCACAGTTTCAGGCTCAAGATTTCTTTCAGCTGTCAAAAACCCAGCTGAAACATTTTTAGACTTCGGAACAGGACTCATAGCTGTTGTGGGCAAATTAAAGCACTCGTCTTTTCCGTTCACTTAAATGTTTAAAGCCCTTGATATCAGCAGAAATGCTGGATTTCCCACATACTAGCATGTCTAAGGGTTCTGCTCAAAGTCATGGAGTAAGCTCCTGCGGGCATTTAGTTGCATCAGAAACCTCCTCATTTTCCCCCTCGAGCGACAGGCACGGGCTCAGTGACCTTGCTTTAACATACAGCAACATGCTGTAAGTTTCCCAAACAAGAGTTTGCTCCCTGGGCTATCCTCGTGTTGAAATTGGAAACATGTTAGTCACACTGCCCGAGGTACTTCTACCATGATGTGCTTTGACAGCGAATATGGAAGGTATGAGGACTTATCTAAGTCATCTCCCAACTGCCATTCAAAACAAGATTAAAGCTTTCCCATCTCTCTTCTCCTTCCCTTTCTGCTATACACGCTTTCTGGAATCTCCGACTTACAGACTATGCTGCATAAGCAGAAACACTTGACTAATCTGCATTATGCTTTAAGAAAAACGCTGGATGTAAAACCTGTTAATTCCATCATCTCCATGAATTCCCTGTACTCAAACTATAAACGCCCGATCAGATTAGAGGAACATCAGGCCAGTCAAAGATTGCTCAGATGGACACAACTTCCAAGGATTTTGAAAATTAGCAGAGAACCACACTACACATGTATATCATACCAGCAGAAATTCAGAAATCTCATGGCTGATACCACAAAGAACATAGTGTACCATCCTCAGCATCAATACTACACAGGTGAGATTTACAGTACGCGGACAACAAATACAAACTTACACGTACGCTAGGTACTGCAAGTAGTTGGACCTGGTAAGTACGTGATTGAAAATTTTACTTTGTTCAGTTTATAAAAAAATACATTTGTGACTGGAAAGGTGGAAGAGCTACCACTATTTTTGCAAATAGCATTCAATTTCATAAAATGGAATAGACAGACCTTGGGAAATCCTAGTTTTAGTGCTGAGAAAATTGAGATGGCTGCTAAAGGTCCAACAAACTGAAGTGAGAACAGGACAAAAATCTATCCATATTGACAAATCTATCCATCAGAGAAATCTATCTAGATGTCCAGAGAGAGGTCTAAGTATTTTCCTTCAGACTGATAAACCAAGATGAAACGATGCTGCACAGATCTCAATTTTGAGACTTTCCAATGTGCAAACTATGCTACTAGGATGCCTCGCATTTTGTGATAAAGACAGCCACTAGTAAGACAAGAGACTGTATTATAAACATGTTTTCTTAGTAGGAGGAACTAGGCAGTTTGAAAGCTTGCTGACAGTGATAGTTTTAAAAAAAAAAACAACCAAAAAAAACCACACAAAACAGAAGTGATCTGGATTTTACGTGGAAAAATAGACGGAGCATTGCTGCTTCCCTAGCAAGCAGGGTATGAAGCTTAGAAATTGCCTTTTCCCCCCAAAATTTTGAAAGATACTAGAAAGAAGTCTGTTTTTTTTGTTGTTGGTGTTGTTTTTTTTTTTCTTTTTCTTTCTTTTTTTTTTTTTTTTTAATAGAGGCTTTATCCATCACTTGGAATCCCATAGAACGATAGAAGTGTCTCCTACCAGGAATGCGTGGGGAAGCATGATGTGACCAGGAGCGACAACAACATCTGCCAGCAAGTCAGACTCAGCGCTGGGGGATGTCAAGCAGCCACCAACCGCACTCACCTGCTAGCACAGGAGAGGATCCCCAGACACTGCCAGCTCACCCTCCTCAGCAGGTCACAGCTGCAGTCTAACAACAAACTGTCACTGGAAATGCAGACGGGTGACACAGGACCTCCCGTGCTTTCCCTGCTACAGACACCTGCTGAATAAAGACCCAGGCCCAAAGGAATCTAAGAAGAACCTAAGAGATCCAAAGGCTTGCAGGTATTTTCAGAGATTGTTTTTTCACGTTGCCATCTGCTACAGGAACAGTAACTTGCTAATGTAATACTTACACACCACTTGAACAAAGTAATTCTAACCAACGCCAATAAAGCAAGGGGAACCGCACACATTTGTTTTATTTTCCACACTCCTCAGTCAGTAACTTCAGTGCTGACTCTGCTTTCCTGCCTTCCAGTTACTGCTCAACCAACAGGACCTGTCACAACCGCTGTGACAGCTGTGGTTTAGAAAAAGCCTCGGTTTTAATTGAACGTGTTTATCACTATTACTTCAGGTGGTGCTCCAGGTTTTGCTCCCTAGTTCATGCGTCTAGCATCAGGCTCCTAGTGACATTTTATTAGTAGCAACACAGTAAAATCTCTTTTTTGCTGTTGTTTAGAACAGAATAGCACTATTTTCCTTTTAGATATTTCAAGAATTTTAAAGGACAATTTTCTACCAACTTCCTGGCAGACTTGATGCTTCTTGACAGTGTTATGCTAAACTGAAAACATCAGCACTAAAAGGCAACATTTTACACGCCTCTTCTTCCCAACAAGTTATTTAACTGCTGGTTCAAACACCAAGCACACTGCATTTAGCAATAGCAAATGCTCAGATCGATGCCAAAATTAATCACGCTCCTCTCACCATCAGACTTCCTGCTATTACCTCTGGTACTCAAAAAATGTTTGAGCCATCCTCAAGCCTCCAGTTTCCCCGTTTGCGCTGTCAGTTCCTCTGATATACTCGTGTTTTGTTTGCATTGCCAAGTTCTCCTTGAGCAGAAGGCAGTAAATAGAGTTGCTGCCCTTGATGGCAAGGAGTCCTGCTGGGCGCTGCAGAGCGGAGAGGCTGTAGGAGATTCGTAGTCAGAGCATTCCTGTAAACAGCTTTCTCTGTCAAAAAGCATGAGCCACTCCTGGAGACCAGGCAAAAGCTGCATGATCCCACTTGGAACAAAAGGTAGAGCTAACTTAGCTAAAATTAGCTAATTTCAGTCTTCAAACACCTTCTAGAAATCCAAACCATCACTGGTGGGTTACAAAGATTTGCAGGAGACATCACAGAGTTAAGGACCAAAATCTCACCGTGAACTGGCTGCTGAAGTTATCCCACAAAAGCTCTGGGCACGCTCACAGGAGGTTGTGTTTATGATAAGTGGGTTGTGACTTCTCCCCCGTTAGACACTGAGGTGCCAGGCACGCGTACCCAGCAAGGCAGTGTCTACCACAAGGGAGGGATGGCAAAAGGGAATTGGCAGAATTCCCCCAAATCCTGTCTTATGTGCCATCTGGTCATGCTTCCCAAGTTTAATACCTCTCCCCTATGCCTCTCCCCCTTTTGAACATGTTTAACTGTGAACATCACACATCTTTACATTGTCCCAAGGCTTTTACCCTCCATACCTCTACCCTGAAACTGGGATGAGGCTGGCCCAAGGCCAGGAAAGAATCAAGCAATTTATGCTGAAATAAAGAATCTAGAGGCCAGATTTGTGCCTCCTGGAGATGCTCTCTAGCAGTGATCACCACTTGACCCAGGTAGCTGCAAGTTGTAACGCAGCAAGGAATTACCTGGCTGCTCAAAGTGTCAAGAGGGGCAGCAAGAGCAGCACGCTGAGCCTGGTTAGGGTACAATAGGAAAAAAGAAATTGAATCTGGTGACATAAATTGGTTGGGTCTGGGAAGAAGGCTGTTGACAGTCTGAGGTCAACTCAGAGTTGTATCCAACTGCCAGTGTAAGACAGGTGAGATACCCAATTACTGGAAAAGCATAAGCACAGCTGGTGAATTATGGAAAAGAGGGGCTGGGGATGCAGACACAAAAACTATGTACACATACAGGTGACAAATCACTTTTGGATATCACCTAGAGAGTGACAAACAGGTACCACCTATAGCAGTGTCAGGATAAAAACTAAGAGCCATGCGGCTTCTTCTGGGACAGGTAACAACTCTGCGAGAGAAGGCATCACTCCACTGAGCAAGGCAACAGCCTTGTTACTCTTTATATCCAGATTGTAATTTACTGAAATTTAATCAAGACCTACATGTTTTGATGCAAACATCCATATCGTGTCAAAATTAGATTTTGCAGAACCTTTCTAGACCCTTTGAGGTTACCTATCGATTTCAGTACAGGGATAAAAAGCATGTTTAAGTCTGCTGATGTTGCCAGCTAAGTGGAGAACAGGATTAAAATCTTGAAGTGGTCCTAACAACCGAAAACCACGTCAAAAAATTAGGATACCATTCAAAGGGTAAAGAAGACAGCATTAACTAAACAAATGCAGGATATGAATCACTTATTATGCTGCTCAGCAGCTGTTTGGTCATTTTGTCATGGGTGATGACAGATCACTGACTTTATGATTCTTTCCTACTGCTCAAAAAAAATTTCATCCTGAGATATTTACAGAAACATCACATACAAAAGCATGTAAAGTTATGGGTGCTGACTAGGGCAGAGATGACTGGGTGGACAGGAAGGGTAAGCATTGCAGAAAGTCCCCTTGCTTTTTCAGACTGCTGCAAGAAGAAAATGGAGAAACATGAGATTAAAAGCTGGAACTGTGGCAGAGGCTTTTCAATCACATGAGAAATTAATGTGTCCCATCTTAAGCCAAAAGCCAGACTTTGAGGAGTCTCATTTTACCAGAAGGGTCTTTAGGGAGATCTCTCCCTTGAGCATACATGTACAGTGAGAACACCCAGCTCTGGTAACCTTCACTGACTAGCTTCTAGAAACTTAAAATAAGCAAGGGCTACAGCAGCTGGACAATCTCACGAGCATCCAGTAGGAATCACACTAAAACATCCTACAATGCTTTCCTTTTTCCTAGGTCTGCTCCATGTCCTACAGCACAGAACTGTATTCCAAAGAAACTGAATTATTTGAAGCCTTTACTGTCCTCCAGTATCATTACAACAGCACAAAGTTAGGCCTATAATAAAATCTAAATTCTCTTCTCTACAGCACATCGCCTGACCTCGCTATAATGAAGCTCCATGGGACTGAGAAAAATTGTTGTATAGGATGACATTCTCTGCAATGGAGATTTTGTAGCTTGTTGTGCTAGAATAAAGTAACCAATCTGACTGGAACATGTTATACTTAGGTTTTTTTATGAGTCTCACTTCATACTGAAAGAATACTGTTTAAGTGGGGACAAAAAAAAATCAATAAAGAAATAAAACACGGTTGTACATAAGGTACAGAAGAGAATGGCCTACATAAACTCCTCACATTTGCTTACGTGTTTGTTCTACCAAGTCTTATTAAACAGACAAAGAAGTTTGTTCCGCTGGGACTATTTTAAATAGGGAAGGCTATTAGCAGGTCTTGTTGAGGTGCATCTAAGCAATGCATTGCATGCACCATCTCGTGTCTTCCTAAGATTTATGGTGTAACACCTCAAAGCAAAAACGGTGCTGGTAAAACAGTGCTACTGCACAGCTTACACGAAGTGTACAGAGACATGGCACTCTTTTATCTGTCTGGAAGAATTTTAAAGGTAAACTTTGTTTTTGTTTTATTTTGTTTTAAGCCTTCTTTCAATGAGAGCAAGAAGTGAGGCGTATCCTTTATCCTGGATTTTGGGTGTTTCCAGAACAGTTGTTCCAGGTAGTATTCAGGTGATGCTTGGTGTGGTAACCTTGCTGAATGTGTATTGTTTAGTTTTTATTTCTCCTCCCTAAGATCAGTCAGAAATCAGAATGAAAGCTTGTGCTGTTTGCTCTGCTGCAAGCAAACAAACACACAGAACAAACACCCTCAGTCTTGCAGCAGGCAGAGGACAGGAACCTTGATCACCATACAGCAACGTTACCTTCCTCCTCCTCCTCCTTAGTGCAGGAGGGCACAAGGAACCCCAGCACACACAAGACAAACCTGCCAGGTGTTTGGAGATGCAGAGCTGTTCCTTACACCACACGGACAGATACGCCCAGTTCAAAGACCCTGGGATATATAAACAAGTACTAGTTCTTCAATCACTGCTACTGGTGACCAGATGTTTCGTTTAAATGGTCCTGTCACTGGCTTTTAGTACAGATGGAGATAACTCTACAGAAAGGTGTTATCATTAGAGCCATTCAGAATGATAAGGATGATGCAAGGAGTTCCAGTGCCTCTGAAGAATAATGTCCTGCAGAAAAGCGACAGCAAAATCATGGATGTAACATGAAGCATGTAAAAAATAGGTTTTCAGACCAGTGTTTGCAATGTTGGCCACATTTTTATTTTCCTCTCCCTGTAAAAGCAGAGGTATTTTGAAAACAGAGTGCTCCAAGTCTTCAGCACCATTTGCAATGGAGATACGCAGAGAGCCTCCTCCACTTTGAAGTCTGACTGGGCACTTGCATCTAGCATTAGGCAGACTTCCTAAATTCTGTGCCACAGTTGATTGCAACAGAACAAAATTATTTTAGAAATTGTTTTTCTATTTTAAGCTGAGTGGTTTTCAAATGTTTTGTAAGATGTGTATCTGCTGAGTGGGGAGTAAAGCAGGCTGAGCAAACCGGGACTGACGAGACGCAGTCAGTGATAATGAACTGCTCTTATTACCATATGAGACCAAAGTTCAAAACTCGATCTGTGTCATAAGTGAAGAATCAATCTGATTAATTTTGCCAATAACCGCTCTTCGGAAACGTTTTTCATCACTACTCAAGGAAAAGCCCTGACCCGATGAATAAGTGCATTCACTGGAGCAGCTCCGGGCAGCCGACTCTCTCCAAGACCTACTGGCCCTTCAGACCGATCTCCTGACCACAAAAAGCTTTTACAGAGCTTCCTTTTGTTCACGACAAAGGCCTACTTCACAGACACTTTCTGCAAAGTCTCTTAAAAAAGAACAACAACAAAAATATCGACTGCACTAGAGCACTACTATATAATAACTCTAGACTAATATGGGAATGCAGGTTCCCTCCCTGCAAATCAAAAAAGCTTTCTGTTCAAGAACAATTTTGAAGGAAGCATACCACATATACAGACACAACACAGCTCATTACAAGTTCTTTTCAAGTGACAATCAAGGCGTGAACACTGCAACATCTTCAAACCTTTTGGCATAAGTGAATTGGCTAAAAAGTTCGGAGTGACTTTGCTCGGGAGGTGGACATCCCTCTGTGCTCCACCTGACCTCACTCATAATCATTCAAGCTTCAAATCTGCTACTAAAGCCTCCGTTGTAAGCAATTATTTGCCTCTGTGCAAAAATGTTAATTTCATGCTCTGTAAACACATCTCCTTGCGAAAGACCAGCCTGCCTATAAAGATTGCTTTTGACAGCCTGATGACCATCTTCTGCAGCAAGTGACTGAAACACCTTTCGGTGAGCTGGAACATCTGTTCTCTCCTCCAGAAAGGAGAGGACACGCCAACATGACATGTTTACAGGTGAGCCACATATATTGACCTTTATAGAAGGAAGTGGGAGAGTTTAGGCACTTACTTAGAGCAGAGCAACTTGACATCATAAAATTAAAGACAACAGCAACTGCTTTCAAGTGGCTATAGCATGTCATAACGTTTCATCAACTAACCTATCATGGAAAACATTTGTCTCTGCAGTGCTTCTCTTAGGGAATGGATGCAGGGAAGAAACGGGCTGGGGGTAAGAAAGGTGACTTTTTAAGTAGCAGTGGAACTGCAAGGGAAAGGCTGGTTGTCATTCTTCAGGGAAAAAAAAGCACCACGCTTTACCAAAACCAGTAACACAATGTAGGCAGTTTATTTGGACCATAGCACCAAAAATCAGCCACACCTACACATGCAAGCAAGAAACAGACACTGCCCATGAGATCAGGGAACATTATGCTGTATTGCAAACTTTTTCCCCCCCTCAGTGTTGATCTGAATCCCAAACTAAACCCACTAAATACATACAATTTTAATTTTGGATGTCAGCACGCGTAAGATTGCTGGGAGACAAGATAAATATTTTAAGGCAATATAAAAAAGCAACTGTCTTCTGAAAATGCTACATGTAAAAGTTACCACCTTTGCTAGAAAGGCGAGAATCATAAATATGCCAGGCATCTAATGCTAGGGAACAACTCAACTTTGAATAATTTTATGCTATTAAGAGAGACACACTGAATACAGACTCAGATCGCTTCATAATTCATATCTAACATTAA
The DNA here is from genome assembly GCF_964035555.1 of Netta rufina. Taxonomy (NCBI): domain Eukaryota; kingdom Metazoa; phylum Chordata; class Aves; order Anseriformes; family Anatidae; genus Netta; species Netta rufina. Next base: position 13,827,737 of record NC_140137.1, read on the forward strand.
AAGTCAGCCTCAGTACGGCAAAGCAAGTTGCCAGAGTGGTCTTTCAAATGCATCTGAATTCCCTTCGACATGCATACAGAGCAAGGAAACACTTTCACCTCTCTCAAAGCTTTCACTTCTCTCAGTGTTGCTTCGCAGATGCTCTCAACTAGACCCATTTTCTCATGCCTCGTTTTATAAAACACTCCAGGGGCCACACATAAAGTGATCCAGTTCTTTTTACTTCTAAGAACATTTCTTGAAACTTGAAGTAACAAGCAAAGAGACTTCAAAATTTAAAGTCTCAAGATGACATTTCCAGATTAGGAAATATTTATGTATTCCCACGAGTTTACCACTGTGCAAAAAGGCAAGAAAGGTTCACCATCCCAAAAAGCATAAACCAGAGCAGTTGCCTAATATGAACCCTAAAAAGCTCGGATAGATGGCAACGTTTCAATAATCTCATTTGGGACAGCAGCTCTGAACCAGCCTCCGTAGGACCAGATTCTCACAAATGACATTAGGAGGAGGAAGGACCATAACACATGCTATAAGAGATGAGACGTCAATCTTACAAAAAATAATAAGATTCTTAATACTCAGTCTGGCGAAATTACTTTCCAATTCACAAAACAAACACAAATCAAGGCAGCTGTGTACTTTCAAATAAAACTAGCCTTAGACTGATAAATCCTGACACCTTTTTTTCCATGGCCTGAGGTAAACCCTTGCAGCTTCTTTGAGCAGGTGAAAGCAGACTCGTTGCTTTACACAGCACCACAAGAGTGTTTTTGCTGAATTTCATTGCTATTTTATACTCATCTTTTTCAGGAGCAAGCTCATTTAAAAAGCCTTTTCCCTGTTTTGACTCCAGCTCATCTCCCTGATCTAATTTACAGTAAGTCCCCGTACAGATCTGTACCAGCACAACAGAGTGGGAAGTGAGGCAAGGCGAGGGCAGACCATGGGATCGCCTCCATCACTGCGACAATGTGCATCAAAACCCCACGTAACACATGCTCTTGGGTTACTGGATTGCTGGTAGTCTGGAGGAGACTATATTAAGGTAACTCATATGCCATTCTTGATATCACTACCACGAGCAACCTCGAATTCACACTTTCATACTCCCTCATGTAGGAGCTTGTACCAGTCTCCAGCTTCCCCTAACTTGCAGACCCCTTTGGTTCACTAAGCCTGAAATCTTGCAAAGCAGAAAACCGCTTGTGTGAAAAAGGGAAACCTCAGTGCCAGCCTTAAAGGAATCCATAAATGCTTACTGGGAGGTGGGAAATTCAGCACATTTTTGGCTGCTCAGTACACCTAGTTTCAACACGCCTAGGCAACTTTAACTGGTTGCAGCAATTTGAACCACCCTCCCTATATAAAACGTTAAACAGATACTTGCTTTAGTTCTCAGAACTGCATCGAGCCCATGCTAACATTTTAGTCTCAGTAACAAAGATCCCAATTAACCGTGACTCCATAACATTATTCTATTTAAACAATCTTTACAAGCTTCAGAAAAATCACTGCCCCCCAAAAACTAAACCAAACCCCACAAACCAAAATGGAAAATGCTTATAGTGAAAGGCCTTCATCAGCAAGGCGCGCTCTGACTGTCTGGAATAACTTATGCAGCAGCTCTCATTAGAGTTGGCTAAACATTTCATCCAAGAAGGAAAGTATGAAGAAACTATAGTACACGGTGGTGGTGATGTGGGAAAAATCAAATACTTCTACTTCCACAGTTCTCTTAAATGCATTTTCAAAAAGCAGCATTGGTTTCAGACAAGCCAAGATATTCCAGTTAGACCACGGGGACAAGAAACCATGCCAAATTCCTTAAAATCAAACAGAAGCCAACTTTCTGCTAGTTTCCATTAAAGGTGGGATCATATTATTTTCCTTAAGATGCAAGCCAGAACTCATAGCTACTACAGATTTCAAAGTATTGATATGTTCTGAGCGCTGCCTGAAAATGCTTTGTGTTTAATTGAATATTCCGTTTTAAATTGATGCTTTTGAAAATGAACTGTGACTTGTCTTTCAATCAGAAATGCAGACCTTTAGAAAATGCAGGCCCTTCAAATGATGGCCCACACGTCAATGGGGTAACGAAGTTACCTGCCAGCAGAGCCACCTTTGCTTTGGGCCAAACACAGTATCCCTTATTTGATAATCACAGCTACTCGAAGAGGCAAATCACATAAGCTTGCAGTACATGACAGCAAGAAAACCTTAATTACCTCGACAGAGAAGTGACAGTCCCCCTACCGTGTGGTGGCACCTCCTTATGCAAGGGAGGGAGAAAGTCTTGGTGAAGAGGAGCCTGGCTGAAGGACAGCCAAGTGAAGTAAGGGTGAAGAAAAACACCACGATACACACACAATAACAGAGGGGACCTCTGAGCACATGTCAGAGCAGCTCTGCAGCTGAGGGGCACACGCAGCTATCTGAGATTTTTCTGATGAAGTCAAAGCAAGAAACCAGAGCGAGTGCTGCAGACAGTGGAAACATCCTGCGTGATTGGGGGAAAAACTTCTCTGTGGTTCAGATGAGCAACCACTAATAAAGATATGTGGTATGAATGGTAATCGTTAGTTTAAACTTTCCCAATTATACTTTGTTAGACAGGAAAATATGCCCAGCTAAGCACATGCAGCCAGCACCTCTACAGCAAGCCACAGTCAGCAGAATTCCCCCCTCGCTCCCATACCGACCAAGCACTTGGTATATATCATTTTCCAGAGTTGCTACATGACTGGGAAGCATCAAACCCTGAACGTTTGGCTGTTTCATTTATTATAGCCCACCAATACAAAGAACCATTTTATGCTCCTATACAAACAGAGTCAAAACAAGAAATCTTCTCTTTGCCAGGCACCAGTGAGAGCCTTTGTTCAGCTGCACAAGAATTCAGTGTAACCAGTTCATACCTAAAAACCAGTGTGTGGCAGTGAATGTTCACCATCTCAAAGTATGGAGAGATTTGCTGTGAGGATTATATCTAAGCAGTTTTAAACACTAATGTGAAGTAACAAAATCCAAATCATTAGACTTGCATTTGCTCAATGCGGCTCCCCAGTGCAGGGCAGCGTGCCATGTTCCTGCAGCAAGCAGCCAGGTCCCTGCTCAAGTAGTTACCTACTGACGCCTGCCACCTCTAATCTTCTCTTGGAATTGTTCCCCAGTGCCAGGCAGACTCTAGGGATTTCAGTGAGCACAAGCTGGCTTATACTTAAACTGGTCCAAAGCCGGAGGAATGATCTTTAGGGGTAACAGACGGGCACGGCCACTGCCTCTGGCTACCCTGAAGGGTATAAATCAGATGTATCATTAATCTTTAAATGTAAAGGTACGTATCTTGTTCTGAAACATCTTTTATCCATAAAGACCTTGCACAAGAAGTTAGTGATAACATTTAAACAACTCCTATTTCCCTTTCAAATCCTCTAGGAACATTTCAAAGAATTAGGACCACCGTTACTTAAAGAACTGCTAGTATATAAGCAATTAAATCCATGTCAAATGTATTGCTTGTCTGGGACTTCACTGCCTAGAGGGATATTTCTGCTACCTAGTTTTGAGCAATTAACCTTAGGCACTCAGCCTATCCCCTAACATTGCCTCTTTTCTCAATTTCTGCATCAACCAGACTAAGAACTCAGGGTGATGAATGCTGCATCACTTTTTAATGAGGTGTCCGTAGCAAAGCATAGGTATTTCTCCAACCTCACTCAGGCATGCAGAAATGAATGGTTTATGTAGCAGTAAGTCAAGCTGTCTGAATTTTGGAAACCGAGGACACCTGATGTAATTCCCCAGTGTCATTAATCAAGTAGCTCCTCTCCACCACAAAGCCATATACATGAACATGCAACATCTCATATTGTGCATACACACACAGTGCAACGAATGAAGATTCCTTTCTGAGCAAGTGGTCACTCCAAAGACATGCAAAGACAAAAAAAAAAGCACCAAAATATCTTTATTTGAAATCCTTTATCTCAATCCCAAACAGAACAATTGAAATATTACAAAAGCTTCTGTAGTAGAGGGTCATGCCATTGCCACTGGTGCGCAGAACTCAGCGATTCCATAGGTTCAAACACATACGTCAGAATTTTGTTGACTTTATGCTTAAGAGTTTCATACCAGTTATAAAACTCAGTCCAGCCTTTAGATATATGTTGAAGTACTATCTCAAGCAAATGTCCACCTTCAAGTGTTAGTTATTGAAGGCCAATGAATAACACTGTGTAAGACCATCCACAGCAATATTTGTTCTGGTCTCTATGCATGCCCCCCTAACATCTGTGCATGTCTTATAAAAGAGTTTGCAGCCAATAAAACCCCTGACAAGGGCAGAAAGTAAATTTTCTTGATTCAGCCACTGAACATTTAATTCCTAAAACTTTATTTTCAACATTTCCTTTGAATACGCTGCATGTAATATTTAGAACGCCTGGCTTCCAGGAGACATTTGTCAAAGCACATTTAGAAGCCTGCAATGTCTAAAACATCTGCAGCTGGTTATAATGCATCAGGAAAATAAAGTTGTCTGGCTTCAGTACTGTGCCAGTGTTTGAAGGAAAAAATAAAATCAAAACCATATGCCTGCTCTTAGGTTATTCTCAAGTGGTCTATATTTTACAAGGGAACTTACCATTAATTTTTAAAGTCCTATGAATTGAATTCTACTAATTGGGCTTCTTGGGCTTCTTTAGAAAGATGTTTTTTTAAAAAACTTGAAATTCCCATAATCCAGCTGGCTTTGATACTACAGGTCAAACATCCAAAATCTTACCAGTAAGAGGCATAAGCTCCAAAAGTTCTCACAAAAGTGCCATACCCAGAGTGTCTCCCTTCACTTCTCCCCTAGAAAGGAGTTCCCTTTGATAATTGTTTTAGCCAGGATATCAACATTATGGGTGCACAAAATGATATCCCCTCCTGAGGAACTTCCATTGTGGTTTTAAAATTTGAACCACCTCAAATAGTGGTTTCCAAAACGAAACAATAGCAGGGATTTTAATCCAGTGAGGAACTCAGTTCTAACCCAGGTCCTCCATTCCCTCTGAAAACCACTCAAAGGCAGCAGTAAGGTTGTTTGCCTGCTCCAAAGGGTCCTGAGTTGTGCAAATCACCATGGCCACACAGGCTGCCCAGAGAAGCTGTGGATATCTGCAAGTAATATGTGCATGTAATACCGCAAGTGGAAATCTTCGGAATAAACACCTAACTTGTCACCTAACTTGTGCTTCAGATTGCAGTGAAGTGGTCCCAAGCCTACATAAACCTTCCCACTTCCTCACCTTCCCAGTGTCCGTTCTTCTGTTGGTCAGAGGGAGGCAACTCTTCTGCATCTAAACTCCGTGCCTTTTTAATGTGAGCAGCCCTAAGCCTCGTCACTCATGCTGCTCTGGAGGAAGCATCTCTCACACCAAGCAAATCTGCAAAAATGCTTTCAAGAGCAGAGCAACAATAGGGGAGCAAAGCTGGTGCTAGAAAACCAGCTTATCTCGGTAAGATGCTTTACAAAGAAATTATGAAGTATGGTGATAGAAGGGGCTGAACACAACACTTTAGGTTCATATCTCCTGGGAAACTTAAGATATAATTAAATAGTCCCATCATACTTTTCCCTTCTAGGAGATAAATGTTCTCAGCCCCACAGATTAATGGTCTCACTCTGCCTTCACTGCATAGCCTCTGCCCTCAGTGTGAAGCTCACAAAGTACCACCCTCCATTCTTCTTTCAGAGCAAGACACTTCAGAATTTGCCTTTGGCTTAAGCACTCAGTAACCACACAGTTTCCCAGCGATGCTTTTACTGATTTACCACCTAGCAGGCTTCTCTGTTACTTAACAGTAATAGCACAGCAAACACAGAGACAGTCATCCATTCCCCCACAGAACCTTTAATAAGGATAGATAATTACATGGCTGTTGATACACCAGAAGATTGCAAAGGAAATATAAAGAACCAGCTTTTCATTTATTGGGAAAGGAAATATAAAGAACACAATTAGCTTTTTGTTTATTGGGAAAAAAAATATCCAGACGATGCACACGACAGAGCTCTTTACAACCACACATTGGTTTTCAGGCTGGGTTTGTTTGATGTGCTCTTGCAGTTGCCAGTCAAAAGCCGAACATCAGCTTGAAGAGCAGTTTCACGGCTGCTCACAGGTCCCAAAAGCAGCAACACAAGTTGTCAAGGTTCTGCTTTTGTTTCTTACACCTTTGGCAACTTGATAAAATTGAGCAGCCAGAAGTCAAAGGTGAACTGCAGGCTTGGGAAGACCTTCGAAGCACCAAGCACTCCTAGCGCTGGCTGAGTAAGGGGAGGTTGAATGTCAGCTTCTAGAGCAGTTACCTGCTCTTACCTGGAAAATATAACTCTGAGGCCACTAGTTCTATCAAGCTATCTCTAAAATGCAAAGAGCATCAAAATCTATGCAGAACATGAAATGGGAAGATAGCAGACCTAGAGCTCTCTTACAAAGAGAGCTTATAAGCAGAGAACTCCGCATTGCTGTTACAGAAATTCACTGCCCTCCAGTACGCAGCCTTTTCTGTAGCAGCCTATGAAGCCTGAATTTCTGCTGCTGATCTGTCAGCACCTTCCCTTCAGCACTAAGGGCTGCTTTCAGCCTGTAATTGCTTCTCTCGCAGCAGCCTGGCACAAAGTTCAGCACCGCACAGCGTACGAGGGCTCTGAGCCCGCTCAGCATGACACAGCCAAGTGTTGCTCGGATCTTGCTTCTGTACTGGGGTTTCTTGATACAGCTGCTATGACTACTGTCCTGGGAAGGGCATGAATAGTTTTACCCTTCAAAATGCAGAAGTGGTTTGTGGCTTTAGGACAAGGAACTTCATACACAGCTCACGGGGCCAAGAAAGTTAAAATACAGCTACTTGGGATGTCCCCTTAAGATGCAAAGACCCTAATTAAACCCCCAAACCAACAGCACAGTCCAACAGAAGCACCCGATCCATGCATGTACACATGCCTAGAAGTCACTGCATCATTTAGATTCAGGGCTTTAATCACTGTTTATAACAGCAGAGACACGCTTCTCAGCTCCCAGCAGGGACAGACCCAGGGCAGCACAACTTGTGTACGGGCAAGTCTCTCAAACCCTCGTTACCTTCCCATCACCCAAACAGTGTATTAAACACTTGTTGGCATCCCACAAAGCTGTCATGCTGCAGCTCCACACAATGCAATTTTTCTGTAAAGTACTAAATCTATCATGTATGATCACCCAGTGTTTTATAAGCAGCCACAGGCTGTGGGGAAAAGAAGGAAAACATTTTAAATGGCTGTTAGTCTGTATGTTGTGCTGCCTTACGCTGACAAGCCCAGGGATTTTGGAAATGCCCTCCAAAGAACACCAGATTTTTTTTCCATTACTGCTGAATGTCCACAGCTACAAGATTAGAAAATCCTAAAGAGCTACTCAATGGCAGCATTAGTTCAAGAAAAGGCAAAAATTGCTTTAAGAAAAAAAATCATTTATTTGAACTTATCTGTAACCCACCAGCAGCACAATATCACTTTGTAGCCCAGAACAAGGAGTAGATCAGCTTGGAAAGGAATGTGCAGTCAGCTTTCAGAGACTTCTAGAAAATGCCTGGAACATTTTAATAACTTAATTCTGACTTAGAGAAATCTTTAATTAAGACAGCATTTAGAAAGCATTTTCAGAACAATCTGGAATCCCACGGAATGCCTTAAGGCCTCCATGGAAGCCGCTCTCGCTCGGAGCCGAGATCAGCCACGACTGAGAGGAAGAAAGCAGCAGCCAGAAGTCGCCAGCACAATCCGAGCCTCACTGTGCAATTTGCCTGTCTGTCATGTCACTGCTTGGCACAAGGATCACTCCGTCTACCCTTTATCACAGTCATTCGATGTTTGCCGCATTTTCTCCTACAAGGATGTTACCCAAATCACAGTCATTCGGGACTTGACTTACAAGAATTAACTGCCGCTTACTTTTCCTGGCAAGCCGCTGCTAATCCACACTTCTCTAAAAAGAGAGAGAATTAGGTCAAGGCAGCTTAAGTGCTGCTAAAATACGTCGCATAGCACCTTATATCCACAGCTCAGACAGCACCTTGTCGCCCACAAGCAAGCAGCAAACAACATTGGCAGACAAGTCCAGATGGCCAAAGGGTCTTTGTCTGGATGCAAATGAACTTTCCCTTACTCTTTAGGAATGCTTATGCCTCCTTTAAATGTCTGCTTATCAAGCAGGCACAGTTCCCAAGAGATTACTTTTGAGGAGATTACACTCCACTGGGTTCCTGTTCTGTAACTTCTTTTAACTATGACCTTCTGAAGTACAGCAGCTGTCCTCCTCACAACAGGAGCAAGGTTGGGGCAGCAAGAGCTGCAGCAGAGGGATCCTTTCCTTCCTGCCTGGTCCTCAATTGACAACCAGTGCTTCATCAGCTATTCTTTAAGAGAAAGCTGCCCATCCAACTGACACCCCTGCACACTGAACTGCAATGCATCAACACTAACATTTCCAGTTTCTGTGATATATACAAAAGAAAAGAGCTATTCTGTTAACGAAAGCAAGAGGACACGCAATCTATCACATCCAAGACTGCTGCTTTAGCACAAGCACTTTCCCATCAGCTGGGCACCATCATCCTGCTGGCTGCGCCCAGGGGATGCCAGCTGTCCAGTACTACAAAACCACCAGCTTTGCTAGAATTGGTGCCAAGAATTTTGCCCAACACAGCCCATTCTGCCAGCTGGGTTTGGAATAGGATGCTGTCTGAAGGCAAGATGAGGAAAGGGGCACTTGCATCCTCTCCACCTCAAAACCCAGTGCTCCAGAGATGCATGCAGTTGCATTCCCACATCAGCCTGTGCAGCCCCAATAGAAGTGGAAAACAGTCAGTGACCCTCCTGTGGTCAGCAAATACACGACTGGCAAGAACTACACCAGTTCTCTTATTGGACTATTCTGGGCTCGAACGTAAACCACCACGAAGAGCAAGAATCACTATAGCAACATCTCACTTCAGACTGGGACACAGCTATACAACAAAAGTGTAAGAATAACCAGAACAGTTTGACAATCCAGTGAATAACATAACCTTCCTGCCCACCTTTTCACACCCAAACAGATGAATTATGAAGAACTTGTGTGCAGAGGTCAAAGTATAAAAGGCTCAGCAGCATTCCCTATAGTCTTATTGTCACCCTTCAGAAAGGGCTGGTAAGCAGAAATCAACAGCAAGGAAGCCAGGGTGACCAAAGCAATAGTATGGCATTACATGGCAGAGATCCACCTAAACTAACTCTTCACCAACTCCTCCTGAGAACTGTGCCATTTATCAAATATTTCAGGGACACCAGCCAGCATTTGTAGCTACTTGTTGAATTACAAAAAAAACCTTTGGAAAGCTGCTCCACAGTTCCTTTGTGGAAGAGCATTGTTTAATGCTTCTACTATTTTGGCTGCAGACCACAGTAATCTCTTGCATACATCCTCTAAGTTGCCCAAGCCATTCTGCAGACTAATAAGGAGGTAGTTTTCATAAACTAAAGGCAAGATTGCTTTGAACCACAAAAGAAACTTAAAACCTGAGGAGCCTCAAGAAATCAGTGGATATCTTTGCAACTGCTGCTTCTCCCTCCCTGTTTTTTTCCCAAGTATTATGTGTTAAGATTAAGATCTCTTGGTGAGAGATTTCTTGTTACACAGGGAGTTTCAATGCATTAGGTACTAAGCGGAGTTGCTAGAAGTCACCATGAAATTCATAAGCCCAGACATGCAATTAGGATGCTGGATTACATTTCATTAAATTTTAAGAGTACTCTATAACCAAGCAGCTTTCAGGGTCCTCACCACCAGCCAGCTTCCTCTGAGGATCCGCTGGGAGTTTTTATAGGCTTTAGAAGCTTTGCACAGTGTGATTTCAAACAAGACGCAGGTGCACAAACTCATCTCCTCTAATTCCTAACCCTTCTTGCTGACTACACAGCACAGAATCGAGGACAGCTTACAGGTACAACAAATGGTGATGTGGTACACATTGCTTTCATTTAGGAAACAAGAAGAGAAGCCTGGCTGCATAATCCAGGAGCACCAGACATGCCCAAACCCACATGTTAAGCTAACGGTTTATAAATAGGATGGAAGAAACCCTTCTTTGGTAATGCTTCCCTCATCCAAAATGGAAGAGACTGCTAGAGTCTGTGCACAAATTTACTTTAGCAGTATATCAAGACAATTCTTGAACAAGATACAGATACCTTCTTTTCAACAAGCTTCCACCAGAAAAGGAAGGGCGTCTCACTGCTGATCTTCTGATCAGAGTCATCGCCTTTCCAAAAGATGCTATTTCTGGGAGGAATAGCCACACATTTGTAGAGTTCTGCAAAAATAGGCTGTACCTGCACATAGAATAAACAGCCCACATGAACTCACTACTGATAAACACAACTTCAATGAGCTTGAAAACATTTTGTTAAATACATGCTACTAATGTGAAGATGCGACTCATTTATGAGGTAAGCTAGTGCTCCTCTTAAACGTTTAAACCTCTAACAGTTATAAGGAATTAAAAAAGGGATTAAAAACAACAAGGTTTCAAAGTCAGATCCTGTCACAGCTCTGACAAGCTAAGGAAGAAACCAGATCCAGAAATCTCATGTCTGTGATGGGAGACTGAAAGCATAAAGCAATTGCGCCAGTCAGAAGGCTGGAAATGCCAAAGACCTTTAAACACTGGATTCAGTAACCAGTGAAAGCCCAGCCAGCCCCTTCAGGAAGCTGTGGTGTACTTGTGATACAATATAAAGTCAAATTACTGAAGCTGCTTTTCTTGTACCAGTACCAGCAAACGATCTGACTTGTAAGGTATTTTCTATAGAAAAACTTTAGGGAAGGAAAATAAATGTACTTTCAGTTGATGTGACTTTACGAGAAGCATTTTTTTCCTCTGAGCGTTTTACTTTTTTCCTTACAGATTTCTGACCAGGTCTCCTGTGCACTGCAGAAACACAAATCAATTCTCATGAAGCCATCACTTTTCCCTAATGGACCCAGAGAATTTAATGGTTTTTCTAATCAGCTCAACAGTTACTCAGAAGCAAGAACTTTACAGGAAAGTAAAAAAAAAAATAGACCTAAAACACATGTAAGAGCCTTGGGAGCATGGGCTGAAGGTTTGGGGAGGATCAACTGGTTTCTGAGGATCGCTGTCAGCCTAAGCCCTTAAACCCACTTAGGCCGAAATCCACAGGAGTTAGGTACCAAAGGCTCTCACTTTCTAGGGTTTTCAGTTCACTCCGGCATAAACAGTGTGCAAGTATCTGTGTTATATAAACCATGGGAGATAAAAGGGCACACACTTATCTAAATGAAGAAATTAAAGGAAACATGCAGAGAAGGGAACAAGCTGTCCACCTCCTTAAATGTGAACTGATTTACAAGAAGGCACATTAGTTACAAGCAGATAACCCTAAAATAACTATTTTCCTTTCCTATGTTACAACTAATCCATACACCACTATATCTCTCATGTTCAGCCCATTCAGTGTTTCCTACACACAATATTCTCCCATTTTATCCTGAGGCACCGGTCCCTCTAATCACTGACATATGCTCCAGCACAAAGCATTTCCTCTGGCATGCTTTAAAAAGAAGCACTGTCACCAGAGCAATGTAAGTGCTGGCAAATATGGTCTGTCAGGTTTTGTTTTCAAGGACTATAAAAATAGACTTCACTGCATAAGGCTTGAAGATTCATACCCTCTAGAAATAATTTTAAAAGAACAAGTTTTCAGATGACTTATTGTTTTCAAATATCCAGAGAGAAAACCCATAGTTTATTTCATTTAACATTTTCAGGTTAAGCCAATATTTTAACTTTTCTTACATGACTGACAATTCCCAGCTAATTTACCTGCAAACACCAGTGCTCTCCTCATGTGCATCAATTTACAGAATGCTTCCCAGAAGCTTTTCCACTACGAGCAGCTTCTTGTTATAAAAATATCAGCGCCCTGAATGGCACAACCATGCTACTTGTTTCCAGAGCTTAAGCCTTTCACCCTTGAAAAGCAGTGTTATTTTGAACTGATAACAGCTTTGGCCAAAATGCAAGGAAAAGGATCCTGGCACAGACTGAAGTTTGAGACACTTTGTTAGTTTGCAATTGGCTTTGCCAAGGACTCTTGTTCTGTAATCAGTTGGCCCAAGTTTGTATTTGCAGAACATATGCAACTATGGTAGAAGGAGACCTATTATCTTTTATACACACTCTGCAGCAATTGAAATCAAGGACAACTCAAGTAGCACCTTCATGTGTTTCAGATAAGACTTTTCCAATCTTCCACATCCCCACTCACAGAGCGTACAATCTGCATCTGAAGATCAGAAAATTTGAGGCAGAACAGGGAAATTTCTCCTCAGAGAGATCTACGAGACCGCAGTTGGAAGAGAACCGCTATAGATAGCAAATTTAAATTCAGAAGTCCAGCTCTAACATAAGAATTAGTTTAGGTGATGGTGCCCGTGACATCCTGCTTAGGAGGATGCAAAGAAGAGAACCGACTTCCCCTACAAGTGATTATTGAGGCTTTAACTGAAGTTTGTGTGTACAAAAGCCATGCTACGTTGCATGTAGCAGCAGCACCATTTCTTCTTAGATTGAGACAGCACAAGGCAGCAGCAAACTGCACATATCTGGCAGGATGACCAAGGGAGTTCTTAAACTCCATCTTACAGTCCAGCAACAACGCCCTCCCCAACACATACCTGCTGAGGGAGACTATGAGAAAATATAAGAGAAACTTTGGCTTACATGGGTCAGCAAAATACTGATGTTCAAAAAAGACAACAGTCCTGTCAAGAGACAATAAGGGAAGAGCTCCTCTGGATCTATTACCGAGGACAGAAAAAAAATCAAGAGACCAATGCCTATCCTGTCAAAACAGTGACAGACATCTGTGAACTGACATAGAAGATAGATTTCGTAGTAGAACTGTGGTTGCTGTTTTTAAAGTCAATTACAGAAACGGGAAATATTTGATATTCTTCCTCACAATGTTTTTAAACATCTGTTTTATAAGCAACAATGATAGAAGACATCACAAAAAAACGGTTCCTCTAGCAGTACTTGAGCAACGATGCCTTTAATTCTTATATGAAATTCAGTCTGGGACATTTTGATAAATCTTGACTAATTGGAAGAGTGGAGATGCAGCTTTTGCACATTCTAACTGCACTACAGGAAGAATTGGCCAAATTTCAATACAAAGATGTCAAAGATGTATTTTTAACTACAATGTATCTGCTCCATGAAGCACAGCACGCAATTCTCCTCTCCAGCTCCTCTCCAAAGGAGAGCTCCAGCACCCGTAATTTAACAGATCCTTCTGCAAAGTGCAACAGACAAACGCAATTGATGCAAATTCTGTAAACACTGGAGTTCAGATAAACTGCTAGTGTCTTGGTAAAGAACCGAGCCCCATGCACCTATGCTTTCAGTGCAGCATCACACGCTTCCAGCTTCACTAGCACCTTTTTCTTTAGCTGGAACTGCCTGTACTGGAAGTCAGCTGTTTATTGAAAGTTCTTTTTATTCCTCAGTGCATCCTAAATTAAAAAAACATGTTTGGTTTGAATGATTAAAGGAAGAGGAAAGAGATATACACATGGCAATTACTGGAACAATTTACTCCTTAAAGGCTGACCTCCCTTCCACTTTTCTACAGTAGCAGCAGCAACAGCAGGAAAATGGTAGCAAAGACAATGATTTTAGTAGTCTTTTGGTCTCTCTCTATACAAATAGATTTCTGCATCGAAAACAGAGGTCTACCAATACTTTGCAGATGTTTTTACAGTTTAATTCCATGCCCTCAGTCCCAGGCAAACAAAACAAATTTAAGAAGTCTCATTCTAAACAATTTAATTGTGCCAAGATTACTTCTTTGCCACTGTGAAGGAGACCTGTGAACAGATGCTGCTTTTTTGAAGTGAGATTTTTTTTTCCAGACTAAATCAATTCCTTGAAACAGATTCCAAAACATCACAAAAAAGTTAGCATCTAAAACTAATTTTTTGTTGTTGCTGTTTCCATCATAGCAAGCTGCAGCCTAAGAATACGAGAGAAGCAGCACAGAGTGTATTGGCGGCTAAGCCAAACCACCATATGCATGAGTGAGAAAAGGGTTAGTCCTTATTACTTGGCTATCACACACTAAACCCTGCCAACTGATCATGTGCTAGATAAATGAGAAGACAAAAAGATAATCAACGTTCACTTCTTTTTGAGATACTGAATAATCTTAAGTAGTAGTTAATATGAACTGACAGTCTGGCTAAATTTAAGTGACCTTCTGTAACGTTACAGCTAGAAACTTACTTGCCTAATTGAGGCCCTTGCCAGAGTTATGCTTGTATTTACCTACCTTTGGGGGTTCTGATTTTCTTCCGTGAAGGAATATATTTTTGCTTTTACTTATCCAAGTTGAAAGTACAGTTTCTAAAGAGTGCCACTATCAAGGAAGCAGAGTTGAGATTAAAGTCAGCCTGAGCAGAAGTGAAGGAACTGCTCTTTCTTTAAAAAAACAACAAATAATCTTATACATAACCAGGTCTGGCATCCTGTATTTTTGTATCATACCCTAGATCAAAGTCACCAAGACTCTTATTTTTCAAAGGAGCATCACACCCTAAGACACCTTTGAAAACTTTAGTCTAAACATTAAGAACACTCGCACACTGTTTCACTTGTTTTATTCATTAAGCAATAGCTCGTGCTTACTAGTCTCTGAAATTTCTTCTTAGGACTTCATCTAAAGGCTAAGAAATGTTAGGTATGCGCAAGAAAGAACAAATTACCTCTTCTCCATCATGGAGAAAAATTGTTTTGTTGCTAGTGTCATGAACTGGATAAAAGTAACCTCCCAAATGACTTTGAACACAAGTAACCTACGCAAAGACAAGGCTATACAATCTTCTACTTTGGAAAAACAAGACAGGCTATTAGAGATTTTAAACGTTAGATCTTCTTACGTAAACATAAGCAAAGATGGAGGAGATGACTTACCCTTGAAAAGTCACCTTGCTTGCAATTGTATGTGCAAACTAAAGGATTGCAGACGTTGGAGATAAAGCAGAGCAGAACCCTTTCTAACAACCCAACCCTGTAAAAATAATTGCTCAAGAGGGCGGAAGCAACGCAGCTCTACCCATGAGAGAGACAGCTAACAGTGCTTCCAGATAAGATCCCAAGTCTGAAATCAGGGTGAGGCTTTGACCAAAGAAAATACTCCATTCTCCTTCCAAGAACTTGGGTAAAGAGTAGTGATATACCGATGCAGATTTTATTTATCCAGAAAGTTCTTGCAGGAGACAGACTAATTAGTTATTAGTCTGCAATTCCTTTATTTCTATTACTGAATAGAAGTTCTACAGCAGAAAGAGTTCATGCAAGGTTAAGATGGAAGTTCTAATGTTTGTACCTGAAAAAAAAAAAAAAAAAAAAAAAAAACTCTTCAACACTTCTTTGAAATTTAACACCCTGGCTGGTCATTATTTCAGTAAACAACTGGGATCCCTATGCATTTTAAAAAATGCACTGCAATGCTTTTGGGGATTTTGGCTTGAGCGGTCACTTTGCGAACCCTCAGACACACAGGATAGACAGTTTTGAATTCAAAAGCTACATCAGGGAAACGTGTCAAGTCACTGCTACATCAGCTGAGCATGACATACATGCAAGAAATACACATTAGTGCTGAGGGGAGCAGCTCTGAGCACAAATCAGTGACCTCACTGCAGAAGCAGCGCTCAGCGTAACAGGAGAGGATGCCAACATCCACTGCCTTGAGACGATTTTTTTAGAAGTTACTTTCTGCCACTTCTTGTGCTAATTGGAGAGAAAAAAAGCATTGCAGCTGAAAGATTAATAAGAGGTTGAGACTGGAAGACACACTCACTGAATAAACACTGAGCAAACTTAAAGGGTGGGTGCTGCTCTGCATTCAAGTCTCGGCCGACTCCATTTTCCTTCCCTTTATTTTGTGTTTCTTGCCAAGGGAAGAGTCACAATATCCACACTTGTTACACCAGCTCTCTTGCAACGGGTTTTCCATTTGAGACCCTCACTAAGTTTAGCTGTTTGTCATTTTAATTTGACTCAACAATAAAAGAAATCAAAAGCTACAGAAATACAAGCCACGTTTTGCAGGGAACAAATTGCAAGCCCACCAGACAGCATTTAGTAGCTGCCTGTAAATATGCTCTTGCTCACAGTAGTTGTAAGACATTTGAGAGCACCTAGACAATATGAGAGACTTCATCCCAGCAACATACTCGTGTGCTCGTATCATGATTTCCAAGAGACAAAAATGAAGAACTCAGTTTTCTTTAAGATGCCTGCACAGAGTTGTAGCAAAACCCAAAGAAGTCAGACCTTAAAAATGAATTCAATGACATTTCAAGCTCTCTGAATACACCAGTGATGGACGTTAATTGCTGTAGCTGGTAGTTTGTGCTTCCAAGAAAGTGACAGGAAGAATAAACAAACTTTTCTCTTGTGAGCTACAGAAAACATCATGGACCTGAAAAAGGTAACTTCGAGTAGTGGGAAGGCACAAAACAGCATCAGAGGGAACTCCACGAGTGGGATAGCTGAAAGAGTTCAGTTTCAATAAAATCAGCAGCTTTTCCACTAAAATGAGTTTCTTCCAAGAGTATTGGCGAGACTGGAGCGCTGCTTTACTCTGTTGCAGCTGTGGTTGAGAAGCCTTAATTATAGATATATGCTCTGGAGAGCTCTCTTTTAACCCTGAAGCTAAGATTAGAGAAAATGAAGCAACTGCAAAAGGGCAGGGAGAAGAGCTAATTATTTAGAAAGAAAAGCAGATTTAAGGACCAAGATGTGGTAGACCTCCCTTCTTTGAAGCTGCAATTTAAAGCTTTATCAAATTTATGAACAATAAGCAGAAGTGTCAAGTGACATATTTCTGATATTTTCGGGGGCACGCAGGACTTGGATGCAGAGCTGCCAGCAGATCTCAGGCTCAGCAGGTTACTCCTCTACCCAAGCATTTGGGAAGGAGGGGCAGCCTGCTAACTGCACTACACATCGATTTACTTATCTGTAGCTTTCTGCAATCGTGGCCAGACCCTTTAAATCTACTCACAGAAGAGGCACAGTCTGACACGTCAGCCATAATTTGATATCCAGTACTACTTATGTTAGTAACAAAGCCGTGTAGATAAACACTCCCATCCTTGTTACCTATCCATTATCCAGGCAAGGTAACACAAAATGCAGCAAATAACACCACGGTGTCAGTTACCCTGACAGAAGAGATACCATTACCACCCAGGGGTTATGCTTCAAGTTGAATAAAGCAGGACTAGTAACACTTCTGGCTCCCTGGATTGTTAGAAGGCATGAGCAGCGTGCCAGATCTGAAAGTAAAACCACAAGGAAACTCTAAAGGAGATAATGAAAAGCTCGAAAGTTTTTTTTTTTTCATGGCAAACAAAAGAAAAAAAAACATAAAACAAAGGAAGGGGAGGCACCTGCTATGGATTAGGGAATAGAGTATCACTGTTATACTCTTGAAAGTGACTTGAGCATCAGGAATTGTTCAGAAGTCTGAAATCAGATAACAGATTCATGCTTTCTGTTCACTGCTAGAAAACATTGAGAGTTATCTGTTTTGCAAGCAAACTGGGATCTGAAGTCACAATTTCTCTTATAGTTCTCTCTAGAAGCAGAGGAATCCCAAGCCAAGTTGCACACTACCATCCCTGTATATCCCACCAGATTTTTCCAGTTTTTAATTCATTCAGCTCTGGAAAAATTCCTTTCCAATTTTCCACTAAAGGTGATTCAGAAGAAAATGTGCACATGCATTCCAGTCACTTAACTTGAGAGTGCCTCTCTGCTACTCTTCAAGGATTTCACATACACAAAGTTACTGCAGCCACCTCTGTCCCCGTGTCTGCACGGTATCGTGCAATATTTATGTTATCAAGCTATTTAAAGCTGCACAACTTATCGAGGTCGCTCTACAGAGATAACATGGAAAACATGAAGCATGACGGACCCTGGAGAGAGGCAAAGTCCTCTGATGGTAAATACCCCAGCAGCTTTGTTCATGCACATTTCTGCCACCCTGAAGCATGCTGTGCCATAAAACTGGGCACGCTGCATGCTGGTTGGGGTGCACTGCATAAAAGCCTACAAATGACAGCTCTGCTGTACTCAGCACGATGCCAAGCTGGCACGTAGGAACACCTGCTTCCACAGGAGCTCCAAATACATTTATGCAGTACAAGGTCTTTTTTTTTTTCCTAGTGATATTTCAAGCACTGGGAGCAGCAATACCTCCTACCAACTCCTAACTCTCCCCAGCAGCTCCGTACTTTTCAGGGGGAGCCTGAGGGCTTCCTGCCCGTGCCAGGACAGGGCTGCACAGACACAAGCAGTGCACAGGGTGCTCTAACACCAGGATAACAGCTTCCTCTGTGTTAAGTTAACCCAAACCCGCTCCTGTGTGACGCAAGTGGGGTTACAGGTGGCTCCCAAGGGAAGCAAACAAGAAAGACAGCAAGGTTAACAGCTGCTCCTTATCTTTTTATAGCGATGACTGCAATTGTATTTAAATAGGGAGTGGAAGGTAGCACTGTGTAACTAAAGGTCTGCTAGAAAGCATTTTTGCCTGACTTCAACACGTCGCTGGTAGTAAGAAGCTTCCCATTATTTTCTCAGCCCACTTGGTCAAATGCCTGACAGGGTATTTGTAAGTGCAGTTGCTCACAAATCTCGCTGTCTCACCATCTGATCCCCATTCATATGGGAAAAATGAACGGCTCCGCAGATGCCTGTGTGATTACAGTTTTTACTGGTGACCTAACAAAGCAGTCAGGGTGTCAGGAGCCAGAAAGTTTTCCTGCTGAAGTCCTCATTCAAGGACAGGAATTATGCATCACAGCTTTTAAGAGCTTCGGACAGAGCACATTTGAACAGCTAGCCATGGCATGGCTGGGCTGGTAACAGGAGCATCTGCTCCACAAGAGGAGAACCCCAGCAGAACAGCAGATACAACACACCTTTCATCTTCATGCAGCATAGGAGCTAGAGCACAGCCTGGTTGTGCTCTCAGCTCCGTGTTACCATCACAGTTAAGACCACCAGAAGGAATAAGAAGACCAGGGAAAGCCCTAATTTATCAGCCAACGTCCCTTCCCAGTTGGGCTTTGAAACTTCACAGATGCAAAATGGTTTAGCCACTTCACATGCTCCAAACCCTTGTCTTCTGTCCTTTGGAGAAGGGAACAGGGCTTTCATTTCAGCTCACTTTGCAGTACCACATGTAACTAGTCCAGGAGAAAATGCTCATTTTGCAGCTGCACTAAAATAACGAACTTTAGAGTAGCCTATACTAGAAATCAGGCATAAAAAAAAATGCTTTTTATCTTGAGCACTTGCACTTTAGCTCTCAGTTGTCAATTGTTTTACGCTGTGCTTATCAAAATAAGCTTTACAAAGTTTGCCTTTGTATCAGTGGACAAGGAACGAGCAAACAGGAGGGATAACACGGCCGTCCCGCAGAGGGCAGAAAGCCACCAGGCAGGGAGGTCTATGGCACCACCAGTTTAGCTGTCAAAGACATGGGCACGGGAAGCACAATGAGTTGGCTTTCCATTCACCCCTGGCTGGCAGAGAGCAGGAAGGTTTTCCTCTCCCTCTCCCCAAGCCCTCGGGAAGCCTTGGCAGCAGGGGAAGCCTGCTAAGCCACCCCCTTCCCGGCCAGCGCTTGCCAGCCGCGAGGTGAAGCTGACAATTGGTGACAGTTTCATCGCTGCCCTGAGGCCGGGATGGCAAAGCCGATCATCTTCCCCTGCTGACGAGGATGAGAGCAGCAGAAGCAGCTGGGCAGGCAGCACCGTGCTGCTCCCAGCCCCTAACCAGGGCTCCTTTCTCAGCAATACAGCCTGGACGCTTTAAGCTTAATTACACGAAAGCCAAAGTTTACAACTCCAAATTGTCCAAGGGCTGCATTCTCGAAAAGGCTTTTTCCATCCCATTTGCAGCTCGTGTCTCGCTGCCGAGCCACAAGCAGCCAGGTACAGCTGGCAGCAGAGGGCACCACACAATCAGCTATGTGATTTATACACTTCCATCATGCTCGCGAGTGAATTTGTAGAACACAAATTACTATTACAACAAGCTACAGGGTGACTTTATAAAGCATGCATCATACCAAATGAAATGCGTAAAATGAAAGGCTGCTAATTTGCTCCAATGCTTTTATCCAGCAATTCAGAGAAGGAGACGTTCAAGCTTAATCTCTCCCGGCGTTCAAATGCCCCATTCCCCTAACAGGGCACATCACACAGATCTCCTGCCCGACCTGGCAGGTACGGAGCAGCATCTCTGCAGAGGATTAAAAACCACGTAAATAATTGCATTAGCCCAAGCATAAACCGCCAGCCCACAGCCCACCTCATCTGTGGTTTTGCACGCTGCAGGACCACACATCAAACGCTTCAGCTGACGGTGCCCAGCAGCCTCTGAGGTGGACAGCGGGGATTCGAGAGAGAAGGAACAAGCTGAAATTTCTCTTGCAATCCCCCACACCTACAGATCATATGTTTTTACCTATCGAATACTTGTTAAAAAAAGATGAAGCTACACCGGAGTCAATCTGCACTACGTGAGCATGCCAATATACACATCCTGCCATTTTTTCTCACCAGCACAAGAAGCTAAGCTAATACCTTTGCTGTCAGCAGAAACATTTTAGCACCTTGAGCCCATCGTCCCTGCTGAAAGCCACCACACCAGCCAAAGCTGTTACACACCCCAAGAAAAAAGGACTTGCTAGTTCATATCATCCGAGGAGCAACTGTAAATACATAATGATAAAGGAAATTTCCTCACATGCAGGTATACTAGAAAGAAACTCAATGAATCTACTTTCCTAATGACATCTCTAGTAGGACTTTAACAACTCGAGGCCATGCCCTCTCCCCAGGGATGGAGAGCCAGCCAGCAGAGCTCCAGAAGAAGAAACCCAACAGCAGAAGGAAAGACGAACGCCGACCTAACCCCGGTATTAAGGCAATGAATTATTTTCAGCTACTGTGTTTTCCCCTCAACATGTAAATACAGAAGCAATTAGCTGCCTAGGCACTTCTGCAGAAACAATTTAGCATAATCTTTTCTAGAATATATTTACATGGCTCCTGATTGCTTAATTTCTGACACGTCTGTTTCAGCCACTAGAAAGATTAAATAAAGTGAAATGGCGTGCACTGATACCTTGCCATTTTGAAGGTAAGAAGCTGCACAAGGCACACTGCTACACAAATTCTTGGCACAATTTGAACTTTAAAATTTTAGTATTGAAACTTTGCAACTGTATATTCTAAGAATTGCCTTTTTACGATTTTAATCCAACTGTTTCTTAGAACTTCTCTGCCCTTTTGCTGTTACTCTGAAAGATAAAATTACCGAAGAGCAGACACTATTTAAGCAAAAGAATGAGCATGGGCAGAGATTTCATGGAAGAGCTCATTTCTGTATCACATCTGAAACATCTACAATTCAAAAATTAGCCTGCGCAAGTAGGCAAATTAAAGCCAGAAAGAAAAAAATATTTCCTGAGTGCTATGCATATCATTCTTTTAATGATATAGCCTCCTGTGGTCTTAAACTAGAGTACTGGTGTTAAGAAGTCGGCTGTTCCATACAGATTCGTGAATGAGCAGACAAACAGCAAATTAATTTACAGGCTGGAAGTTGATCAGTGAGTACCAAAACCATGAGTATTTGTCAAGACCATAGGAGAAGAGACAGGAACCACCAGAACTGAAGACACCCAACAGACAAACTCTCTGCAGTCAGCTGGCAGATAACTCTATGACAACAGTAAGAAAAATGTTTTTATCTTTATTCTGCATCATCTGAAATTATTTTTACCAAGACAGCCAGCTGTCCTTCAGGGTATGTTTTGCCTTGCTCAGTGTAACACAAGCTATTATTTCAGGGCGCAGTCCTTAAAAAAATATCTGTGATAGATGTGTATCTTTACTGTCAGCCCCATTGCAACCCATAGTTCCCCATTAATTAGGCAGAAAGGTTGAGCCTTCCGCCTAAGACCCAGCAACCCCGATTTACACAAGAGCAGAGAGCTTTTATTTCAAATTCTCCTGTAATCGGCACAGACATTTGCTGCCCAGCTCACCACACACCCAAACCAGTAGCAGATCTCAGTTTATTGACAGCCGTCATGCTTCAAACAGACATAGCATAAAGAAAAATAGGATGAGTGCTCTGTATAACAAGTGATATGACATTTTTTTAATTCTGAGAAGACAACACACCGAAAACAGCAGTGACGCACTGCACAAACTGCCTGGCCTACAGCTGCTCCAACCCAAGGCCCACAGCACAGGGATGACTTTGGAAGACGAAAAATAAAAAGTCAGCTTTTTATTGTATTTTCAGCCCTGGTAGATTTAACCAATGTTAACTGCTACCTCCAGCAAGGAGCTTTGAAGCCTGACAATTACCAACTTCCTCCTTCGCAACATCTAGAAGAGGCATGATTTTACACCGGTCTTCATGTACTATGTGGAGCTGTGCAGCAGTTGCCTATAAGGCTTAATTTTGTCAGTCATGCAAAATAGATCGCCTGCATGCAACAGAAATACAAGCATAAGGCAATAGCATCAGGAACTGTGGGCACACAACGATCACTGTGCATTAAAAGGATCTCTGGGCAGGTCTGGGGTCTCCTATGTAACCCCACATTACGGCAGGTACCAACTTTTTCTTTACTTCCCCTATCAGCATGGCATATGACCAGGACACAGTCATGGTTATGCCTGGGTTTACCCAAAATGCTTGAATTTGAACAATGTTTCTGCTGGGAAGGAAGAGCTCAACCTCAGCACCTCATTCCTGGAGCAGCCTCGCTCTCTGAGCAGAAATTGCCACGCTAAGTTTCTCCACCTTTACGGTGCAGTCGTAATGGCAAGTCTCCGAGGAGGGGAAGATTGAGACAACTCAGAGTTTTAAGTGGTTTTGAACAAGGAGCCGAACCGATAGTTACACACTGACATTTCAGGCTTTCAAGCCCCAATCATTCGTAGTGGTATGAAGCCAAACCAAGGATGGGATAAAGCAATTACAGAGCCAAAAGTAAATGCAGCTAAACCGAGCTTACAAACGTCTAATCCGGGTGATCTGGCATTCGTGTCCCTCACATTAAGCAGGGGGGTTTGCCTGTTTCTACCCCAGAGGGACGAGCAAGGAATGCATTTTGCTGCAACACCACTAAGCAGCAGGTACCCAGCGGGTATTCCCCACCCCGATGGGAACAGCTCCGTGCTCTTCTTTCCCCAGAGGAGGATCAGGGCACAGGCATCGCCCTCACGCTCCACCTGGTGCTTTCTGCTAGCCCTTGCCACAAGGTCTGTGGGGACCCCAAAGTAACTGGTGATGCGCGTTCCCCGTACCTTCCTGAGACAGGTGAAGAGAAATGGAGCAGAAGGGATGCCCTCAGGAGACACATTTACTATTCTTTCCATTGCAAGGAGGGGGCAAACTTCCATTCCTTACTCCTTAGAGTGAAGATCCTGCTTTATTCCCTTACCAAGCCCGGCCAGAAAGGCAAGCAGACCTCTGGTCTCTGGATCCGTAAGCTGCTAAGAAAGTACTTGCCTTCCACCTCCGACCCATCTCCTACTCAAGCCCCTTCTCTCCTCATCTTACGTCAATTCAGCTGCTCCCATTTCTCACAGGAGCCACGCTCGGCTCCCTCCCTGCAGGCAGCCTCCCTCCTGCCACTGCCTCCTGGGGGGCTGCCTCCCCCTGGGCTCAAACCACCAGATCCCTGCTGCTGTGGGGCAGCTGCTCCCCGTCCCTGTGTACAGAGGGGCCAGATGAGATCCCCCAAACACCGAGACGTGGGCGGGGGTCCTCAAGAGCTCAGCCCCATCCCCCAGGCATGCACAAACACAACACACCGCAGCTGAGCTCTGGCCCCCACCCACTGCAGCCCCACACTGCTGGGCACTCCCTACACACACAGCACCCCATATATACCCAGAACCCCCCCAGCATCCCACACACATCCCGAACCACTCCCAAAACCCCCCCAGCACCCCCTACGCCTCCACAATCACCCCCAGGACCCCCCCAGCAGCCCCATACACACTCCAGGACCCTCCCAGCACCCCCTCCAAGCCCCTCACACCCTCCCAGTACCCTCCCATCTCCCCCATACACTCCCAGCACACCCCTAACACCCCTTAAACTCCCAGTACCCCCCCAGAAACCCCCCTCGAGTACCCCCCACAGCCCCTGCCACTCTCCAAGGACCCCCCCAGGACCCTTTACACTCCCAGTAACCCCCCAGCAGCCCTCCCCTCCCCTCCCAGTACCCCTCCATTACCCCCCACACACACCCTCCCAGTACCCCCCCCCCACTCACTCACCGTCTCTTCTCCAGCCCCCACCTCCACCACCACCGCCGCCCCTTGCCCTGCAGCCCCCCCCCCGCCACCACCGCCGCCGCCGTCCGGCTGCCGCTCCCGGTACAGGGACCAGAGCCCCACGTTGGGCAAGAAGACGAGGGCGGCCAGCGCCAGCCCCACCGCCTGCAGCAGCCGCTTCTGCTTCCGCCGCATGGGAGCTGCGGGGAGAAGGAGAACGACGGCGGCGAGGAGGAGGAGGAGGAGGAGGAGGAAGAAGAGGAGGGGATGAAGGCGAGCAGGGGGCGCGGAGCCGCCCCCGCCCCGCCGGAGCCCAACTTGCCCCGCGCGCGAGCAGCGCCAACTCCGGCACTTCCGCTCCGCTCCGCGCTGGGGGGGGCGGGGCCTCGCCGGGACACGCCCATAAAACGCCGAGAAGTGGGCGGGGTTTAGCACAAGCCACGCCCCCCCTTCCCCTGTGCCACCCCCCCTCCCTGCAGGCGGCGCGCTAATTGCGGGAGGTGCCCCCAGTCAATTAGCGCCCTGCGGGGGGGGTTGCGGGGTTAATTAAGCTGCCCATGAACTGGATGGGTTGGCTCAGCATGTGTTGTTTTTTTTTAACTTTTTTTTTTTAATTTTAATTCTTTTTTTTAATAATTATTTTTTATCGTAAATGCACCAACGGCAGCAAAATTGGGGGAATTTGGGGAATATCCCCTAAAAATGGGGGGGTGGATCCGCTCCTTATTTATGAGCCAACTTGCCCCTTTAGCTAGGAAGGTGCCCGGCTCGGCTGGTGCCAGCAGCAAGGCTGTGACACCGCTGGGACTTCCGATAAAAAAAATAATAATAATAATAAAAAATAATAATAATAAAAAAATATATTTGGTCTTTTCCAACATAAAGAAGTTGTTATTTCGCAGAAGGGCAGCAAAGGGCTTTGAACTTCCCCAAAGTTCCCCGGGCCGCCAGGGGGCAGCTGCTGGCGGGGAGCAGCTGGGGGGTGCAGGCTGCAGCTCCTGAGTTGCGGCACGTTCAGGCAGCTCCTGCTCCCCTTTTAATTATAAATGAGGATTTGTCGCCAGCTGATTTCCCTTCCATTGTTCCTTCGTGGGTGGAGAAGACGGCGACTCGTGAAACGCCTCTGCTCCTGTCTGGGAGGGGTCTTCCAGCATCACCAAACCACCCCTGGGCAGCGCAGAGGCTTTGGCCACTGCTGAATAATGCTTGGCCACCAAAATCCTACAAAAAAACTACGGCTTTGTTATCCTTGCTTTCTTTGTGAGCACCTAGGCTGGAAAGCTCTGCTGCCTCTGCTTTAATCCTGCAGCCATATGGACCCCTACAGCATCATCCCTAGCCCCTTCCTTGCCTCTGCCCCCTTTGAGAAGTGCTCGTGCCCCAGCAGAGGTCTGTAGGTAGGCACGCGGGACCGCGTTCTGCCCTTGGCAGAACATCCTCGTTTATATAAAGAAATGACAGCCACAAAGTTGGAGAGTTAATTAAAACAAAGCTACTGGCTGGCTTGACACATGCTTAAATGTGGGATTCTGAGCCTGCTTGCTAAATGAAATGTTTGCCTGGTATATTGACTTCAGCGGAGTCGCACGAGCTCAAACTGGGGCAGGAATTGGCCGGTGCTGCAGGTAGATCAGTTTTGTACCTGGGAGCATCCCAAACAATCAAAGTGTCTGAAGAGCCTCGTAGCAAGGACACCGTGGCTGTTCCTTGGTGATCACACTGGAAATGGATACTCTGGGTTTCTCCTACCCGCTTCGTGATGGATTGGATCCCCTTGGGGTTACCAACTAAAACCATTTATACCCGTGCAGCCGCCTGTACAATAAATGGGTGGACTTCCTCGCGTCGCAGCAGGAACCTGGGGGGGTCTAGAAGGACCCCCGAGAAGTGTTTGCAAGCCTGGCTTCAAGCAAAGCCACGGGCAGATCTCCAGGAGCCCCAGGAAAGCTGCTGGCACCTGAGGGGCTCCTCGCTGTGCTCCATGGCACCAGGGAAACGCACTGCCGAAACACTGCCACACTGAGGCCAGTCTCTTTGACTAAAAGCCCAGTGTTTCTCCCTCTCCTCTTTCTCCTGAAGTGTTTTAGCAGAGGCAGAGCTCTCGTTTTGGCCCGCTAGGTGTAATGCCTTGGGGATTAATCGGGTACATGCAAAATAAATGGGGATTTGCTTCTGAGACAGGAGAAAGACTGCGGATGTTAAGCCTCTAGTTGGAAAGGGAAATGGTGTACCTTGCCGAGGTGCTTTTCAAAACAAATATAGGATGAATTAATAGCAGCTCAGTCCCTGTGTGGAAGCTCTCTACTAGCGAGCTGGGTTGCCTGGCTTGCAGCTCCTGTGCTGAGACGCTGCAGGGGAGGGCACAGCACAGGGGCAGCGGTGCCAGGAAAGCTCAGACGGAGGACGAGGAGCTGGGTGCAGGAGGAGCTGGGCCAGCAGGGGCTGGTGGAGGGCTAGAGAAGAACACAAAGTGCTAAGGGGGGTGTACAGAGCAGGAGCTGTGGGATAAGGCCCCCGGATGGTACGGCAGCATGGGGACGAGACGGCAGAGCCCTGGGTCTGTGCTCTCCTTCTGGTCTCCTCTGGCCACAGCTCCTCAGGGCAAGGACTGATGCTGGAGAAGGGCCAGATTCTGACCTGGGGATGCCTGCAGGGGTGGGCAAAGGAAAGCAGAAGGCCCTTTACCTGCTGCAGAGAGCTGCCAGCTGTGCCAGCCCCTCTCTCCAGCCTGGGAGTGAGATGAGTGCTGGCTTTCTGTGCCCTCTGCTGCTGTGCCAGCCTCGCCACAGCGGCTCTGGAAGAAAATCCTGCTGGAGGCATGGCACAGCTTCCTCTGACAGCAAGGGGGAAGCGATGATCAAAATACCACTCAGGAGCCTGCTAGGTTTTTGGCTCAGGTTCAGCTCCATGTTGCCACGGCAGGGGTTGGAGAGCAAAAATCCAGCCCAGACCTCCGTGTCCACACCGGGCCAGTGGCAGATGACATCCAGAAAGCCAGCTCTGCCACACCGGCTGGGACTGGGGATAAATGTCTGTATGCTGGTGATGCTTCCTCTTTGCTGTACATGTTGTTTTTAACCAGAAGAAAAGGAACTCCTTAAAAAATAAATGAACCTCAGACATGGCTGTGTCACAAGACCTTTTATTCATGGCACTGTTTTATCCTTCAGTATTTACCGGTTGAAGTTCAGCTCAAATCTCATGTGAACTGAATTAATTTATTGGATTTTTTTTTCCTTTTTTTTTTTTTTCCCTCAAAAAGGCAATGTGCTGTGTGCAGCAACCAGCTCACCTGTGGGCAGGAGCAGAGCCTCGCTCTGCGGCACTGCCGGCTGCCCCTGAAACTTGGAGCTGCTTCCAGCCAGCACCTGTGGTGCTGCAAAACTTGAATTGTAAGGGCTTGAATAGCTCAGGGAGCTTTTTATAAGAAATTTAAAGCCCTGGCCCTGTGTGAGGGCATCCTGCCCTCCTGCCAGCCCTCCCAGGGAAGGGGCACCAACACCGTAAGCCCTGGTCCCTGGGGAGCGAGGCGGGGAGCTGGCTGTGGTGTGACCGACCTGCAGGTTAATCCATATAGGACAGACCCACGCGCAGCTTCTAGCAGAAAAATAAATAAAACAAACATGTCGATATTCCCCCTGGATCCACCTGAATGAACAAAATCCCTGCAGTCAACAGGGAAATCTGCCTGCATTTGCTCTGGACAAGCAGAGCCCGGCGAAGGGGGTGGCTGGAAGCTGCGTGGCCGCGGGCTGCTGCTCCGCCTGCCTGCTGCGAAGGGGAAGGAGCAGCCCGGAGAGGTGCAAAAGCAGCCGAGCTGTTGGAAGAGTTTCCCGGAGCGAAACACTCTTTTAACTCCCCTGGCCTTAAATCAGCTAGGTAATTTCGCCGATCTCCCGTGGCAGGGGAAATTGCTGATGTCTAAGTGGAAGCACAGCCCTGGAGGGCGAGGTGGCAGTGGCTTGCTGGGAGGATAAATGCTGGAGCAGAGCACAAAGCAAGGAGGGATGTGGGCCGCATTCATCTCACATGCTGCCAACAGTTGCATGAACATACCCAGAGATTAGCTTTGCATGGGGACATGTTTTTTTCCCAGGAGTTACCTGAATCCATCGCCCACCGCAGGGCCAGGCTGCACAACAGGCACATCAGTGGTTCATGAGGAAAAGGCTTTGCTGTGCTTTTCAGGCACAGGAGGATGCCAACAAACACGGGAGTTTTGAGGGAATTCCTCAGCTGTGGGACCAGGAGCCTTGCACAAGGATGAAGACGTGCCAGGCATGGCCTTGGTGGCAGACTCTGGAATAGAAATGTGGGACGAAGCCATCCCTGCTCTCCTCTGGGTCTTTATGATGGGTGAGGAGCTCGCTTCTCCAGGCAAAGCCACTCCTTGCACAGCACCACATCAGCCTGGTTTCATCCTGCTGCTGCTTTCCCCAAGCAGCCCTGACAGCCCGTGCACATCCATCAGCAGGGCTTGGCGATGAGGAGCAAGAGGGCCTCCTCCAGGCTCTCTCTCAAGTAACCTTATTAAAAAAAATAATGCAAACCACAACTGTTGCTGGAGACTTTCTGCCTGGAATAGGCAATGAGCCTTGTCTGCTTGCTCTGCTCCGAGCTCCAAGACGCTGCAATGAATCGGACCAGCTCCAAGTCCGGTGGAGCCAGCGAGGCTGGCTGCAGCAGGGATGTCCCCAAAACTCCCCGGCTCCAGCTTCCCTGAGCACACCGTGATTTTTTTAGGCCAGTATTTTCCGTGCTTCTCGAGGGACGTGGAAGCTCACGCTCTAATAATTAAGGCAGCTCTGAACGCGGAGCCCTCAGCCTCGCTTTGCTTCGTAGTCTGTTTCCCGTCACAGTCGCTTGTGCGTGGAGCAGCCGGCTGCTTTCCGACTGTGCTCACGGGGTTTTAGCACGGAGGATCTTACAGCAAGTTCTCCAGTGCACACGTGAAATAGTGAGAGAAGTTTGCTGCTTTCCTCTGAGCAGCTGTGCAGGAGCAGTTTGCGCAGCACTGAGCTAGACCCGGGGGAGAAGTTGGCTCCTCTCCGGCTCACTGGATGCCCGCTGGGATGAGAGGAGCACTGCTTGGTCCGAGGTCTTCTGCAGGGTGGATCGGGAACACGTCAGTGCTCGAGCCCTCCTCTAGGAGGTTGTTTGCAAAGTGTGCTAAACTCTGCTTGCACTGTTAAAAAATAACCTTATGGAAAGGGGAGAGAAGGATGAAGGCACTTAAACCAGCACTAAAATATCTAATGCTGAAGACACCCAGGAGAAAGGAAAAAATAAAGCTGGCTATGAGAAAATCTAAGTGAACTGCATAAAAACTTAAACGAGGTGGATAATATCACCCCAAGTGACTGCACTCAGCCCCACTGAGGGGAGAGGAGCCCAGGCTGCAAAATGGAAATAAGGGAGAGGAAAACCCAGAACGAGAGCCAAGAGTTACCTGCCTGAGGGGAGAAGCATCAGTGCAGGGCTGAAGCTAGTGCCCCCCTGGACACGAGTCCCCCTCCCCATGGGCTCTGCTACTCAGGGCTGCTGGCGTTTGTCCCCTGCTGGGGTGAAGTGGCTGCGGGCAGGTGGCTCGAGTGCCCGAGCGGAGGGCACGGCACTGAGCCTGCCGCTGCCGAGCCGCTTTTCCAGCTGGGGGTTGCTCTCTGCTCTTAAAATAGGTCCTCTCCAAGGGCTCTTGTGCTTGAGAGCTAGAAGAAAGCCAGGCTTTTTGCCCTTTATTTTCCCTCTCTGAAGGGAAAGGCAGGAAACCCAGCACATGAGGACAAGGGCGGTGCGGGGTGGGATGCAGGGTGGCAGCAGAGCCCTCGAGATGCTGGTGCACCCCAGCCCATGACCTTCTCTGCCCCCTGAGATGCGTTGGTGGCTTTTGTTTCCAGACCCGAAGGAAATGTCCTCATAGCTTTCTCTTCTTTTTCTCTTTCGCTCCTTTTGGAGGGCTTTCAAAGAGCTTTGTCAAAGGGAAGTGCTCTTATCTTGGGTTTGACGAGGTGTCAAGGGGCTCGCTGTACCCTGAGCGGTGCTGGACAGGGCTGAGGAGCTGGGGGACCTGGTGCCTGTCCCCATCCCACACACGCAGAGCATCCCCTGGCTGGTACCCAGCTGGTTCCCCTGTGAGCCCCGGAGTTTGCCAAGTCCCTGACAGGCTAAGGAGAGACTTAAAGAGGGATGCAGAGAGGAGACAGCAAAAGCTGGGCAGGAGGAAATAAATTAAAACAATAAACAAAGCAGCTGATGGCGTTCTGTTGAGCTTTCCCAGACATAAACCCTCTGCTCTGCGGACACTTGGGTGTCTCTCATCAGCTGGCATTGTTTTGTTCTTCTGTGCATTTCCAGTTGTTTGGATGAGAGAAAAGAAATGTTATGGCAGGGAAGAAGAAAGATAGGGGAAGGCTACAAAAAGCTGCGAGCTGCCAGTGTGTTTTGAGTTGCTTTATTCTGAATCAATATTGAACTGAAGAGGAATTATAAATCTAGCAGATTACAGCTGAAGCAATGCCAGGGCATCTGTTTCCAGATATTCTTTTTTTTTTTCTTTCTTTTTTTTTTTCTTTTTTTTTTTTTACTTGCTAGAGCAGCTGTTTTTACAAGAATCTGCAGTAAAAGAGTTATTAAAACAAAGGGGGAAAAGAAATAACAATAAACGGGAGATATATAGCAGGCGAGGAGCAGCAGAGACATGGGGCTGGGAAATAAATGGAAGAGAGGAGGAAGAACCCAGCAACCGACAGTTTGTCACCAGCATCGGGCGCTACAGAATCTGGAAGATATTTGTTTTACAAGACAGCCAGCCCGAGCTCCAGGATTTTGCTCGGTGATTTACGACGTCTGGCAGCTGTTGCAGAGGTTGAGCTCAGTGCAGCAAAGAGAAAAAAAAAAAAAGAAGTGGAAATCACCCTTAGCACTCGCGTGTTGTTCCCTGACGGGAGGAGATTTACGGGGGCAGGCAGGCGGGGGGGCTGGGGGTGCTCGCAGACAGGTCCCGGCCTCGTCACTCCCCTGTCTGCCATCGGATTTGCCTTTGATGATATTCAGGGGGCTGCGGGAGTGTAACCGAGGCCATTCACGTGGCTTAAAGCCTGGCTGCACATCGGCAGGGGTGATGTAACCACACAGGCGTGCTCACAGCCCAAGGATGAAATAATGCACGGGAGAGGGAAGCACTGTGAGGTCGTGACGCCGTCACCGCCACGGGTCACTGCGAGGCGTGACCCTGCTCAGCGCTGGGAGCTGTGTGCCCAGGCTGTTCCCCCGCCTGCAGCCAGCCACGTGGCCATCGTATTCCCAAATTTCCCTAATTCCACCACCAAGCAGCTGGGGTACATGGGCTGCTCCTCTCTGCAGTCCTGCATTTTTCCCCCTTGCACACCAGCCCTGCGGTACTGCTCGTGGGAGGGCTGGGGTCTCACAAAGCTGCTGGAGAGGTTCTTTGGGAAAGGGCTGGGGGATGACCTGGCACAGACAGGACCTGTGGAATTCTTTCGTGTTAAACCTTTTATGTCACGTAGCTGATTTTTATAGGAACTAATCTAATCAACCAAAAAATGATATTCCTCCCATATTTTGATTGTTCTCTAACTTCACCCTTTGGCAGTCTCAGACTCCCCGAAGGCTGGCTCCCACACCTTGATAACCTCCAGTTGTTACAGGGACAGTTTGCAGGTTTTCCCCCCCTGCCCTCCGAGTTGAATGATGCTCGGGATCTCGGTCCTCACACGCGGTGAAGTGCTACACCCTACATAAAGGTGCCCCGTGCTGCCTGCTTGCCTTGAAATCAGGCTGATGGCTGGCACCAGCACAAACAAAAAGAGGGTTTTGGCTCCCATCTGAAGTCGCCCAAAAAGCCAGCTGTCCCCCGTCCTGCTTTGCTGCTGGTGCCTGGAGCAACTCCTGTGTTTCCAACCGGCTCTCACCAGACGCCTGCTGGGGAACGTGGGCTCCCCTGCAGCCACCACAGAGCTGGGGATTTGGCCTTGGTTTTGCTCTGGGTTTATTGATTCGTTTTGCAACCGTGCTCTATAAATAGACTCATTCTTGCAGTTATAACAGAGTCGATGAGAGCTTGGGAAGTGGAGATGGTAAGAAAGCAGAATAGAAATCAAGCCCCAAACAAGACACAGAATGAATGCATCCCCTAGACGTGAGAAAAAGCCAGAAATGGTTCTCTCACTCGGGCTATAGCTATGCAGACTGTGCTGCTGGTGTTACCTGGGCTAAAGGGTGATGCCCGATGTGCTGGCCGCAGGATGGGTGTCTTCATGCCCTAGGCTGTGGGCAGGCTGCGATTCCCCATGGCAAAGCCAGCCTGGAGGGTGTGGGATCCCAGCCTTGGTGCCGTGGATGGTGCACCAACAAATGCTCTACACCAATCCCACCTGTCCAGTGACTGTGCCTGCGCCACCTCTGGGCTGATTTACTGCAGAGCCCTGGGGGTTTACAGAGCTGCCCAAATCACATCACAGATCATCCCAGGCACTGATGTGCCCAACCTGCTGAAACACCGGTGACAAACCATGCCTAAAAAGCTAATTTTTAACCTCTTTTTCCCTTAGCCATCTCCATTAAATGAGCAGAGTCAAAATTCTTTCCTTTCCCCTTTTTTTTCTGGCTTGTGTTTCTGGCTTTAATTGCTAAATCTTCCGGACAGGGATCGTCTCTTCTAAAGCACCCGAGGAGCGCTGAGCACAATGGCCCTCCAGTCGCTGCTGGAGCTCCAGGATGCAATCCAAAGAGAAATTATTCACTGAAATCTGCAGTCAGCTCACAGCGAGCTGCCGAGCAGGAAGGAAGCAATCTTCACCTAATCCACAGTTTGATGCAGATTATTCATACGGTTCTGCTGAAGAGTAATACACTCGGCCGGGACAGAATCAAAATGATGCCTCCTTAATATGATGGAAAATAAATAGAATCTGCTTTCGAAGGATGCATTGACTGAGCTGTCGTGTCTGATGCTGGGGAGACAAGTGTCTACAAGCTTCAGCTTAATGTAGCGTGGAAATGTATTGGGTTGTATTTATGCCCATATACAATACTTAACCGGCTATTGTGCTGATTAAATATTTAATTAGCTGTCTGTGAGGGGAAATGCACCATTAGTCTATAGGGAATTACACTGTTCCTTGTGTCTGCTCTTAAATAAAATGTGTAATTCGTTGTCACTTAAGCATGATGTTAAGTGCCCATTAAGAAGGTGTTTCCAAGGGGAAAAAATACAAAATGTAGCTGCTGGTGGTGTGTCAGGTGGACCTGCAAGTGCCCAGAGCACAGCCTTTGTGGGTGTCCTGGGGAGAAAGGAGCTGTGCTAGGGATGTTCAGCCTGTCCTCTGTGTACCAGTGCTGGTCAGGGCACGCTGCTGAGCCAGGGAAAGGCCTCGGGGGTCCCAGCTTTCATCCCAGATCCAGCTGGGATTTACCCTTGGGAAAACAAGTCACAGGGTGCAAGGAGTCAGGGAGCAGCAGGAGGTGTATCACGGCTCAATGCCATGGTCACCGGGCTGGTGAGCTCGTTTTTCATGTGGTGGTGGAGAGAGAGAGGCAAAGAAGGCAGCTGCTGGCTGGTGGAGCAGGGGGAAGGAGGGCTCCAAGTCCCCGAGCTGTTCCTCTTGTCCCCAAACACAGCCTGGCTTCTCAGACGTCTGCTGGGTGCAAAAGGAAAGGGAGAGCAGTGAGAAATATCCAGGAGAGCCAGTGGCTCCAAATGCACTTTTTACTTCCATACATATCAAAGACACTGACCAGGTATTGGGATTCAATAGCAAACTCCAATAATTCTGAATAACCCAGCTTCATCCGTGTACTTCCAGCTAGCTTCTGCCTAAGTGCAGGGCAGCTCTCCCACTCTCCCTGTGCTCAGGTGGGATTTACTCTGCAATAAACATTCCCATGCTCCAAAGGCTGCCTTAGCAGGGCTGGTGTGCAGACACAGCCACCCTGGGTGTGGTGACAATGAGGGGCATGGTGTCACTTGCATTCACGTGGTTGGATATGGGGCTGCTGGGAGCCCTGATTTCCCCAAGCAGGGGCGAGGGGCTGTGATGCTCGGCCGTGCTGCGGTGGCACACGGGGCTCCTGTCATGTAGAGAGGGATGGGACACTCTGCAAGGGCACAGGGAGGACAGCCCCAGCCCTTCCTGGCACATCTGCTCGGGGGAGTGAATGATTTATTGCTCCTGACTTCTGTGCTCCTGGCACCAGGCTCAGGAGAGCACCAGCCGAGAGAGCTGCTCTGCCACCAAATGTGATGCTGAGGTGCTGGCGGCCTGGGCGAAGACAGTGTGAGACCTCCATCTCAGCAGGGTGAAGCAAGGAGGAGGTCAGACCTGTTTTGGGGTACAGAGGGAGGAAATGATAGTTTTTAGTCCCCTTGGGTGGCTGAGCCGGGGCTAGCTGTGCTGGGAAGCGATGTGCAGAGCTGGCACTGGGTCATGCTGTGAATTCACAGATTCACCAGGTGACTTCCCTGTCAAACGAGGTGTCACTCAGCCACCCCTCGGCTCCCCTCCGTGTGCTGTGAGAGGTGCAGCAGTGTCAGAGCTGCCCCCAGCCCCAGCAGCAGAGCCGGGGCCCTGGGGAGGTGTTGGCACTGCCCTGTATGGCCCAGCCCTGAGATCTCAGGTTTGGGAATCCTGGGGGTGGTGGAGGAGGCTGCAGATTGCCTTAGTCAGGTTGCTTGGGTTTGCTTTCTTCTTCTCTATCCTTTTTTTTTTTTTTTTTTTTCTCCTGGCTTTCACACCTCCCCTCACTCTCTATTTTTGATGAGCTGAGTCAAGCCTGGCTTTGGCACCAGGACGAGCGGAAAGGTGATGGGAGAGCCACGACGTGGGAGGGCAGCGGTGAGGCTGAGCTCCTGAACCCCCAGCACAGAGCTGTACCCCACTCGGAGCGATGCAGAAGTGTGTGGGGTGGCATCCCACCCACTCTACAGACCCCAACCCCAAAACCAGAACAGCAGCAGGGCACAGACATCAACTGTGCTGAGGGCAGGGAAAAGGGCAAAGCGAGCACAGGGGTTGGGGAGGGCTTCGGGGGCAGACAACACGGGGTGAGCAGGGGGCTAAAGCTCCTTCTCGGTCCAGGGATGCATCTCGTGCAGCTCCCAGGGGCTTTGTGCCCTTCTGCAGCGTGTCCTTCACGGTGCTGGAGGCACATCTGGCTGCTGTGCCCTGGATCCAGGCGTGACGGCCTGAGCCACGTGGGGTGTGCACAGGGAAGGCTTCGGGCCCCGCTCGGCTGCAGGCAGCTGGCTGGGGGAGATGGGCTGAGGAGAGGCAGAGGTTTTTAGCTTTCCTTTAGAAAATTAATCACACTTTAATTACAGTGAAACCTGGAGACATGGCAAAGGATTAAGTGGATTATCTTCAAAGTAATTTGTTATCAAATATTTATCCTTCTGGGAAGGGAGATGCAGCCTGAGAAAGGCTGTGTTATTAGTGCCGCAGGCCAAGGACGTGCCGCGTCCTTCCCACCCGCCTGCCCCCAGCCCCATGAGGCATCCCTAAAAGCAGAGCAGGGTCCTTCATCCCCCAGGGCTGGTGGCTTCGGAGCAGGAGCTGCATCAGGGTTTTGCCCCCGTGAGCTCATTGTGCGGCTGGGAGTGGTGATGCCAGTGCCTTCGTGGGGCTGCCTGGTCCCTGGGGTGACACTGGGGACAGCCAGCACTGCTCGTGGCTCAGAGGGGATGGATGATCCAGCCAGGCTGCCTCGGCCCCACTTCCCATGCAAGGAGCCAGTGCTGTGTGGCAATTTGGGCTCAGCCTGAGCTCTTCATCCACTCGCAGACTGCGTGTTTAGTGCTTGGATGCTTCGTTAGCTGATAATGATGAGTCCTTGTAGTTGCCTCCCGGGCATTGTAAATGATCCAGCGTCAGGAGATGCCGCAGGGATGTGGAGATGCAGTGAGGCTGGAAGGGGCTGAGTCCTGAAGCAGGGATAACCACAATGCAGATTTATCTTCGTGCACCCAGGCTGGGGATGTCCACATGGGGAGGGCGGCTGTAGGGATAGGGACAGGGACAGGGCCACATGGGGGCTCATGGGTGGCTGGATAGGACCTCTCCTCACTGCTCACGTGCACTGAGCAGAAGCTTTCCTTCTCCTTCCCTTTGATAAAGGACTTTTTGTTGCTCATGCTGCCCTGCAAACAGCTCTTGCTGTCCTCCTCCAGTGCTGGTTTTGGCTGCAACGGGACCCACTGATGTAGCACATATTTATCTTGTAAGGACAATTCATCCTCCTGAGTGAAAGCAGAGTGCTGGACAATGTGTGACAAACTTCTGCCCTCCAGGTGGGCTGTGGTGGATGGGATGGAAACACTGAAAGCACAGCAGGATGCAGCCCCCCTTCAGGGGACGTTAGCTCAAGGCGATGTTTTGGGACTCCCTGGCACCAGCAGTCCAGTCCCAGCAGCCTGAAAACTGCCAGGTAATGCTGGGGCTGTTCACACCCCACATTTCATCCTGCTGCCGTGCACTATGCTAGCAGGCATCACAGAGGATCTGGGGGCCAGGACACCCTCAGTTTTGAGCTGGGCCCAGCGAAGCGCGGTTCCTGCAGTGTGCAGCCGCCTCTGCTAGCCAAGCAACACAGACGGGCGCCAGGTTTGTTTGACAAGGCATTGTTTTCCATAAAGCCATGTGTGCTGGCATTAATTAGAGTTCTATCCTTTAATTCTTTATTAATTGAATCTCCCATCAGCTTCTCTTTCATTTTACCGTGGATTAACGCTGGGATGAGCAGCCAGGATTTACCAGGGCCATCCTTTCCCTGGCTGAGAGCCTCTTGCCTTTGCCACCCTGCTCTCACCCCACAGCACCCCATGGCCCCGGGCTCTGCCCAGGACCCCCATTACACCCCACGGTGCACAGGGTGCCCGACCTGCCACGGTGCCAGTGTTTATTGCTGGCAGATGCTATTTAGTATGCCTACATCTTTAATGAAGGAGAAAGCACTTCAGCAGCCTGACACGAGACAGATCTAGTTGCCTGCTCATTTCTGAACAGCAACAGAAATATTTGCTGCGTGTCTCTGCCTGCTATGTATCATCATTAGCACTTTTGCAGTCTCTATTAAGCATTTGTCTGAAATAATATAAATATAATTTTTAAAACGCCTTTCTTATTGCTCTTAGCCCTTCCAGTTGTGGATTTTCCTCAGCATTTTTACCCTGCTTTGTGCATCCTTAACACTTCACATCTCCCATCGAGTACCAATCACCATCTAGTTTTCCTTTGCTCTGTATACATTTTCCAGTGTAATTGCTGCTTTCATTTCACCGCTGAACCACAAGGCCTCTAATTGCTTCCTTTCCTAACCGTGCAGCTGGGCTTGGTGGTCTGCAGGCTCCCCCAGATATTTCTCTGCCTGGTCTCCCCTTTGCAGCCATCCACAGCCCCCTGGCTTCCCAAGACAGCTCCTCCATCCTCCCTCCCTCTCTCCAGGCAGGTTTATTCCCCACCATGACAACTGGATCTGCAAAAGGGGATCGTGGCCCCAGCCTCTGTCTGCAGAGCCCCCTGCAGCCACAGCACTGTGTGCCCTGGGCTCTGCTCCCGCCAGGATGTCCCACCAAGTGCAAGAAATCCCCCTCTCTGTGAGCTGGGGATAGGTTTCTTTCTCCTCCTGGGCACTGCAGCCAGCAGAAGGATACCTATTCAGTGCCACTTCACCAGCTTGGCACGGCTGGGTGCAGGCGCTGGAGGTGGATCAGGATGCTCTGGGTCAGACAGGAGCCTGCAGGAGGTCCTGGGCTAAGGGCAGGGGGAGCAGGAGGGAGAGGAGGACTGGGAGACGCTCACCATGGTTTGGTTTCCACAGCACCACGGTCACGGTGGGTGCCCACACCAGGGACATGCCCCATCTGCATTCACCTCTGCTCCTCGGCTCAGCAGACAGACCCTATTTACATCCTTCATGCCCCATGCTGTGGCATCATCCCCCAAATCCCCGCTGCATCTGTCAGCCACCACTGCCACTCCTGCTTCCCCTGAGCCTCCAGCTAAAGCAGGAAAAATGAGCAGCAAGAGGCAGCACGGCACCAGCGCACTTGTTACCTGGACCCCTCTCCCAGCCCGGCGTCCCATGGCACAGGGATGAGTGTGCTCATTAAGCCACGCTGCCCCAAAGCTGGGCTTTCTGGGGCCCAGAGGAGGTATTTATCACACAGCCCTGCAGCCGCTGGCTCCGTTCGTCCCCATGGCAGCAACTCCAGGTCCACAGGGCTGCATCGGTGGGGCACTGATGGGACCAATTTATCGAGTGAGAAGAAAGCAAATTTTGAGTCGTGGTGACACGGTGAAGGAGGGATCCTGCTGGGCGTGCCGGGGGTAATTGCTCATGCAGCTCTCGCTCTCCCCAGCACAGCCACGGGTCTGGCACAGGGAGGTCTTTTTGGAGCTCCCATCCTTCAAATGCCTAGGCTGGCCCTGAGGGCTGAGCAGGGGCTTTCGTCCGCCTCCCCTCGTGATGAGAGGGGAGGAAATGTCCAGGCAGGGAGCTAGTGCCATCGTTAGCCTCCCTCTCTGACATGCTTAGCGCCCTCACAGCTCGCCAGCCCCTCGCTCTCCCTCCCCTTGCCCTTTGTGGCAGGATTCAGAGCAGGGAGCAGCCTCTCCTCATTAGCTGGGCTGTGGACGTGCTCTGAGTGCCCTGCGCTGGGTAATTGGCCTTAAACGGGGCTGTGCCAGGAGAATCGTGGGAGTTAGCTCAGGGATAAGAGCTGAGACTCAAAAAGTGGTCCCAGCAGATCTGGTCCTGCCTCCAGGATCTGCCTTTACACCTGGACAGGGAGAAAAAATGGGTTGAGGTCCAGCAGTGTGGCAGTGGGGGTATTTTGGGAACAGAGCAGCTGCCGGGGCTGGCCCTGGGTGCAGTCCTGGTCACCAGGAGATGGAGCTGGGTCCAGATGCATCCTCTGGCTGCCTCCGGCCCCAAAGCTCTTCAATACCAAAGATTCCCCAGCAAAGAGCAAAACCAAGACAGAAGGGGAAGAAAGAAGAGCCTGGAAGCTTTGCTGACACCCTTGGGAAGCTGGGAGAGGAGAGGTGGCACCATGTCCCCATGTCCTGGTGGTGACACGAGCTCTTAACCCCTGTGGCCCTGGGGATGCAGCAGCTTTACTGCTTCACACAAGCCAGAGCCTGGGCAGATGCCAGCGATGCTGAGCAGCCTTGGACCTGCCTGTCTGCCCTGGGGGTGGATGCTTTCTGAGCTTTTGGGCTGGTTCGTGTTGTGACTTCAAGGCTCTGTCCATGAGCACGAGCTCCATCAAGCTGCTCCAGCTCAGGAGGAAAGCTGAGGGATGAGGATAGCCGGCACTTGAGAAGTGCAGCGAACCCCACGAGTCTGGTGTGAATTGGCTGTTTGCGAAATGAGACTTGTGAGCAAACTCACTGCTGGAAGCCAGCTGCAGGTAGCCCCGAGGCAGCTGCCTGCACTGCAAGTACACGCACACACGCACACAGGGCTTGGGTTTTGAGTCCCTTTTTTTTGCATTTGCTGAAATTCTGCAAAGCCAAGCTGGTAAGGAACCCCTCTCCAGCCAAACCGCAGCAGAGAAGTGGCCTTGCCCTCCTGCAGCTTCCCTCCACCCTGATGCTGGGGGGAATTTTGCCAGCAAAACCCCTCTGTTAAGCTCCTGCCCCACACAGAGCATTGCAGGTTTTGGTCAATGAATCTCCCCCCCATTGAGCCCATGGAGCATCTCCAGCAGTGAGACAGAGGGGGAACTCGGGGGGCTGGGAGGGGGGAATGGGGCAGATTTGGGAAACGGGGCTCTAAAATGAAACAGAAATGCACAGAGAAATTTTTCTTCCCTCAATTTAACTGGCAGAAGGTGACGCTGGGCCTGTCACCCCCTTTCATTACATCTCCAAGGCTTTTCATGCAAATTCAGGCAAACAATTTCTCGGTTCCATTTTAGCACTCCGGGAGGGCCGATTTCATTTCAGGAGCAGTGGGGAACAATAATCATCTTGAAGTGTCTTCCATCCTGAGAGACGCAGATAAGAGCCGCGCAGTGGACTAACAGCACTAATTTGACGTTTTCAGCTGATAGCTTTGCAGATGACAAAAATCAGGCAACATAAAAGGACGGTAAACCCCCAAGTGGCAGCATTACCCCCTCCTGTGCCCACTGCCTGCTCCTCTCCTGTACCCCAAGAGCAAAATCAAGCCCAATCCCTTTGAGCATCGCTGCTCTTGCTGTGTTTTCAGCACGGACGAGGGCAGGTTTGGCTGGGGAAAGCAGGGGAAAGGAGCAGGACCCCATTTCAGAGCCCAGGGAAATGGGGGGCAGCCTGGTGCTCGGTCCTGCCCGCTGGCACTGCTTCAGTTCTTGGGTGAAAACATGCCTCCTGTCTTCTGCTGTCTTTCTATCAAAGTCCCTGAGCACATATCCAAAGGGAAGGTGATTGCTTTCAGCCCATCCCATCTTGTCCTAGCCAGCAGAGGATGAACAACAGATGCTTTCTTCCTTGCACTCACTTTTCCCATCATCACTTTGTTACTTTTAGGCTCTTTTAGAGCCCCAAACACCATTTTTCTCATCCCATCTTTTTTGTTTTTCACCCCTACATTGTAGAAAATGCCCAGATGCTTTTCTACCCCCATGTTTCTTGCCGGTGCATGCGGGAGCCCAGCACAGCCAGAGCAACCTGGGTTGGTCCAGCTGGGCTGCAGGCATCCAGGATGGCAGATAATTAAACTGGCCATGCTGGGGGCAGGACACGCTGGAGAGAGCACGGGTTTTGCTGATGCAAGTTCACTGCTGCCAGCTGGAAAATGAAATCCCATCCCATGCTTGAGAATGTGATTTCAGAGCAATTTTTTTGACCTGAATTGGGGCAAAATGCAATATCAGATTTTTTTATTTTTTTATTTTTTCCATGGGAGGAGATGCTCAGAGCGGGTGGAAAAACAGCTTTAGGAGAGCTGCAGTGGGGTTTCACAGCGACGCGTGACTGCTCAACCGGTGCCCATTAATTCTGTTTTCTCCCTGAAGGCAGAAATGGGACTAGACGAGTGTCTCCAGTTCTCCCATCCCTTCTCCCAGAGGAAACTCATAATTTTTCATCCATCTTGAAATTTTCCCAAAGGAAAAATTTTCATTTTTATGAGAGTGGCATTTTCAGCCAGCAAACTGTTCTCACGGGAAACTCCTACCTGGATTGAAATTCACCTCACTCTCCTGGGCTTCGATTTCTTCCTCTCTCCTTTTTCTTTTTTAATTTTGACCACAGGCTGCTGGGGACAGGCGCTGTTCTCCTGGAGCTGCTCTCAGCCTCCTGTGGGATGAAAGATAGATGCCCAGGACAGCCCACCAGCAATCTGGGAGAGCTGAATTCTCAGCTGAACATTGACCAAGCATTTCTTCTAGCAGTGTCCACAGCTCTATTTTTATTGTATGTGTTTGCCCATGATTTTTTTTTTTTCTGATTGCTGATTACACTCCTTCAAGCATCCCTTCTCTCTGTTAACTCCCCCTGCCAAGCATGCTGCCTCTTCTAAAGCCTTGAAATGTCATTTTGCTGATATTTCCCCCTGCTTAGCAGACTGGATTTCAGTTGCATTGCACTTGCTGGGCCAGGCTCTGGTCATCCTTCACATCCTCAGCATCCCTCGCCCGGTGCTGGCAGCGCCCTGCCCTCTCCTCTCACCCTCTCTGATGTTTATTGTGGCTCTGCCAAAGCTGGAAGAGAAATCAGGCCTATTTGTCCCTTACAGGGAAACCACACAAGGTTTTTTTGTCTTGTTTCCAAACAGAATGGGATAATGTCTTGCTGGCCTGGCTGGTGGTGGCTGTGGGGAGGGAGGCTTTGCTGGTGGGGCACTGATGCCCCACTGCGGTAGGCGATGTGTCACTGGGGAATCTGGGATCACTATTATTATTATTATTATTATTATTATTATTATTATTATTATTATTATTATTATTATTATTATTATTATTTGCATAGGCAGATTTGAAAGGAAGGGATCACTAGACATTACCAATTTCTGACTAATTGGTACTTGTCCACCCTGCCCTTAATCCTCCTTCCATCCCCCTTGGGATTGGGCTGCACATCCCAATGTCTCCCTCCTGCCCTTCAGCTCCAGACCAAGCCCTAGCATTTTCTCCTCACCCAGAGGCTGGGGAAGGCACCTCCAGCCTGTGAAGGCTGCTGGCATCCCTGAAGCAATTTCTTACAGCCCCTGGCTCCTGGGATGCCCCTGAGGCTTCCCGTGATGGCTGGCACCCACCAAGAGCCTGCAGTGGCTGTTCCAGGGCCCCGGCTCCATCATGTCCCCAAAGCTCTCCAACGAGGCAGAGATCATCCAGCTCTGCCGGTCACTTCATCCTGGCTTTGGTTCATTCAGCATCACCCTGATCGTGGTGTGGGGCCAAGCGATCTGCAGGGCTTTAGGAACACAAAAAGCATGAGGAAAAACCAACTTTCCATTTTCTTTCTTTTTTTTTTTTTTCTTCTTTTCCTTGAAGTCTGCTGGCACCTTGACGGAATTCCCTTCAGGGTGGGGGCCTGGTTTTGCTTGCACACAGCAGCCCAGTCTCTGGGAGTGGACAGGGCGCTTAGACCTGTGAGATGCCGTCCTGAATTATTCACGCTGCCCAACGAGCAATTTCGCATTTAGCCGGAGGGGAGGACTTAATGACTCAGCCCTGCCATACCCCAGCTGCTGCAGGGAGTGCTCCTGCTGGGGGAAAGGCTTTTTGTGCCAAGGCAGTCTCATCCTCCAGAAATCCCCCCCACCCCCTTTTTTTTTTTTTTTTTTTTTTTTTTCTATTTGGAGTGGCCAGAAGGAGCTGTAAGTTCTGGAAGTGGACCTGGAGATGAGCAGAGCCCATCCGAGGCGGGCAGCCCACTTGGACTGAGGGTGGGCCGGCCAAAATATTGTTTTTCCAAATTGTCACCGTGATTGCGACTGAAGGAAGCTCTATGCTCTCCCTTCCCCACCAAACCTCGGGGTCCTGTTAAGAAATAGCAGCCGGGTCCTCGTTATCCCCGTGCCAGCTTGTAGCCCCTGGCTTTGCTGCAGCTTTTGGCTGCTTTTTCAGTCCCTGTCCGGCCATTTGAGGTGGCTGTGTTCATCCTTATCCATCCAACAGAGGATGC
Source organism: Netta rufina (assembly GCF_964035555.1). Taxonomy (NCBI): domain Eukaryota; kingdom Metazoa; phylum Chordata; class Aves; order Anseriformes; family Anatidae; genus Netta; species Netta rufina. The sequence continues at coordinate 13,871,352 of NC_140137.1, forward strand.
TTTTTGCTCTTGCCTCCTGTAAGCAAGGCTTCATCCAAGCTGATTTTAATGGGTGACAGCAAAAATACCTCAAGATACTTTTAAAACCCTGCTGTTCCTGGAACTTTTGTTTAGCTAGAACAGCTCCTGCTCAGGTTGCTCTAACAACAGCTGGAGACTAATGTGTGCTGCGTCTCTTGGGGGCCACCAAAGCCAGAGAGAAAGGCCAGCAAGAGCAGTGACAGAAGTGATGATCTTGCTAAGAAAAGCTGTAATGGAAAACGCAGAGCTGCCCATAAATCCCATTGTCTTGTTACGCTGCTGAGCGAAACCCCAAAACAAGAGAAAAACCCATCACAGAGCATGCCCTGCTGTAAAACCGGCATACTGTAAGACTCGGGATGTAAAAGTAATAATAAAACTGCAGGAAAATGTGGAGGCATGGGCTCAGTCCATGTGATGGTGGAGCATTGAGTCCTGTTGTTGTGGGGCAGGCAGTCCTTTGGGTCTCCTCTGCTGGGCTGCAGGTCCCACCTGCGAAACCTGCTCTCCTCTATCTCCATCTAATTAAAATCCCTTGGACTACAGAACAACCACGTGCATTTGGAAACGTTCCCCACCCCTGCTAATAGTCTAATTGCCAGCCACTCCCTGCTCCAGATGGGGAAAGGTGAGGGAAAGTTGGGAAGTTGAAGGGAATTTGGGGGAGCGGCAGCCAGGGGCATGGGGCAGGGATTAGCACTCGGCACACGCCTGCACGCACGCAGGCACAGCAGGGCTGCTCGCTGCGTGCCGAGGAGAAACCAGTTCAAACAACAGGTCTGGCATTAATATCTCCTTCTCTATAAATAAATCAATACAAGGAGAGCTGTTCGGCTGCTCCTCCTCCGAGTTGCTTGCATTCCCCTGGACGCTTTGTGTCCTGCTTCATGCCTGGAGTTTCCCTGCCCAGTCTGGGGTTAGAGGGATGGGGACATCGCTGTCCCCCTCTAGCATGGGTGGCAGTGGCTGTGGGCAGGATGCAGCCCCCTGTGAGCCCCATGCACCTCTGGGGGAGCAGCCTGGCTCAGGAGAGGGCCACCCCAAAAAGAGGAGCCTGCAGGTGTAGGGCTGTGCAGACTGTTCCTATTATCAGTGCTTTAAAGAGATGGAGCCAAAAAGGAGTCATCTGAGCTTGTTTCTGAGTTACGGAGAAATAAGTGACTCGGTGAAATTATTGGGGGGAAAGGAATTTAGAGGATGGTGGAGGGGCCAATGAAGAGCCTCAGAAGACAAAAACATTGCTTGACAAACTGCAGTGCAGGGCCAGGAGCAATTCCTGCTGCAGGTTGGGAAGCAGCTGCGCTTCACATCCTTCTGCCTCCAGTTGGTTTGCAAATTTAATAGGACACTCAAGAGAGCATAGATGGGAAACCCAAAACTTGCTTTTCATTTTCTCCATATGTGCTCGCAGGCTCCCTGACATTTTTTTTTTTTTTTTTTCTGTGTGTTTGCTCTTTTTTTTTTTTTTTTTCCCAGCAGCTTCTGTCTTAGTGAGGAAATCCGACCTAAAACTGAGGCTCTGACGGATGGAGGCTCCTCTCAGAGCAATGTCACGTAACGCCTCCCATGGTGGGAGCTGGCAGATAATGTACTGAAACAGGGAGTTCAGGTGGTTTGAGATAAATAACATGAGCTGGGTTTTAATGTATTTACAGAGCTGATCTGGTTTTTGACGAAGGCGAGGAACTGGCCTTCCTCGGTCTGCAGCTCACCGCCACCCTACAACAAAATTATTGATATGCGCCATCAGCATGCAGCCTGTGATCCCTGGTGCTCCTGGGGGCTTGAGCATCTCTTGTATCCCAGCCTGACCCTACAGCAATGAGGCAGTGTGCACAGGGGGAGGGCAGAGCTGAACTATTTATACCTGTGGAAAAAAATGGACCCTTCCCTTGACCTCCAGCAGGCGATAAACAGCCTCCAGCCCAAGCTGGAGCTGCATCCTAGGACCTGCTCATCAGCCTTAGGATAAGTCAGGAGCTTACCAGTGCCAGCTCCATCACCAGAAAGTCATAAAAAAGATGGGGCTGCCCCCTGGGGAGCCCCATTTGGGAGCTGCTGGAGGTGGCAGCAGCGTGTTCCTGTGCCGGGGGAGCTCTGCAGGAGGAGCAGTGCTGTGCTCGCTCACCCAAGCCACACCAGCTGCAGCTTTGTGACAATTTTAGGTGAAATAACTCAAAGAAGTCCTTGGAGGAGGTCGCAGCCCCAGTCCCCTGGAGGAGCTCCAGTGGTACTTGGGTGCTGTTCAGCCCTGTGCTCTGTGTTCAGCATCTCCGAGGGCTCACGGCCGGGGTGGTGCCAGTGTGAGCCACACACCCATGTGCTGGGAGCTGCTTGGGTCTGTGAAACGTTGGGCACACTGAACACACCGTGCTGGGCTTGCTTCGGATAAACCCTGGCCATGCTCCTGACCCTAAAAGTCTTTAAGACCGTAAATAAATGATACTGCTCTGTCTTCTCCTCTAGCTCTCAGTGCCCGGTGAGCTCAACAGCAGACAAGCTGTGCTGTGGAGAGCCTGTGCTCTGCTATCAGCCAGTAAATCCCCCCCTGGATGGGTGTGTAAGGGCTTCAGTGGCTGAATTTGGGACCATGTCCTGCTGGGGCAGTGGCAGCACAGGGAGCTGGAGCAGCAGGAGCCCTCTGCTCCATGTGTAACACGGGCAGGATGATTTGGGGGGGCACATCCTTCACCGCAGCCAGATATTGATGGCCTCCTAACTCCCGAGCGCTGGAGCGCAGCACGCTCCTGGTGCGTTACAAAGTGATCGATAATGAGTGGAAATTAATGCAGTGGAAATGATGCATTCAGAGCCAGCTGGGGGTTTGGCCGCGGGCTGTTAGTGTGGCTCTGCTTTGTGGGGACAGCAGGACATGGCACAGGATGCAGGTGGTGCCCTGGGCATCTCCCTGCATCTCCCTCGGGTCTGGGATGTGCAGGTTCCCAGAGAGAAAAACAAACATTGTTATGGCCTGGAGTGAGAGTTCAGCCCCTCTTCATGCTTTTTAGGAATAACTGGCCAATGGTCTGACTGTGCTCTGGCAGCAGGACATTTGGGATCTTTCCCCAGCCCGTGGCACAGCTTTGACTGCTGCTCCCCTCCTCTTCATCCTTGCTGCAGCCCTGGGGCAGTCCTGGCTCCGTGCTGCTCCGAGCAGCCACAGGATGTAAATGTTGCCCTTATAATCAGATGGGTTTTCATCCTTTTAACCCTAGTCCTGCTCATGTTTCCTGCAGAAACAACCCAGAACCCATCCACTCCCAACCCCCTTATTTTCCACTTGGTCTGCCTCTTCATTGCCTAATAATGAGCTTCTGGTTCCATTTTATGATCAGCCTGCTGGGGTCCCACCCTGTGCCCAGGGCAGGCTCCTTGCCTGGCCCCTACAGCTCCAGCAGGCAGAGGGGGTCCTGATCTCACCCTAGGGACATGGGGACATTGGATGCAGGGCACCTGAGCTCATCGGGGCATCAGAGAGGCTGCGTTGTGCCTTTCTGCTCCTTGTGTGGCTGGGCTTTGCCAGCATTGTTGTCATCTGAATAGAGATTTCGGTCTCTCCATCGAGGTTTTCAGGGAGCAGAGACAGAGAGGCATGCAGTTTTGGCAGCTGCTGAGACCAGGAGCCCATAGGACGTCCCTTCCATCGTCTGCCGAGGTGAGCCTGCAGCTCCAAACATCACCGTGAGTGGAGGAGCAAAGCGGCTCCTTGGCAGCTGAGCTGCTCCTCCCGGCCTTAGCTGCAGCATTGCTACAAACATGGTATCTCTGCAGGCCTGGAAAGGAGAAAGCTCGGTGTCACAAATACCTGCCCTTATAGTAAGATGGCCAAGCAAACAGCTTCCTGAGCAGCGCTCCCTTTGAAATATTCTCAGCTGGGGTCCGATACAGCTTCTTGGGCTTCTCTTGTAAGAGAGGAAAGATTCAGGTTTTATTTTAAACTACAAAATCTTGGTCACTTTTCCTGCCCAGCTGTAGCCTGGAACAGTGCTGGCACGATGAGTACTTCGCCCAGGAGTGAGACAAGGTGCTGGTCTTGGTTCCCAGCCCCAGCTCCCCCCGGCGTGTGAGGCTCTGTGCATCGCTCTCAGCAGCGGCACAGTGGCGAGGTTCCCTGAACACTTTTAGTGCATAATAGGACTGGTTCAATAATCCCATTACAGTCTGTCTTCGGGATGCCAGAACTAATTGGCAGGCACTGGGACCTTCTTCCCCAGCTGGAATTTTATTGCTCATCACAATTAACCACGATGCTGAAGTCTCTCGGCTGCACATGTGCCATTAGCTCAGTCTGGAGCTGTGTCCTCGCTGGGCACTTTCGGGTCCCCAATGCACCCTGTCCCCAGCCTCTGGCAGGAAAAGTACACGGTTATTACCGTAGCTGATTTGCCTTTATTTCATGCCGTTTGCACTAATAGGATTTATTTTGCGCATGTCCAGTTGGAGCATCTTAATGCCTGAAATGCTGAAGGCGGCTGTGCCAGGGGCACTGGGAAGCTGGGGACAGCACTTGACATGTGCTTCACTCTGAGCACGGGCAGAGATTCAGCTCTCTCCAGCATGATGGACACATTTGTTTAAGCATTTTTTTTTAATTTTTATTTTTTCCTGAACTAAAGCTGTTAAACAGCCTTTGCAGCTCATCCTGGCTGCCTGTGTTCAGCTGCTCTGCAACGTGCCATTTCTGGGGCCCCGGGGAGGGCGGAGGGCTGAGGACAGGCTCTGGTGATGCAGCTGGAGGCAGTTTTGTTGCCTTTTGAGCAATTCTGACTTCAGAAACTCTGTTCCCACAGTGGCACTTTGTAGGGATGAGGAGCAAACTCTCGGCTTCGGTGTTCATATTTCCCATCTCCGCACGTGACCTGGATCACAGTGCCACCGACGGAGGCTCTGAAAGCACACGAGCCAGGGGAGAAACCTCCTCTTCCAGAGCTGACCAGGGACTTATTACTGGAAGATACTGCAAAAGCCCATATTTTACAAGGTTTCAGAAAGTGATCAGACAAATTCTAGGAATTAAAAATCCACCAGGGGCTGTTAAGTGCCAAGACAAGCTCTGAGCTGGTCAGTGAAGCCAGGAGTCGTTGTGGAGAAGCAAGCCTGGGTCTGCATGGTCCCTCCTGCTCTCTCCATCACACCCACGCGTGGCCAGGACTAGCGCCAGGGTGCTGGGATGAAGGGGCCTTGGTCTGTGCAGGGCTCCCCTTGTCATTTTAGCTTCTGGAGTTGTTTTAATCAAGAGCTACATGATATTTGAGCAGGACGGCAGGAGTATCTGGAGTGCTGTGAGGGATGAGGCTCCACCGTGGAGCCAAACGGGAAGGCAGAGTGTGCCACTTCAGAAGACACTTGTTGGAAATAGGAGCAGAGGGGGGCTGGAAGAGATTTGTCTTGTTTTCCACAACTGGCCTGTGGGGTGGCAAAGCCCCCAAACCCACGGGATCAGGACAGGACGGCTGGGACACCAGGCTGCAACCTCGGCTGGGGCTGGATGTCAGCAGCAGCCAGAGGCACCCCACCACAGTTACGATGGCATTTGTATTAAACGCAGGCTGCAGGATCAGATTGCCACCCAGCAACAGCCTAAATTATACTTCATTCCTCTCTTGATTGCCTCTTAGGTTGGCTATAACCCTGCCTCAGTCCATTTCTTCCAGCGATGGCTTTTAGTCAAAATAAAACCCTCCCCTGAATTCACCGTGCTCCGGTTCACACTCTCAGTCCCCAGTTATCACCTCCAGCACCCCACACAGTGAGATGCCGTGTGCCTCTCTGCCCAGCCTCAGCCCCCAAAATACAGCAGGATCGCTCCTTAGCATCTCCTCTCCAACAGCAAGTAGCTAGGGAATGCCCCCAGGATTATTTTATTTCCAAATAACTGAACCAGCCTCTTTTTCCCACTTGGTCACCACTTGGAGCAGAGGGATGCTGCTGGTGGCTCTGGGCTGCCCACCCCTGCCCGCTCCCACCCTAGGGGTCTGGGGGAAGGCTCACGAGCAGCATTGGGGCCAGGGGAAGGTTTCTTCGGTCGGCACTGAGGCTTTGATTCCAGCATAGAGCCGCGTGCTGGGGCAGTATTTCATGCTTGCCGGTGTCGGCTGATAAACCTTTGATTTTCACTTCTGGGAATAATAGCACGGTAATGAATTATATTCACAAGAATAACTGTAATAGTCATAAAACTGCAAATAGAAGAAAACTGTAAATCAGTCATCCCCTTGTAATGTGCTTACTTCATCTGAATCACCCTCCCTGGGCAGATTATCAATTTTATTTGGCTTTTCCATCCTAAACTTTTATTAAGTGGGGTGCCTCATGCGTAAAGATCCGGAGCACGAGCCATATGTTCAGGGGATTTATCTGTTTATTTTGCCTGCCTTCCTGCGCTCTCCCCCTCCTGCTCACAGCTCTCTAGACCTGCAGGCGGTTGACGTGGGCCCATAAAAGACACACATCCCTGGTGCGGCTTTACCTTTATTATGCAAAAAAATAGATGCCGTCATGCCACACGGCGATGAGCGTGCCTGCCTTCGTGCTGCGCAGAGGTACCCAGGCGCTGCTGAACATTCAGATTTCCGTGTAATTAATGCAGAAAGCCATTAGCATAGCCCCGGAGTGATCAAGGGGGCACATCTCAGACCACAACGTGCCCTGGGCTGGCAGCATGGAGCTGCTCCTGCCCTGTGGCATTGCAGGGAGGCAGTGGCAGCAGGGTCAGCATCGTGGAAAGTGATGGTGACAACTGACTGCTGAGCCAGAGCCCAGATGGGGAAGGTGGCTGTGAGGGCAGAGCTGCTGCACAGGGGACTCCGGGTGTCTTGAGGGTGACCTGCTCTCACCTCGAAGGGAGGGAGCAGCAGGAATCGGCTGGGCCCAAGGGCTTTCTCCTGCTGGGTGCAGGGAAATAACCTGGTAGCTTTTAGCAAAGAATTGTCACCTCCGTTTCTCTTTCTCTTGGAGGAGTTATATAAAAAAATGCCTTTGTCTTTCTCTCACAACAGATTCTCTGAATCCTTTTCTGTGTTTCCCCTCAGCTGAAATCCACCGGTTAAATTAGTGTAAAACCACAGCAATAGTAATGCTGAGTCTGGCCCAGATGCAAAAGGCATTGACGCAGCCAAACGAGGCACAGCAAAGGTGCAAACTGCACCCAGCAAGATGTGACTGCAGGGCTCGGGGACCTTCCCGAAGCCAAGCAGGGTTTGCTTCAGCTGGATATGAACCTGCCAGGGCCTGCGCCGCTTTTGGAAACCCCGGCTGCAATGTTCCACAGCTGTAGAGCAGGGAAAAAGAGGCAAAAAAAAAAAAAAAAAAAAAAAAAACAGAACGGGTTATTTACGAGGAGCTTCTCTTGGATATTTCTATCTGTGATCTGAAATTGCCAAGCAATGTAGAGACCCAGAGCTGCAGCTCCAAATCCTCCCGTCGAGCTGTGCTTTTGCCATCGTTTTCCTGCCCGCATTGCTCCAGTCCTGACCTCCCAGTCTCACTGGAGGAGGTCACAGCTGGAGTCCCAGCTCGCCAGCCCTTTCCCAGTTGCTTTTGGAGCTGCTCCGGCTTTTCCAGAGCTCCTGTTTGGCCTGAGGTAGGGAAAACCGGAGCCGGCTGCACAGCTCGAGCTGTTCCCAACTTTGGCAGAGCTGGAGAAGAGACAAAAAACAAACTGCAGAGGTGACTGAGATGGGGAGTGGGTGGAGGACAGGCGGAGAGCTCCATTATTTCCATGATTCATGTGGGTGCTCCGCTCGGCACGCAGCACGCGGTGTGATCCCGCACGGATCCCATCACAGAGCTTCGGCGGGGGAATTAAAAGCAACCAGAGCAAAGCTCCCGTGGAGCAGTGGGGTCTGCAGGGTTTGGCTTTCCCGTGCTGGTTTGTGGCTCTGAAATCCTATTTCCAGGAGCTGTAGGAGCTGGGGGAAGCCAGCACAGGAGCTCAAAATCCCTCGTGGGAGCTGTGCAGGGTGTGCAACCTGCCTTGCATCCCCCAGGCAGCTTTGGGGTCCTGTATGGCCACGTGTGCTGCTTCTCAGCAAAGAGAGCCCGAGCGGAGTCATGCTCGGAAGGGGGAAAAAAATCAACCTCGTAGGAATTGGATGTTAAGGACAAGCCTGAAGTTCAAAAGTAGCTGTGATTTGAACATAAATCTGCTCTTTACGGCCAATTAGCCAGTCTGAGAGAGCAGCGGGAGTGTCTCTTGTTGTGACAGCGGTGGAAAGGCACCGAAGCCAAACAGCATGGGTTGACGGGTTGTGTGTGCCTCCTGTGCGAGCTGCAGCTCGGGCAGTCCCAGTACCAGCCCCAGCACCAGCCCCAGCACCATGGCACAGGCCGGGCAGCAGCAGGATCCCACCCACAGGATGCTGCTGGCAGCTGCAGCCTGGTTTTGGGGAGCTCTGGTGTCTGGGGCTCATGCGCACGCCTGTGTACAGTCCTTCTGGAATCTGCTCATAGCAAGGGCCTCTTGGTGCAATTTCTTGTGGTTTCCTAGGGAAGAAAGAGCTGATAACGCCGTGCAGGTGTGTCCATTGGTAGCTGTAATTCCTTCGGTGCTTTCAGATGCAGACAAGGGACAGCCGCCTCCCTGATCCTCAGCCACTAGAGACTCTCAGAAGGTCAGCAGCCAAAACACCCCCCCTAGAAGGGCAATGTGAGCCCAGTCACTGCAAGACACAGGAGAATCTACACCCCCCAACACTGGGGAAGGGTCCCTGGGGTGTCCAGGACCCCCCCAGCTCACACAAGCCCCCAAGATGAGTTGGGAGCCTGTCCATGAGCATCCTCTGGTCAGAGCTGTCCAGCAGCCTTCAACATCCACTGGCCATCCATGCAGCTCGGAGGCAGGGCCTCCCCGAGCAGCTCCTGCTGCTGAAATCACAGCCCTGATCCCTGCTCTGTGACCAAATTAGCGAGGAGCAGCCACGCGAGGCACATCGCCCCCGCCTGTGCGCAGCGAGGGGGCGGCGGGGGAAGGCGGCTGGGGGGATGCTCTCGGTGAGTCAGTGCCCAGCTCCCGCTCGGGTGCTCATTTTGGAGGTAAAGGCTGGAAAGTGGCTCCCTCCCTCCCCATTGGGGAGGGAAGGAGCCAAAAAAAAAAAAAAAAAAGCAATGACAGCTTGATTTAGTACTGGATAATGAGGCAATTGTGAGGAGGATGGGTACAGCGGGAGCCTGCGCTTGCCAAATCGTTCGGCTTAATTGATCAAATATTTTTATGCATCGTTTATTCCTTTAAGGCCTCCGTAAGCCGCCTCTCCTGCCGCACTGAAATGAAAAGAGCAGTGCTGGAAATCACCCAGGCTGAGCCCTGACGTGACAGGGAGGGACGGGTGGCAGCCGAAGACCTCCCGGACACCACGGACCCTCCTGGCTGCCCATGCTGCCCACCCTGCTTGTGCTGCAGGGCCAAGAAAGGGTGGGCAAAAGGATATGGCCTCCCCAGGCCTCCCCAAGGCAGGCAGCAGGTGGGAGCACAACCACGGGCAGTGTTCATCCATCCAGGCTTGTTCTGAAGTCCTGGCCAGGGCATGGGGACAGCCCCGTGTGCCACCCGGGCTGTGCCTGCCCGTCCCCGTGCCAGCCCCACTGACCCCGCTGTTCGAAATGCCAAGCTGGGCAGACAAGGAATTGCTGGGAAAGGTTCCCCCATGCAATTAAGTCACTGTAATCACTAAATCCTCCCGTCAAAGCCGGATCTGTTAATCTACGAGGAAAGAAGGACAAATCCTTCTTTGCTGGCTTTTATCTCCTGCCCTCCTGCTGCCAGGCTCCCTCGATGTGCTGGGGGTCTCCTTGCCCTCCCCCAGGCTCTGATGTGCCGTATGTGCCCCCATGGGGAAAGTCGCTGCTGGGTGGACCCCCGGTGGGCTGGGGGGCTGCAGGTCCTTGTTGGGGGGTGGTGTTGGGCTCGGGCAGGCAGGGAGCCCTGCAGGACAGTGCCTGGGCAGCCGCTCGGTGCCTGCGGGCTGCTTTCTCCATGCTCAAAACAAGAGCTGCCTCTAGCGGCAACGGAGACGGCCTTGGGGCCTGTGCCAGCTCCAGCAGAGGCAGCTCCTTCCCCGCCCTGTGCTGGGATCGTGGGGACATGCTCCTGACCCCCAGCAACCTGGGGGATGCACAGAGCAGGTCCCCAGGGCATCTCGGCCTGTCCAGCACCAGCATCCCCCCCCCAAGCACTGTGCAGTCCCCTTCATGCCCTGCCTGTGTCCTGTCCCGTCCTTAAGGTCACGTCTGAGGCCAGGAGATGCTGGAGCAGGCTGTGGCTGCGCTGGGAGATGGGGCAGCAGATGGGTACAACGTATCCCACGGTGCTATTTTGGACTTTCCTGACACCCAAATTTAGTTTTCTCTTATTTAACCCCCCTCCGTGACAAACCTTCACCCTAATTCTCCTAGAACGATGAGTTCTCCTAGGCAACTAGTGGACAGAAAACCTCAGCATCCCGTTGGAGCTCCCCCCTGGTTAGCCAAGGCCAGGTGAGCTCCCCCAGCACCGCAGAGAGCAGAGCTCTCCCCTCCAAGCACAGCCAGACCCCGCACCTTCCTTTTTGTTCCCAGCAGGTCCAGTGGTGTGGGATCTCCTTGACTGCATGCCCAGGGATGCTCCTCTACACCCCTGTGCTCCAGGAACAAGAAAGACCTTGAAAAAGAAAGCTGGAAATCCTGCAGGCACCTAAAATGAAATGCAGGAGGAAGGTAACCGAATGGAGGCGTGTCGAGAGCCAGGGCTGGGGCTCCCAGCCCCGAGTCCCTGGGGAGAGGCAGCGAGGACCCTGCTGGGAGCCCGTTGGGAGGAACTGCCGTGCTTTATGGCCACTAATGGTATTTGCAGCTCCCCGTTTAAAGATGATGATAAAGGTAATCAAACTGTCAGGGACGAAGACAGATGGGGAGCTCGCTGCAGTCAGCGAGGGATTCCCCGGGTTGGGTTAGCAGCCGTGATTTATATTCCCTTCGTACCTGCGGACTCGGAGCAGGGAGCAGGGCAGCGGGGCTTCACAAAACCCTGTGCGGATTGCAGTGACACTGAATTTATCTGCATTGAGCTCCGAGGCCTATTACGCCTTCTTTATTCACCACCATGAAATATGGCTGGGATTATCAACTTCTCCTAGAAAATATTTGGTGAGCACAACTGGCTGACAGCGATGAACAGCTCAGCATCCTGCAGCCAGATGTGTCCCAGCCAGCAGCAAGCCCCTTTCCCTTCCTTCTCCAGCCACACAAGGCTTCGAAAGGGCTCTGGCAGAGCAGGACTGCGGTCCTCATGACCCATTGGAGCTATGAAGTGGTCTGTTTGCTCGAAGGTGCAGGTTACAAAAGCATCATCAGGGATGAAGGAAGGGGATGGAGGTGCAAGGACCCCCCCCAAATGCATTGCCATTGATTTGGACCTGCCTGCAAGCCACAGCTCGGACCTCTGCTGTCTGTGGCTCCCTACCTGTAAATCAGAGAACAAAGGGCAGCCTTCCCTTGCTCTTCTCCAAGCTCTTGCCTCATTACAGCTCTAGCAACCCTCCTTTTCTATCCTCAGACATTGTCTCCTTTCTCATCTTTCCGCTGAGCACTGTCACAGCGACAGCAGGGCCAGCCACCAGCCTCGGCCTCGCTGTAACACAGCGTCGCTCCGTGGGGCTCTGTGCCGGCGCTGATACCGTAGCCATGCAACCCGTGTTTGTGTTTCAGGGATTGTGTTTGCTTTATTTCCCTGGATTAAAAAGCGGTAAGAAAACAGCCGCACCAAGAAGAGCTCGAGGAGTTAATTAGTTTCAACATTGAAAGGGCCGCTGCCCAGCAGCTAAAAAATCATCGTGTTTGAATGGTGAATTAAGTCAGCCAACCAATAAATCTGAGCAACAAAACAGTCCCTTTAGCCCAGAGGAGCTCTCTTTCCTCAAAACACTGATAAATGGCTTTTTCTCAGAGCCCACAAGGTCATCAAATTAATAAAGCATTTCAAGGAATGTACGGAAGCGAAGTGACACCCTGTTGGAAGAGATTTGCTGCTGAAACCGACTCTCTATAACAGAGTGTGATGCGTAGAGGATTTCCAAAGCAAACCCATCCTCTAATTTAGGGCAGTTGTCCAAACTCCTTCATGTCTGTTCTGGTCCATTGTCTTCCTCACTACTCATTACTTAGGAGAGCTAAGCTTGGGAAAAACTCACAGAGGAAAAAAAAAGAAAATCTGCGATTTTCCCATCGACCAGGCAAAAAAACTCAAAATACATACTGTGGACAAAATATAAGAGAAAGTAAATGAAATGCTGACAAGCTCCTGAAATGATGGCAGGACACAGTCCCATCCTTTGTAGGGGTTGCTTTCCAAGCCCAGACGAAGCCAGGTCCGGGCAGCGCGAGGTGCTGGGGATGTAGCAGCGGCAGGCGTGGACAGGATGAGATGAGTGATGGATTTAGAGCTGCTTGGGGGCAGATGTTAGGGAAATCTTTCCAGCAGTCAGGATAGTTTAGCGAGGGAACAGATTGCCTGGGAGATGAGGCATCTCTGCCCCTGGCTCTTTCCAAGGCATCTGCCAGTGGCTGCGAGCGCGTCCTGGCGGCCTCGCTGCCTTCCAGCCCAGGGCTCTTCTCAGTGCCCTGCTCTTCAGAGGAGGTAGCATGGGACACGATTTTCACTCTCCCTCTTGCAGATGGCCCATAGCAGGCCTTGGAGCAGACTAAAAAGGCACCTCCAGCCAGCTGTCTCCAACTGATTTACTTGAAGTTTGTGGTGGGAGCCTCTCCTCTAATCTTTAGGCTGGGTATGTCCCCTCGCTCTCCACCGAAACGGCTTCCTGCAAGCTTGTGTCACACTTGAAACAATTTAATATGAAATATATATTTAATAACGCGGCAGCACAAAGAGGCACCGAACAGAGAGGCCAAACATAACAAATCAGAGAGCGAGCAATAACCTCTGCACGTTGCATCCACTGGGTACCCTTCGTCACGAAACCCTAGCCTGGCTTTCATTTGAGTCACTTTGTTTGGAGCACAAACCCTCTCGAGGCAGCCTGCAGTCCGTGCGCACCCTGCAGTACCCTGCGAGTGCTGTCCCAGCACACGGCACTGCCTGGGGCACACACGGACGGCGACTTCCAAGGGGACGTGCGCATCTTGCCCAGCTCCTGACATCCAAAGCTGGCAGCACGCACGCAGCGCCGGCTCCATTGCGGGCTCATTGACATGCAGCAGGAGCCCCGGGTAGCATATGGAGCGTGGAGGCAGATGGATGGACATATGTATAATCTGTGTGCATCTCCGCTGATGTAAACGTCCCGGCGCGGGCATTAACACTCGAGTACACGGCTTGTGCTGGGGGCACGAGAGAATTTTTCTCCTATAAAATAAATAAAGTACGTTCCGAGCATCTTGGGATGCAGCCATTCTAATCCTTTTTATTCCTTCCAAAGGAAAATGATTCCATATTCAGGGCGCTGTGCAAACAATTAATTAGCTTAATGAAAATGAAAGGCCTAATTGCTTGATATTATTATGATCATTGGCAGCCAGGCGTGACCAGGCACTGTCCTACCAGTGAGAAAGCTCCACTTTCTGGCTTTTCAGGTTTTTTAATTACATTTGAATGTCTAAAAATATATATATATATTTTTGTTTTCTTTTTTTGGGAGCGATAGTGTAATTTTCCCTTCCACATGCAAAAAAAGCTGGCAGTATTTGAAGACATCTGAACGAGCTGCTGTATAATTAAAAAAATGAACAAAAGAGATACCCAGCTGGTGTGAAATGACCTGGCTGAACAGAAGTCAATAAAGCTGTAACTTGCCTGAGTTGAATGATATGGTGGCCTCTCCAAAGCACGTCTCCTGCAGGAGACTGCACTCGCAAGACAAGAGTGCTGCAACATAAGATTATCATTTTTAAGGAACAAACCAAAAATTAAAGCACAATTGCCCTTAGCCCAACTCCCTTTTCAATTATCTGTTGTTATCCCAATGGAAAAGTGCTTTAAGCTCATGTAGATGAACTTTTTCACTGTGGTTAGGATCATGAGGAGTCTGGTTACAGGATTTTAAGGAAAGGACCCTTTATCACTGATGCTTATCTCACAATGTAGGGATAGAAAGCAGATGCTGACTGAACACTGACTCAGCCTGAGGAGCGTGGGTCCAATAATTCTTCCTTTAAGCAACTGATTCTCATAGGAAAATCCCCAAGATTCAGCTTTAATTCTACTCTCTTTCTCGTGCAGAGACTGGCAACCAGAGACTATTCTTTAAAAACAGCGTGGGCAAAGTCAGTTCTCATTTGCTCAAACAACCCCACTGACTATACTACAGAGGGTTTCTCATGATGCCGGGATTGGGCAGGGAGGGGGAAATTACAGTATAAACTTTATTAGGGGTATTTTTTTTCTGTGCTCCAGGCTGGCATGCACAGCTGTAGGAGAAGCCCATACAGATGTTCATTGCTGTGCAGCATCAGGCACTCAAGAGGGGAAATCAGGCTTCCTGGGGCAATCAGTGGTGATAGGTCAGCTCCTCCCTGACGGCCCTGGGATATCCCTGGGCAGAGTTAATGCTTTGAGTTGATTGCAAAGCAATCAGGAACTCAATTCTGGCCACTGGAATGAGGTGAAGCCTGGTCACCAAAATGATGTGGAAAAAGAGGTGATTATACTACAGACTTGTACAACCACGTAAAAACATAAGAACAGAAAATAAAGGTTTGTGGCTGAGGGCTCCTGCACTCCACAATTAACTTCTTACCTTGCAAAAGTGAAACTGAGAAAGCATGGGCCTTACCAAGACTATTTCAGGTCTGCAACTACTTGTTTTTGCAGCTGGCAGCAATTTTTATGGATGCTGCTGGGGACTTTGAGACAGAGAACACATCAAACCCAAAGACATCATAGCAAGAACTGTCTGTCAGATGGCTGAATGTCCTGGCATCCTTTATCAGGGTTGCTAACAGCATTCTGCAGAGCTGAACACAGCTGCTATTTAACCTCAGACAGACTGTTGCTCACCACCCCTTACTGATTAAAATAAATAAATAAATAAAACCCTAACAAAACAAGGTTTTTGTTTTTAATTTATTTTGCAAATCTACCAATTCATTTTATGAAAGTATGAAATCCTATGTGGTTACATTAAACAGTTACATTACAATCCATGTAATACAAATAACCACTACAAAGTTATTTTTAGGTACTCTTGGGTAACAAGTAGATTTTACGTTATTTAAAATAAAAAGAAGTTACAAAGAAGAGAGAAAATAGCCTTGCGATTGTCAAAGGATTTAGTTTAGACCAAGGAAACCACTGCAGAATCTCCTTGTGCTAGAAAAGGTTAGAGAGAAACACTGATGTTTATGGAATCTTTCAATGTTAATTTTCAATTAGTCACATCAACCAAATTTAAGTGCACACATCTAGTTAACATAACAAGAATAGTTCACAAGTTGTGTGGAAATCACTGTCGGGTTTCATTCTCTGAAAATCACATTTACTGTATAACAGCACCACCGTCCTCACTTTCAGATGCATAAAGATCCTGCGATATTGGTTGTAAAATACACCAGAGCTTCCAATCTGCTCTAATTGAGTTCGGTGGGAGTAGAATCAGTTCCTACATTTAATAAGTATCACTGATTTACTGAAATTCTTGCAAAACAGCCTCATTCCCAGGAATGAAATCAATTACAAAATATCATAATAATTTAGGGCAATTCTTAGTTTTACCATTCCGGCAATTGACATGGCAACTGCATTTCTGAGGACCTGTATGCAAGATCATTCCTTCCTCTCCAGCAGAAACAAGGACACAAGAAGACAATGAGTATCTGTGCTTAGTAAGAACTCGGGGCTATGTAAATAAAGTATAAAAATCAAAGAACAGATTGAATTAATCTAGAAACTGCTCTCCTGACACCCATCTGACACACCTCTAGTGTCATTCTGCTGCCTGTAAGCTGCCACGTCTGATAAGACATCTGTCAATCACAATTGCATAACTGCTTCTTAGGAAGCAATTAACTGGAGCTTCGATTTTGTAGCTGCACCTCTACATTGCATATATAGTATGCGGGAAAATGTCAAAGATGCTACTGCCATGTGTAATGCAACAGCTTCACAGAAGCAAGGAGAGCTGTTTCAGGGAAAAAAAGGCAGGTGTGGATACAATCCCAAAGGCATGTGGCACAAAGGAGATTAAAACAGGTTTTCCTCTCTTGTGGCCACCATCTCTTTCAAATAGGACATCCAAAAATGGTGCAAACCCCCGAATCTACACTCATGCACGTGCAATAAACCTGCAGAGCTGGCTGTAGTACAGGAATGAAGCCAGCAGCACCTCAGCAGGGCTTCTATGAGAACTACGCCTTTATCCACAAGAGTATCTTTTAACACTGATCACCAAAAACTTTTGAAGAAACCAGACAGGTCACACAAAACTACACAAACTTCTCACCTGGACATAAAGTGCCATCAAGCTATGGAAGCTAAGAAGTTACTGCTGAGGGCAGTGTCTGTCGTAAGTGTCTACAGCAGGCTTTATTCCCCTGAAGCAGATAATGTTTGCTACAGACTTGGAAATGGCACCAGGTTGGTCAGAGCACTGCAATAACCAGGGCTAGCAATTTTAATTCTCCCTGAAAAACACAGCTCTTACCCAAAACACCAAAGCCAACTAGGCTGCATTTACCGGTGGCTGGCTGCAGAACTTTCCCCGGGAGGTATTTTAAAATAGTAATAGATGCGTCAGTTTCCCATCCTCTGATATGATATGATAAATATAATCTGTTTAGATCCTTTTTTATGAGGATGCATTACAACAGGAGGCCCCATCCTGTTATTACCACTGTGCCTGTTTGTTTTCCATCTCTAGTCATGTAGTGTCAATTCCTGTTAAGAATCCTGAACAGCCTTCCAGAATCACTCGTTCAACTGACATTTCTGTAATAATAAGGAAAAGAAAAAAGAGTTGTGGGAAATTAAATGGTGCTCCTGTTGCCAAGTTGTTAAAATTATATGGCAATATGGTTCCAGTAGTTGTACGAAATTAATTTATGGAGTGCTTGCAAGCCTTACATCTACTAAATCTCAACAGGATATAAAATGCTATTTAAGTGATACAACTTATAAATGCTAAGGAGAAAAAAATCAGCACCAACGAGTGAAAGGAGAAACTTGATTCGTGTCTGCACACAACTTCCACAAGGCTGGGTCTCTACTGCTGAGGAAGCCGTGCAGGAGATCCTCGGTGCAGTATGTCTGTGCTGTGTAGGCAGGGATGTGAGCACTTGCACCTCACCCTTCTGCCACTCCTTCAACAGACAGGAGAGGGCACGCTACAAAGTTACTCCGGTCCTGTAAGCAACGCTGGGCAAGCAGCTCAGCCAGCCCCTCTGCTGAGCCCTCTCTCTTCTGCTGCTTTCTGAAAGTACGAGCCAAAGCAAAGTGAGTGTCATTGCTTTTCCCCTCTTTTATTATAATGCTGCTCAGAAAGAACTGCCTGAGATACCCGATCTGTAGACAAATTCATGTTTAAGTTATGTCACTAGATGATTACTGTCATTCCTTTCTCACAACAATGTCAAATGCAATGCAAAACTTTGGATTTTCTATAGTGAATCAGCAGAGGCAGCAGACAGCCGGTGCCAGCAGTACTGCTTACTGCTCTGCGAGACAGAACCAGGGTAAGGCGCTTTGGCAGTCAGCACCAAGGTTAAGTGACAAGCTTTGTAACAACTCTCTTCCACACACTGGAGTACACACAAGTTTTCTGCAGATGCATGGAAAACTGAGATCCCCTGGTTGTTCTCTAAGCTGCTCTGAAACTACACCAATGCGTTTCATGCACCAGCCGATCCTGGTGCCATTCTTTTTCTAAGTACAGTACGTTGTGATAGCAACATAGAAGCACACTACACAAAACAGATTTGTTCAAGCTCACCGTGGTTCTGATGGGCTACACGCACCAAAAGGCAATTCAAGAAGAGCACACAACTCATCAGGACAGTAAAATTGGCTAAAAGGGATTCTGGTTTCACTTTGTGAAGGAAATTAAGAGTTCACAAAGGAGATGATCTTATTGCAAGTTGTTTTGCTCAGCCTGACCACTTCTAATACAGATCAGAAGTGTCAGAAACTACCAAGGAGACAAGGACAAAGAATTCCTGTCTTGTAAATATTTTAAGTTTAGTAAGCTTGCTTCAAAAATAAAAGCCACAGGTATTTCAAATGGCCTTCTCTAACAGACTTGAAACTGTTAGATGAATACAGAGGAACACTGATGGAAAATACAGATTTCAGTAGTAGTTCTGGCACCTTGCAATTTGGAAAAAAATAACTCTGGTGCACATGGGATGAGGCAGCTTGTTTGCAGATCCCTTTCTCACAGTGTCCTAGAGTCACACACGCTTCTTTCACGAGTGTGTCACTGCTCTCAGCAGGTGCCTTCCTCAGAAGGAGCAAATTGGCAGCTGTCATGAGAAACTGTGTCGATGCTCTGCACTTCTGACTGGGGGTGGATGGACACCTGAACGGCTATCTCTTGACCTTGCTCATTCATGGATCCATCATCTGAATCCCCAGCTGGCGAATCGCTGCGCTTGATCTCTGGGTTGATGGGGTATATTGCAGCTTGGGTACCACACGCTTGGGTTTGCTTTTCCTCCTCGCCCACTTCATCAGGGTCATCAACTCGCACAGCCTCAAAGATCTCTTCCATGAACGCCCTGCAGTTAAGGATCAGTGGTGGAAGGGGAATGCTCCTGGCAAGCTCTTCGATGTACCGAGCAAACTCCATGGTCTTAAACTGAGTGACTTTGGCCAACTCCAGCGTTTTGGCAGATGTAATGATAGGGATACGCTTGGCTATCTCGAAAGCCTTCTGAAGCTTCTCAGCCCCTTCCGTCCTGAAGAACTCATTAATGGCCTTCTCCGTTTTGCGGAGGTGGCTGCTCATCATGCACAGACGGGTTATGTTTAAAATGAGGGTGATAGCAAAGGCAACGAGGCACACAATCATGTAGTAGATACTCATGTCTCCCGAGGTGAAGATAACTCTCAGGGTGACTGTGTAGTACGAGGTCTCGTTACGATTAACAGCCGCACACGTGTATCGCCCCCGGTCAGCAAAGCTGACCTTTGTGATGTTAAGGGAATTATCAGCAATCTTCCACCGTCCACCTGGAGATTCAAAAGAAACAAGCTGAGCTAATGAAACTAAAATAATTAGGCAAGCTAGACACATGCTACTTGCTCCATAAACAGGAGACAGGGCTTTGAAGCAAGCAGTCCATTTCTAGCACTACACAAATTACACCAAGAATGGAAATTTCCTTTTCATGCTTGTGACAGAGAAGGCCCTAACTCAGGTACCAATCCTACTGCTTGATGGTAAATTATTCTGTGCACTCACTACTCTGGTTCTTCTGTTTTCTCTCATCTACACTTTCTTGAGCGCTTTTGCATTTCTAGTTCTTTCTGATGGGGAATCTAATTCTTAAGCTGAACTTGTCACCCACTGAAATGCAGTGTGTTGAAAGATTGTCTGCTATAAAGTCTAATTTTCTGTATATTCTCGGTCAAAAGTCAAGTGACCCAGGAAAAAGATCAGAATCTGTAAATGGCTCAGCTGGCAAAAGAACACAAGATTTTCTTGAGACGCAGCTTTCTGCTGAGCACGCAGTGCTGATATACAAAACTCATGTAAAAAGAAATCAATAAAAGAGGCTAGCTTTATACAGTATTTCCTACGGGTTTATAACCTGGAAGAAAAACTGTTTTCATAACTCATTTTTCTAATTAGTCTACTTTGAACTAATTTCCAGATGGCATTCTAACTGCACAGAGGTTACTGAATACTTAAAGCAGTAAGACGGCCTCTGAGAAGATCCTATCAATTAGCTCGATGACCTTCATTAATACTAATAGAGGACAACACATGGATCTCTAAAAGACATCTTTTTCTAAATGAAAAACAAGAGGGACAGAACTATAAAAGCCACGGCTACAAAAGTACATTCTTCCTCTGTATGAAGGGGTTAAATATCATGTATTTCATCCTTGGCCATTACAAACCTTGTTGGTTTCCGCAGTCTCAGTGGTGCATAAACCAGAAAATAAATGCAGTAAGTTATCCCATGCTTTATAAAATCCTCTAACAAAACTAAAGCACTGTTTGCCAGCTCATAAAAGGTCACAACTGTGGAGAAGCGTGTTTAATTCATGCATTTGGGAAGATAAAGTATAAACCAGAGCAATAATAAATAAAAAGATCAGTTAGTATCTGGTAGGATGCAGACAGTTCTTTTGCACTGCATACTGTGATGTCTCGTGAACAAAACAATTCTGTAGGGCACCACTGCAGGATGGATGGGCTAGGACACACGAACCCAGGTATAATTCCTGCTCCACCACATGCAAAAGGACAAAGAACAATTCTGGGGGCTTGTTCTCCCCCTATTTCCAAACTGTAAAAATGGGAGGATAGGAAAACAAAACAACAATAAAATCTCAGATGTTTTCATGTACCATATAAAAGCAGAACGCCCAAGGTCATAAAATAGCAGAAAAGCTCACCTTCATCTTTCTGTTCAAGCAGGTGTCCTCTGGAGTTATACCAAAGGATATATTCATATTGGCTGATGTTCAGTTTACATTCAATTAAAATACTGGTCCCCTCTTTGGCTATGATATCATGGTGTGCTGGGGAACTTAGTA
The DNA here is from genome assembly GCF_964035555.1 of Netta rufina. Lineage (NCBI taxonomy): Eukaryota > Metazoa > Chordata > Aves > Anseriformes > Anatidae > Netta > Netta rufina. Next base: position 13,892,059 of record NC_140137.1, read on the forward strand.
AAGCTTGAGGCACTGGATGAAGCGATGTATTGAAAGACCCAAAGGCAGATGTTCCATTAGAAGCTACATTTTCCAGTGTAAATCCAATCGAAAGATCAACACTCACAGTCAAAATTAACAGGCAGCAGCTGAGCTTCATGGAAAGCTAGAGAAAAATCTTTTTTCATTTAATTTGGAGAAGTGAGGTCATAAGATATTAAACTGTCTGTACTGCTCTGAGATAGGAGAGGAGGCTCTTGATTTGTTTGGTGATAGAAAATGTGTTGGATCCAAATGCACGTTCAAGACCATCAATATTAGGAGAGGAAACTGGAAATCCAACTGAAAAAAAAAAAAAAAAAGTATTAAGTTTATTAATGATAGCAAGTTTACAGCGTATTTAAATTTCGTTTCCAGTAAACATATTTCGATTAGCATAATATAAACTGCCAGCCAAGAGGTTCCAAATCACAGCTTTGCTCAGACCACAGTAATGAAACGAGGGTAAGAAGGCATTAACACAACCTTCGGTCCTCTAGATGTTCATCTTCCCATCCAAATAAATAATCTCAGGAACAATAATCATTAAGAGAAAGAAGGTTTTAAAAAAGAACAATTTGTACTGACTACTCAAAATGCACAACTATCTTTAGGGTCAGAAAGTGGATTCTGCATTTGTTAATGGGAAATAAAGGGCTTTCTTAATAGATACAGAAAAGCAAGAAAGAGGATATAATGTCTGCCTCCTTCCACACTGACATCAAAGTCCTTTTAAGCCCTGGTTTTAAACACTGGTTTTCCATTTAGCATCTAGAAATAAAGCACTCACGCATCTGATTTTTAGCATTTATACATCTACTTACTTGATTTTAAGGCACAGTTGGTGTTAAATGTCTAAATACTATTTAATATGCTTATCGGTTCTTGCATTGAGAAAATTCTCTTGGCAGTCATCTACAAAGAGAGGAAGTCCCTTTCTGAATACCAGGACAGGATTGTCTAAACATACTTCCTTTTTTTTTTTTCTTTTTTTTTGCAAACTCCCTTGCTTCTGCTTTCTTTTTTCTTGTTGTTGTTGCTGTTTTACAGCAAACTGCTATAGAAAATCTTCTGTTTTGTGCTGCTACATCTCAGCTGTCGTATCTTGCTTATTATCTCCACTACACCAAATTGTGTCCCGTGTCTCAAAGCAGCTTGAAAAAATGTTTTGTCTAGGGACAGACTTCACACTTCAAATTTACATGTGCACAAGATATTTGAAGACGTTGGGATACAGACTTTAAATTGAGGCTCTTTGCATACAAAGATTTTTCTTTTTTAAAAGCCAGAATAAAATCAACTTGCAACAAAATGAGATGATGCTGTTAAGAGAAAATCTGTTATGAATTTTCCTGGAAGCCTGATTCAAGAAAGTTTCTAATCCAATGTGCATTTCCTGAAATTATGATTCTATCTAAACTGCTCCAGAGCTCTAAAAAAAACATTAACAAAATATAGAAGCCACAAGTTAAATGCTATCTTAAACAATATCTGACTTCACCTCACTGTCTGGGTGACTTCAGAGGTACCATAATTTTCTTCAACCAATACCAAATGCTAATAGAGTTGAATTTCATAAATACCACAATACAAAGGAATACATTTTCTTAATAAATAACGCAGACACTCCCTGTGTCCTTCCAGAATCGCTGGCTAACACTGCCTAAAGCAGAGAGAATTTGTATCGCTTATGAAAGAATAATTTACTATAAATAAGTACAGCTGATTTGTACTAACTGTCTGTCCAGTAGAGACTAATTAAGCGTATTCAGGAATGGGAACATTCGCTGCTAACACACTGCCCAGATCAGGAGTTTTTTCAGTTCAAGATAAATTGTCGAAGGTCAACCAAGACTCTGGATTTGACATCTGATGAGAAATGTGTACCTGACCCACTCCTGTTGCAGCTGTTGCCAAAATCTGCTTAACAAAGAAGGCAAGAAGACAGCTGTGTCCAGCTCTCCTTCAAGCTTGACTAACCAACTCACCCACCGAAGCCTGCAAGGGAAACTGGAAAACCTGCACTCTGCTTGTTTCTCTGTAAACAGAAATCTTTTCTTTTGTTTTTGGCCTGACTATTTTCCATCATGCCTCTTGCCTGTTCATTTAAAATGGGATGAGCACAGAGAGCGCAGCTACACCTCTGTGCTGATGAAGCTACTTTTCCACACTCAACAGTAAAAAAACAAAAAAAAAAACAAAACAAAATAACCAAGCAAAAAAAACTACCACAGCTTCTTTCGTTCCTGTTTTCGACCTTTCCTCCAGTGACACTTTGGGGAAATGATTTCTGCTGCCAAAGGCTGCTGACAACAGACTTGCTCATTTGGGTAACCTCATGCAGATTTCTTTACTGTATGGCGAGGACTTGGAGCGCCACGGACCGCTGACACCTGAGCTGACTTCACAAGATTCGATGCCGTTCCAACTGATCACAGCTCTGAAGTGAAGACAAACCCTGGTCTTTGTTACTGAATCGAACACATGGAACAACTTCCAACCTTCCAAAACAATAATCTCCCAACTAATAATGCTTCAGATTTATTAGAAGATAATTCCAGCACCTCCTCAACTTTGCCTGTGTCATTTTCATCACTTTAAATTATTAAATTTAAATTACTAGATTTCCAAGGGTCTGTGACTTTCCTTCTAAAACAGCATTAGAAACCTCAATTATTTAACACAAGAAATACTGAACAACATTTTTCCTCATAAGAATAAGATAATTATCTTCAGTAATTGCATATGCTCTCTGGTATAGCTCTGCTGAGCTTACATAATGCATAAAACATTGGTGAAGGGCCACTGAATTTTACTGTTCAACTCTTAAAAAAGGTCTGATTTGCTATAAATTGTTTGTCACGTTCCGCTTTTGGAAAAGCCATTCCTGTTAAGCAGACAACAATGTCTTACTGCTGGGAACAATGATTTGCAAAAGCCGTGTTCTTCGACCACCACACTTATGCAAAACAGCTGCTGGAGCTGATAAAGGATCCAGAAAGGATAAAGCGCGAGCGGTGCCAACCGTACAGTTCTTCAGGAAGGTACTGGAGCCAAGCAAGACGAAATGTGCAGAACAGAACCTGGCGAGCTTACAGCCAGACCCCAGGTTGAGCTCAATGCATTTAACCTTTAGGAAACCGAGCTGTAACAACACATCGCAGCAAAAGGATGAAAACCCACGGTGTGTGTTCTTACTTGAGTCATTGTTGGCTCTTTGCCTGAAAAAATGTGTGTGTTTAATGCAGAGCACCCTAACTGGTCCCACCGAGGTCAGCGGGAGTACTGAGAACTCTTAAAACTGCTCAGTTTTATAAAGCGCTGCAAAACTGGGGCCCGAGAGGTTCTTTGGCTTTATGGTCAGGACTCATAGCGTGGTCAATAACCCCAAAACGTGAGTTTGGGAGATGTTGGGGCAATACGGGTGTGATGCTGGGGAGAGCCACAGACACTGCTGCCAGCATGGGCAAGCCTGCAGGGAGAGCTCGCCCTCGGCCTGCAGCGGCTCTGGTAAAAAACCAAAAACCCCCAAACCAGCCCAAAGAGCTGCAAAACCCCAAACCAGCCCCAAAAACAGCGGGAGGTGTGAGCCTGGGGGAAAGGGCCCAGGAAGGCCCAGGGCTCGCACTGTGGGGAGGTCGCGCTGCAGGCAGCAACAACCCTCACTCCTCTAAGTACTAAAAACCGCTAAAATTTGATAAAAAATCCTAAAAATTGGATAAAAATCGTTAAAAAAAAATACTAAAACCCGCTCAATTCCCACCGCGGGGACAGGACAACCGAGCGGCCCCGGCCCCAGGCGCTGGGACAGAACCGGGCCGTGGGGCAGCCCGATAGCCTTAGGAGCGTGACGTCACCAGGCCCTGACGTCACCGGGCGTGACGTCACGCCCGAATAACCCCCCTGTTACCCCCCCCCACACACACCCCCTAATAAACCACCGAGCAGCCGCCCGGCTCCCACAGGCGCTGTGAGGAGCTCGGGGGGCCCCGGTTCCATCCCCATCCCCGCGTACCTCCGGTACCGGCAGCCTCACACCGACCCTGACACCTCCGGCCCCGCCGCCGCCACCCGGCCGCCTTTCCCCCCCCCCGATCGCTCTTCCGGGCCCCGCTCCGCTTCCGGGTTGAGGCGGCCGGGGCCGCTCTGCGCCGCGTCTCGATGGTGCGGTCCGCCCGGCCCCGCGGTGAGGGTTTTGGGGGGGGATCGGGGGTTTTAGGGAGCCCCGGGGTGCTCTGAGCGGCCTCGGCTGTTGGGTGGGAGCACGGGGGGACGTTGGGAGGCCGGCAGCTTGGGACCGGCCTCCTGCACGGCTCTGGAAGGGCCCTGGGAGTGGGGTCGGGGGGGTGCTGGGGGTGCTGGGGCTCCTCAGGCTCCTGGGGCGCCTCCCGGGGTCCTCGCGTGGCCTGGGTGCCTCAAACCCCTCGCAGAACCTCAACCCGAAATACCGAACCAAACGCTCCTCAGCCTGCCCCCCGCCCACTGTCACTGCTCTCCCCTTTGGGGTCCAGCACCCTCCAGAGCAGCCCCACACGATTTGGTTCCCCCCCACCCTCCCCTTTTGGTGAAGCAGGTCATGGATTTAATCATCTGAGGACCTTTCGTCCCTCCCCGTTTGTTTTTCAGAGTTATCAGCCTGTCTCTTTCGTCTGGTGGTGAGGTAAAGCCACGTGTTCCCGTGGGACTTTAAACTTCCAGGTGTGACGTTTCGTGCGGCCAGATGTAAGGCGGTGTGCAGGCTCGCTTAAAAACATAATTTGTTAATGCAGGTATGTGTGGCAACAAGAAGGGATCCGAATCGTGTTTAATTATTTAAAGCTAATGTCAACGTGTACATGGGAGCGATTGTTTTATCTGCTGTGCTTTCTGTCATTGTCACAGTCATGTCTGAAAAAGACAACGGTGAAAATCTGGAAGAGGAAACTTCTTATGAAGATGAAAATGAACAAAAGCCAGAAGAACGTGGCCATGTTGAGAGCAGCAAAGAAAAAGAGCAAGAGCCTGTGCCTATGACTCGGAAAAGACCTGAACCCAAACCCCCAAGTCAGTCTGCTGCCACAGAAAAGTCCACTGCTGACACCCCCAAGGTATGTTTCTGTGCTAGGTCTGAATGACATGACTTTGTGTTTCACGCCTTTATGCTCAGAAGAATTCTGACTGTAAGCCTCGTTCCTTTTCTAAAAATTGACATCGCTGTTTATTTGAAAAGAAAAAGTGTCACAAAAGTTACACATCACAGGCTGATTGTGTTCTTCTTGACACCATCATATCTGCATCACTGTCTTCTGCTTTTCTTCATTAAAGGTCTCGGATTCTCCTGCAGCTCAGACAGGATGGGGGTACTGGGGAAGCTGGGGGAAATCTCTTCTGTCAACTGCATCTGCCACAGTAGCTACTGTCGGTAAGTCTCTTTCTGGTATTTGATAGATGTTGTAACCATATGTCATGTTACAAGCTAGTGCTTTTGGGCTTGTTTCTAGAGAATGGGGTTTCTGTTATAGAAGCAAGTATTGGAAAATGTCAAGAGAACTGTACAAGTAAAGGGAAAACCTGTACCAAAAGGTACAATAACATTAAAGAGATGTGCACAAACAAAACTACTTCCAAGTTTTTGAGGCCTTTGTATAATTTTCAGTTGATGTTTTAAAGCTTTGCCAATTGAGATGAAATTTTTGCTAACCTGAGATGAAACCTGAGTTCATTAAACTGGCAGGCAAGCAAGATGGAGAGTAGTAGGTGTCAGCACAGGTTAAACTGTCCTGAACAGGAGGAAGCCAGAACAGTAGAGAAACAATATGCAACCCTGATCCTGTTTCTGCTCTACTGAGGAATAAAACTTATCTCATGGTTAAAGTAACACTGCTGTCTTCTCTAGGTCAAGGTATTTCAAATGTCATAGAAAAAGCAGAAACAACCCTTGGGATCCCCAGTCCTAGTGAAATTTCTTCGGAGACCAGAGATGCTACAAGAGGTCAGTTTTTATTGCATAAGAATAACACTGAAACATATCTTATAATATAATCAGCCCCAAAATATCATAACATTACTCTGCATCTCTCATATTGATATAGATAACTAAGTGCTAAAATAACAGGTTATTGCTTACTGCTCTGAAAAGTAGGCGGGAGAATAATAGCAATTCTAGGCCTGATCCTGACTGACACTTCATATTTGTTAATTTTCTTCACTCAGCAGGTGACAGGATCTTTTTGGGAGAGTGAGGAAGTTAATTTTCTGCCTTCTATTGCAGGAGGTGAGAATTCTGATGATAACAGTGCAGATGAGGTTGCTGATGGCAGTTCCTTTCCTATTGCTGGAGCTCTTGGTGTTTTATCAACCATCTCTACTGCTGTCCAAAGCACAGTGAGTGAGTTGGGAAGGCAGAAAAAATGTGCTTGAGAGCATTGTCTGAACTATCTTATCGGGAAACTTTTAATTTTGGCTTTTGTGGCATAAATGGTGAGAGACTATCTCAGCCTTCAGACAGTCTTTATCTCATGCCATGCTTCTAACTGGCACTTGATGTGTCAGTTGTCTTGGATTTTGTTAGTTTTATATAAAATGCTGATGCATAACAGAGATGCCCAACATTGGACTGTGTGGTGTGTGCATTGCCATGCATGTCACCTCTACACTCTGCTACCATGCTCTCTTCCTTTAGAGTATGTGGCCAAATGGAAGGTCAGACTAATTTCTGGAATACTTTCACTGATTTTCACAGAACTGTCTAGAGATGAAATCCATTCTCGTGTTCAAAAACGTCTGTGAAACTGGCCTCAATTGCTTGGAAATCAGCTTGCTCCTGTGACCATGAGAAATACACTTCAAAGAACCCATTACCCTTAGAAACTGTGCTTTTGTGATCTGCTGTCTTGTCAATTTGCCCATGAATCTGAAAGAGCTGCAGATGGAAAGCTTGCTTCTGCTTTTAGGGCTTGAACAAGAATTTAGCAACCAACACAGCCCACAGGTCTAGTGTTTTCTGATTGGAGCAATTAGAAACTAAATACTTAAATGTGCTGAGAACCAGCTCCTTCACAAAATAAAAATGTTTCCCATCAGATTGCTGCAGCTGTCTGAGTGCTATATTAAACTGTTGGATGATAGTGTATTGTGGCTCTTTCCATGCCTTTCTGCTGTGATTTTGGTGATTAGTTTTGAATTCTAGAGTGATAAGGACCAGTTTGGCTTGTATGTGAGTGCCTAGCATAACACAGCCTGTATAAAGCCCCCAGTATAAGCCTATTCAGTCTTCTGTGACTCTTATGCACTGACTATATCCAAATCTGCTTCCTAGGGGAAAAGCGTGATTAGTGGAGGTCTAGATGCCTTGGAATTCATCGGGAAAAAGACAATGGATGTGATAGCTGAGGGAGACCCTGGATTCAAAAAGACAAAGGGCCTAATGAATAGAAACTCTACGTTGTCTCAGGTATGGCTGTTTCATATCAACTCCTTGTTGATTCTTGTTCTTCCTTCTGTTGTGGTCCTGTCATTAAGCAGATATTTCTTACTGTTAAACCCATAAGCCTTCTCTTCCCCTATTCCGTATGTTCTGGTGTTGATCTGAGTTCTTTGCTTTTCTTTTTCAGGTCTTACGAGAGGCAAAGGAGAAAGAAGAGCAGCAGACAGCTACTGAGGTTACCATGGCTACGGAGAAGAAAGCCCATTATGGATTACTGTTTGACGAGTTTCAGGGTCTTTCGCATCTGGAGGCCTTAGAGATGCTTTCCAGAGAGAGTGAATCAAAGGTAATGGCCTTGAGCAATTTTCCTTCTATTTTTGAGTTCAGCTGGGTGAGAAAAAAGATCGGAAATGTCTGTACACACATGCAAAATCCAGTAGTCAGAACTTGAAACTTGCTACAAAATGATTAATTGCACAATGTCACTTTGACCCCTGCATTATGATCTAGTGTGTACTTTGGGAGCATCTTGTCCTACCCTCAGCTCCTAGAATGATCCTCTTTACCTAACTAGCCTCACTTCCTGTATTTCTTCAACAGCTTATCACAAGTTACTCTTTCCTCACATCAGCTTGTTTGCTCTGTGGTCTGGAAGAGAGTACTGCAGGCAAAACTGAGATCGTCTTCTGTCTTGGAGCAGGGAGGGGGGTGGGTCAACGTATTTCAGAAGTCATTCAGTTTTTTATAAAGGAAATTATTTGAATAACTCCGTAAGAATCCATTGGTACCTAACAGGTCTTTGCAGAATAGGTCTTTTCCCTGGTATTTTCCTAATATTGCTCTGTAATAATTTTACACACAATGTAAATGAGTGCTGTATCTTCCACCCTGTTTCTTTTCTTTGCTGGACTTATGATTCTCTCTTTGGCTGTGCTGCCCCTAATTAGGTGAAATTGGTTCTAAGTGCCCTCTCTGGCGAAGAGTTGGACACGCTAAAGGAGGAAATGGAGCAACTCAAAGAAGCGTTTTCTTTAGCTGAATTCTTTGAAGAAGAAGAGGAAGAAAAGAAGGGTAAGAGCCTTGGGTTCTGGGAGGAGAAGCTGGTTTTAAATGAAATTCTCAGAGCAGAACCAGCCAGTCCTGAGAGCACTAGCATTGGGCATGATGCCACAGTTAAGTTATTCTTTAGCTGGATGCTTAATCCTAAAACTGCCTGTGGCCAGGAGCATGACAGGTAGCAATGCTCTTCATCTTTGGAAAGCTTCTATGCATTAATTCTGTTGCAGAAACTGTTTGATTTCTTGCCAGAGCAGGATTAGATCTGCTTGGTTCCTGGGCATTTCCTACAACTGACCTTGAGCCAAGATGCAAATGCAAAGAGATGCTGGGTTTCCCTGTTCATAAGGGAAGGACTTTGAATAGAGTTGTCTAACCTGTGGGAGAGATTTTTTTATTTTTATTTTTTTTAAATGAGAATTAGCAGCAAAGACCAGAAGACTTAGAGGTGTCTCCATACAGAGGAGCCATCTGATTCTTGAGGATTACACAGATTTAAATGTAAATGTCTTGCATTGCTTTTACTTTGATGGCTCATCAGGGAGGGCCTACACCTGTGCTTGCTAGCATTTAACATTTAATGCATTTTTTATATTTCCATGATGGATCTCACAGCATCCCTCCCACTGTTAACATCTGCCCTGCCATGTATAATAGGGGAACCGTGGGCTTTAAGCAATATTTCATACTCTCCAAGGTGACGCACAAGTTAGTGCATTGTAAAATGCTGTGTTTATTTGATGGATTGTAGACTGTTTGCCTGTAAAAATAAATAAATAAAAATAAATACAGTTACCTTAGCTAAAGAACCAGGATTGAGAAGGCAAAAGGTAATCTTTTGGCAGTAGTGGCTCTGCTTTTTCAGAACTTAACTTGTATTAAAAAGACCAGATGTGATGCGTCCTTTCCTGAATCAATGATTCAAGGAGAAATATAGGAAACAGTTGATGGACTTGTGCAGAACTAACTGTGCATTGAAGTCCTGCTTTTTCCACTGTACCTGTCCTTTCTGGGGATTCATTAGCCTTTTCTTTAGGAGATGAGGAGTTCACAAAGGAAGTAACAGAGCTGTTTTCAGAATTGCATATCTCCACAAAGCCGGACAAACTGATCACGGTGAGTTATTTCCCATTCTCTAAAAGCTGGAGAGACTTCTTTCAGGAACTGCTTCTCCATCCTGCTTTGCTGATGGAAATATGAAAGACATGAATACAAGCAGTGTTTTAGATCCTTTGACACTGGTAGTGAAAGAAATAGACCTTTACCTTTGACTTTATGAAGCAAAACCATGCTCTGCAATGCCTCTGGCTCTGAAGCAGTAGGCACCAGTGTGTCTTTGCCCTGTCACTGGTCAGTAATATCTGGTGGCAAAGATAACTGAGCAGTAAGCCATCAGCCAACACAGTGAAATCAACCTACAGTCATGAATTGCAGCCTTCCTCTTGGTACAAAGCAACTGTTTTTACCATGTTCAGAAGCTGGTATGAGGAAGAATCCTTCCTTTCTTTCCTTTCACTACCCTTCAGATCCACCAAGTGGCAGCAGCATTCTGCAGACATGTTTTTAGAACTGTTAGTCATGGCCCTGGTGTAGAGAAATGACTGCCTTCAACTAGGTGAGTGCAGCCAACTCTCTACAGGTCCTGGAGGCACTAGGATAATTTGTCCTTACTCTCTTCATGTAGCTGTTTGCTTCCCCTAGAGATCCAGCACTCTGTGTTTTGTTGTGGGGAAGGGGGGATTCATTCTGCTCCATAAATAACTATGGCTCATCTTCATACAGGTGAGGACATCTGCTCATGAATGGATAGCGCAATTCAACAGTAGTCTTCCAAAAGAAGAAAAAGAGAGTGAAGACAACCAAGAAGTAGAAGCTGGAGATGGTGACCATGATGCTACAAAATCAGTAGAGGTAACTGAGCAATGGAGGAAGACAATATCTGACCACAGAGCGTTTATCTGGCTGTCAAGTTACAGTTGTGATGACTGGAACTTACGGGTTTCTATTTCTGTGCAAATTCTGGGGTCCAAAAGGGCAGATATAACAAGTAAACCACACAACATTCTAAATAATAAAAGCTGCTACTTTTTGTATGGTATTGGGGATCTTTTTAACTCTTGCAGGATATCCATGCATTTGCCATTAGAAGCCTGGCAGAACTGACAGCGTACTCCATTGAAATGTTTCACAAAACTGCAGCTTTGTTCCTTCATGGTCAGAAAGAAGAGGTGACTGCCACAGACAGAGCCAAGTCGCTTTCACAGTAAGTTCATATCTTTGTAAGCATGTGGCATGCAATAACTTGCTTACCGATTAAACTGTCTGATGCTTCTTTGCAATTCCGAGGGATGTGGGGCTCTTGAATTCTTCATAGGTGATCACTGTTGTTACAGGTGGCTATCTCCCAGCATAATTCAGCTGGCTTTATCTAGTTCAAAGACATTTCTTGACAAGAAAGAAGAAACCCTACTTGAAAACTTATATAGCCAAGAAGAATATTTGCTCCAAGCTTGTGCGAGTTAGTAAATACCCATTTAAAATATGACGAAACAGTTATATAAAAATGATTTTTGATTACCTCTTTGCTGGTCATTTAGTATACTAGTAATACCAGTAATGCGTAACAGGAAGGGCTTTTTCATTTTATCAGAATGTACTTGGCAAGTATATGAAATATGCAATACTTTCTAATTCAGAAAATGTTATTTGTCTGTGATAAAGCTAGTTAGTACAGTTCCTTTCTGAATGGCAGGGTCAATCTTCTGACTGTGGATTCAGATTTTCAGCTTTAATTGCCTATTTTCACCTTTCCATTCCTCAGTTTTTTTCATAGAACTTCTGGATCTTCATGAACTGTTTAGATGCTGTATATCAATTTTGATTTAAATTAGCTTTATATACATGGAAACAAGGTATTTGTGTATTACAGGAATGCTAAAAGAAAGTTATTCTTCATAGATTGTATTTACTACATAGCTTTTCCACTTTTCTTGCACAGACTGACGATTGTGCTGTGTAAAGAACTGTCAACTTTCTCTAAAGAGTTCACTACATGCTTAACAGTTGCAGGGGTAAGTCTTGCATCATAGTTCTTTGGGATGAGATGTGATTAGTTGATTGCAGCCTTGGGATCTTAGCCAGAAAGTGCTTCTTGTGCTTGCTCATTTATGCATGCAGTTTTTTGCCCTGTGAACTGATCTCTTGGACCCGTGTTTTCCAGTCTGTGGCAGCTGAACATAATCTGAGCTTTTGAATGCTTCCTGAGGCATTCAGCCTGGCACGGAACGATGATGGGGGTTGGTTCTGACAGTACTAAAGAGACAGAAGAAAATAAGTTTGTAGATGCTACAAAAGACTCAGGTGTTACTGAAGATAATGTCTTTATCTCTAAATCTTCCATCAGTCCACAGTTCATATGGAGATACAATGTGTGTCTTCATGTAGGTCTTGCATTGTGCCTATGTGGGTTAATTTGTTGTTATCTGCACACTGCCGAGCAGTTCCTCTGCAGCTTGGGACTTGGCTTCCAAGGGAGCAGCAGTGTTTTTAACCTTACTGAGGGTTTGGCTTTATCTTGCTTGAAGAAATGTGATCAAATTTTCAATCAGGATAATGTATGTCTGATCTCTGCAGGTCAAAGAGAAAGCAGATGTGCTTAATCCCTTGATCACTGGAGTGTTTTTGGAGGTCAGTTATGTTAAAGTTAAAACTTTAAGCTAATACTTGGAAAATTAGCGTGCAAAGTTCTCTAGCCCATGGTCTAAGATTCGTTTTACCTCTCTAATAACTTAGAAATGTTAATAAATGCCCATAGATCTTCAGAAGACATGAATGTTAGTGAACAGTGAGCCTTATATGGTCTCAGCTGACAGTTATGTTGGGTCAGAAGACACATACTAGATGTTCATCAGTCTGATTTCTAGCATTTTAGTGGGAATTTAAATGCCTGAAGTCAAACCTCAGACAAGCTCATAAATTAGCGTGCGAGAGTCCCAGCACTTCCCGGCTGTTCAGTTGGTTCTCAGTGCTTGTAAACTCCTGAGGTGTGGCAGGAAACGGGTGTTTCTGTTGCTGTGGCAGGAAGGAAGAACACACCATAACGTTTACTTTGCTTTGAAATAAATGCTTCTCATCTATTATACAAAGTAGTATCCTACATTTGGATTGCACCTGATCTTGTATGGCAGCTTTTAAGGCAGGTGCTTTTTTGCTGAGTAGCATAAAGCCCCTCAAAAGTAATACTGAATTGATTTCTGGAATGAAGCCTTAAAGACCCAACAAGCAATAGGTTTCTGTTTCTTACGTGTACGTATGTTAATCAATGCTGTTTGAAATGAATTTATGGTTCGTAAAACTGACTGGTAGTATAATTATTCATGCATTTTTTTTTTCTTTTTAAAATTATTTTCATAGGCTTCAAACAGTGCTTCATATATCCAAGATGCCTTCCAGCTCTTGCTGCCTGTACTGCAGATCTCTCTTGTTGAGGCTAGAACGGAATTATCACAGCAATAAAAATCCTTCTAATTAAGAACTTTCGACCTTCCCACTTCATATTTTCCATGCTGGAGAATGATGTAATGGCTGATATTAAAGGGAAAAAGATTAACTGATCACTGCTACTGCAAGAACAGTGATTAAGTGCAGTCTGGCAATGACAGCTCTTAGAGCTCGTTGAGAAATGTGATTAGCATAGTCCAGGCTGGTGGACAACGTGACAGACTTTACAATGCAGACTGCTTCCCTGTTTTCATAGACTGTATCTTTTCACTGAAATCCCTGTGCTGTATGTGTTAACAAGCTCTTTGGAGAAGCTCTCTGGACTGTGGAGACAATGCTGGAGAAAAGAGCAGCAGCTGGCTAGTTAAAGAGTTAGCTAAAGTCATGGTGTGATTTTTAAGTCAGACATAATTAGGCTCCTGAAAGCTCTGCGTTGAAGTGAACTTTGGATTGGAGATGCAAGAAAAGGCTAATGTTTATGATTATCACCCTTGCAATTTCCAGGCTGGAAAGAATAGAATGGAGAGGATGCCTTGTGGAGCTGTTGTTGCTGAAGAGAAGCCCCAGCTTCCTAAAGGTGTCTGCTAATGACTCAGGGATGTGGGACTGGGACTCTCACTAGGGTGCTGTTACTCATCCTCTTGCAGAATGCTTGCTTCAGCATGAGCTGGAAAAATGCTGATCTGGCCCTAAGAAATGTGGGTACTTTGCTTTATAGCAATAAATGAGAACTGGCTAAAAAGGATTGATTCTTCTTTGGGCAATCCAATGCAAGAATGGAGTGGGAGGATTCTCTCTTTTTTTTTTCTTTTTTAATGCAATTTGACATGTCAGCCACAGACTGTTCAGATTCAGATACCACTCTTTTCCATTTCTTTGCAAAAACACTATAATGTAATTCTTTTTTGAAGATATATGAAAGCAGGGGGAGAAGAAGCAATTTGGTTCTGTTAGCAGGAGTCCTAATTTGTCTCAGAAGCTGCTTCACATAATCTATCTTTTTTTTGTGTGCTGTGAAAGTTTCCTATTCTGTTCCTTTTTACAATTCCTATCTTTTGAGCTTTACCATTCTGAGGGAGCAGCCTCTGATGGAATCACAAGAGCAGAAACACAGATTAAATGCAGCTTAAGTCCAGAACAGCAAACCAGAGGTGACTGAGTGTTGGTTTTAGTGGGTCTTGCAAATTTCTGCAGTACTGAAGGCTTAGCATTCCTCTGCTCTGTTGTGCAGTAGAAATGTCCTTAATATTAGAACACTTTTTGGCTAATGCTTCTCCAATTTTATACATATATGGAAAAACCCTTGCCTTAGTCCTTGTTAGACTGATAAGGTCTCTAAATGTAAAGTATTTATTTTAATTTTTAAAGAAAACTGGACTTGAAAGGAGTGGGAAAAAATCTCACTAAATAAACTATATACTTTTTCTTTACACTGATAACATTTAAAAAAGATTTGTTTTGACAACTGTTTCAGATAAGAGCTATCAAGGTAGTGTGGGGCACGAACCAAGCAGGAGGAAAGAACTGTGTGTGCTTTCTTCACACCCCTGACCAGTTTCTGAGGCAGGGCGTGGTGCTGCTGTGGGGCAGAGACAACTGGGGTCTCTCTCATGGCAGGGTTACCTTTCATAGAAAAGAGTTCTAAACCCTGGCTGGGGAGTGAGAGCTCCCACAGCTGAGCTCTGAATTCCTGCATCAGTGCAAAATCTCAGCTTGGCTCCTGCCACAAAGCCACATTTTACAGAAATGTCAGAAGAGAAAGAATAATGATAACAGGGTTTTCTGAAGCAGCAGCTGCTTTTTTTTTCCCCAGATAAATTGTCAACCCAAGTTGACCTGCAGTGCTTAAGTGTAGAGTAGTTTAATAATTAAAGGAAAGGAGCTGATTTTTTTTTTTTAATGCAGATGGTAACTCTTTCAGTCATATGCTCACCTGGATTTTGTTATAGCAGCCAATAACGAAGCGTGAACTGGCTTCGCTTGGGTGCCAGTGCAGAGACTGCAGTAGCCTGCCAGCGAGAACAGTCATACAGTTGTTGAAATCTTCCTACCCAAAGGATTCATCAGAACTCAGCATCCAACTGTCTGGAGGTCTTATTGCTTGGCCTCGCCTTGCTCATGAACCTAATGAGAGCTGGCAGTAATTTGAGCACTTCTGGTTGTGTTTGGGGAGGTGAGAGGTGGCTGAGAATAGATAAGAGTTAGCTAAGATGCTGGCAGTGACTGGGAGGAGAAAAAAGCCACAATTATTTTCTTTCCTTAGGAGAGAGAGCCCGTTACTTGCAGCTGTAAAAGCTGCTTCCTGGCAGCTGCCATGGAAAGCTTTAAAACATGAAAAAGGCTCGGTCCTCCCGGTGGGCTGAGGGATGTGCTCCCAGCCCTTGCCCAGCCAGCTTCCCCAGGACTCATTTTTTTCATTAGGAAAACACACACGTTCAGCAGCAGCAAAACCTCTGACACAGGCATGATGAGCAGTTGTCCTGCTCCTGTGGAAGAAGCAAGAGCTACGCTGCCAGGAGTGCTGGTGGCTGTGAGCAAGGGGACAGCTATCCCAGGTCACCTGCAGCACGAATAAAATGCTCTGACTCAGAGGCAGGAAGGGGAGAGCTCAGGGCAGGAGGAGGAGGAGGAAAGCCTTGGCATTTCTTTCCCAGGTGTGCACACCAGATCATAAATAAGCAGCTGTCGACAGCGATGTGATTTAAGCAGAAAGATTGGTCTTCTGTAGCCAAGGGCTTCTTGGCACAGATAAAAGATCTAGCGTAGGAGGGCGTAAATGCCCAGTACTGTGCTAATTAACGTTTTCTGGGGGTGTTGCTAGGCCCTCACAGCTCTACACTTTGACAGCAGCTCGGCTGCAGCCCTGTGCTGGTGTTTTGGGTGCTGGCTGCAAAGTTCCCTTCTGTTCTTTGAGGGCAGCTTTGTGCCTGCTGCTGGGTGAGAGCTGAGCTCGTGTGTGGGCTGGGGCCTGGACATGGAAGCAACTGCCCCCCTCCCGTGTCCTGGTGATGGTGGCAACCAGCACCGTGCTGTGAGGTGCTGCTGGCTGGGGAGGTCCCTAGAGCCAGTTCCCCGGGGTGATGCTTCGTGTCCCTGGGCTGCTCTGGCTGGAGGATGCTGAGTGGTTTTTGAGCGCCTGGCTGGGGCTGGCAAGGAGCAGCAGCTGCTGCATTGGGGTCAGCGTTTAAAAACAAGGTCAAGTGCAGTGCTTGGAGGGGGTGGATCCTCCTAAGGAGGTGGCAGGAGCTGTTGGGACGAGCAGGATTGGATTCCAGCCATTCCTGACACCAAAAATCCTCCCCAGTGCTGTGCTCTCTGTCCCCATCCTTGCTCCAGGTACCTAGATCTGGGCAGGATTACTGTGATCGCTCATTCCCAAACAGTTCCATGAATGATTTATGCATCAACTGCAACATCTCTGCTAGCAAACACAACCGCTACTGCTTCTGAAACTTGCTGCAGTGAGGACTCTGCCACCAGCCTTCCTAAACTCCTCCACTCAGGAGGAGTCCTCAAAGGTTTTATCCACCCTTTCCCTCAAAAAACCCTCCTTTAGGACAGCTAGGTCCTGATCTAACCTAGCTGTATTTGGGGCAGAGCTGTGCAGGTTTTGGGGTGGATGACCTGTGTGCCTGCCCCTCTGCAGTACCGGGGTCAGTCTCGCTCAGAGTTGGGGACACCACGTATTCAGCAATTTCAGCTGTAAAATTACAGCGGGAGCAACTTTGCTGTGGAGTTGAAGGGTTTAAATGGAGCAAATCTTGTGGGAGAGGTAATGCCTTTTATTAGGTGGAGAAAACAAATTAGCTTTCAGGTACACAAGCCCTTCTTGCCATTATTGTTCCTGTTATTATCCCATATTGGTGCTATTAGGAACGAGGGCATTGCGTTAGAGGGGAAGCACATTATGCAAGTGTTAAGACCTGCTGGTAACTGCTCTCTGCTGACAGACACTTGCTTAATGATGTGTCGGGGCGAAAGCCAGCGGCAAGGACGAGCACCAGAAGGAGCTGGGAGTGCTGAGCCCTGCCTCGCACCAAGCAGCCATGCCTGGGCCCGATACTCCTTCCACCTCCCCATGGAGGAGAGAGAAAGGACCTGGTGGAGGTTCCTGCCACCATGGCTTTCAGGACACCCCCAAATCCTTTCCTTTTTACATCAAACAGGGTCCTGACCGCAGCAGGACCCTGGGGCAGGTCCCCTGCGGCCAGCGGAGCCGCCCTGGCTTGCTGGCAGAGGGTGAAGGTGCTGGGTGCTCCTGCCCACGCTGGAGGCAGAGATGTCTGCGAGGCTCTCACGGGTGTGAAGAGCACCGGTCACGTTCTGGGCGTCAGGCGGTGGCCGGGGCGGGCGGCAGAGCCAGTTTTACTGCCCCAAAAGTGGGGCTGGGGAGGAGACGGCGACACTCAAATAGCCGGGGCCCTGCGCGCTGCCTGCCAGGTGTGGAGGAGGCCACTCGCCTGTCCCTGCTGCGGGTAAGGCACTTCTCCATGTACACCGGGGGGGCTTACAGACTGCCTTATCGATTTTAGGGGCTGGGGAAGAGGAGGGGAAACGTGGGCTGAAGCGTGGGTTGTGGCAGGAGCATCCCCGGGGCAGCTCTTGGGTGGTCTGAGGGATGGAGATGGGACGTGGTGCCTGATCCTCGCTGGGAAGGGCTTCAGTCCTCCCTGCTGAGAGGAGCAGGCAAATTCCTCCAAGAGGATGCCCGAGGCATGATGTGGGGGCACCCCATGGATATGGGGCTGGGCACGAACTGTGGGGCACGGAGAAGCTTTGGTGCAGGATCCCACAGCAGGGAATCAGCTGCACCTTCTCATACACCTTCTTAGGGGCTGCCTTTCTTCTTTTTGATAATGTTTGATTATTTTTAATGATTTTAGATTAAAAAGTAATTATTTTCAATTAGGAGTTGCACTTCTTAATTACGGAGATGAATTAGGTGGCTATTCATTATTAATTAGATTTTAACTCGGCGCTGATAGAACCTTTTATCTGTCCCTATCTGCTTTCTGCCCATCCTGCCTGCCTCTGCCCCAAAGCTGCCCCAGCCCCGCAGCATCCTGTGGCTTTTACAACTGCTTACAAAATACACATCAGTGTTATCATCCCAGAGGCTGTCTGCTTCCTTCAAGGGCGCAAATCCCGATCACAAGATGGTGTCATTTTGTGGGCTTAAAAACATTAATTGAAAGCATTAATATGCTGCCTCCCTCCATCAGTGACTGGGGCAGAAACTGTGCCCTAATTGTGTGCTGAGCCCAAACAATGACCCTGTTTTTCCCTGCCAGCAGAAGGAACCCGTTCCCTCGTCCTTGCTCCTTCCCTCTGCCACAAGTGGCAATTTTGCTCTTTGTGTGTGACAGAGAGGGTTTGACCTGCCTGTGCTATTTCTTGGATTTTGTTTGTTTTTGCTATTTTTAAAGAAAGCTGTTGGCTTTCTTTTGATCTGCTTTCTTTGCCATCTGTCACCTTTTGGGCATTAATCAATGCTCAGAGTTTTCTCACTGTTGCTCACTGCTGGCTCTGTCTCCCTCCCTGCTACTGCCCCATCCCTGGGGAAGGTCTCCTCTCCGCTGTGGTTTCCCAAGAGCTCAAAATAGTGGTCTTTACCCTCATTTTTAAATATTTTAAATATTTCTTTAATTTTCACTTGCTCCCAGGTGGGTTTGGAAGTGGTCTTAAGGCATCTCTCTGCATATTTGAAGAGAAAACCAAACGGTGGGGACCGGGAAGGTGTCTTCATCCCTGAAAAGCCCACTTTATTCCCCCTCTGGTCGCTCCTCTCTGTGCCACAGGTGTGAGCACCTCGTGCCCCAGAGCCCTTTGGCTGCGGCGAAATGTCGACGATCCTGAAATGTGAGTGTCCAGTGGGATCTGGGGTGGGACGGGGACCCACAGCCCCCTCCTATGGGTGCACATGTGCTGGGTGCTGCTGGTAACAACCCTCAACCTGTGTCTGTTTTAGGGTTTGGACGGGAAGATAAGGAAAAGGGCTCTGAAGAAGAGAAGGAAAAGGAGGAGGAGAAAGAGGAGGAAAAGGTAGGGGAATGATGGAGCTTTTCACAGATTGGCTGCTGAACCATTTCCCAGAGGATTTCCAGCCCCAAAGTCCCCAGCACGGTGCTCAGGGTGAGCCCAACACTTTCCAAACCAGCAGTGTTGGGAAACCTCCATGTCTGTGGCTGTGCAGCACCTGTGGGGCACCCAGCACCCTGAGCACTGCTGCAGGGAACAGGGGCACAGCAGGGATGCGCACAGGGCAGAGCTCCCTGCTTCCCACTGAGTACCAAAAATGGTACAAGAGGGCATGGGAGGCAGCCAGGGCTTGTAGGGTGTTAGAAACCACCTGCCCTGCCTGATTTACATCCTGGCTGCAATGAGTCATGGCATCCACACACCTCTGGTGGATGGTGCTGTGCCATCCACAGCCTGGAAATCACACCGTGCGCATGGCTTTTCCACTGAGAGGCAGCTCTCTCTTTGATCCTGCTGTTCAAATAGGGTGTCGGGGCCCTGGTGACATTTGTCCTTCCCTCTGCCCCTGCAGGGAGATGAAGAAGGTGGCGACAGGAGTAGCAGCAGCTCCCAAAGCGTCTCAGAGGAGGTAAACCCCCAGACTGTTCACCAACACCCCCAGCCCCTGTGCGGGTGCTGTTTTTGGGTGGCATTCAGTACCTAGAGGTACCAGGGGATGGGGCGCCCAGCACTCCACTCACCTGGTGTTGCTTTTCTTCTCTAGCCCCAGGAGCACAGCAGCGACAAGGACGATGAGAAGGAAGCTGCAGATTAGCCTTGCTGTGCACCCCCAGGAGGTGGGGATGCTGGTGGCAGCACTTCGGAGGGGTGACTGGCTGCTTTTAGCCCAATAAAAGAGTTTGCGGGCTCCAAAGAGAGATGCTATTTATTTGTGCTGGCTGGCTGCCTCCCCAGAGCTGCGTGGCCAAGGAAAAGCAGGTGATGGGGAGCTGGCATCTGGGGGAGCACAAGCAGGTTTTGTTCAAGATCATGAAAGGGAATGGAGAGAAATCCAGCAGCCCTGGCTGCCTGGCTCTGGGTAGCCCCTGAAATGAAGAAACCCCCTCCCTGTCCTCTCTCTGCCTCTCACTCCAGGGCTGTGCAGGAGGCAGCTTCAGCTGCCTGAGGCTGTGCTGAGCTGTTACAACCTGCTGTGATTTTCTACGGAACCCAAACCATACGAAAAGCAGTCAGAATAGGGGGAGAAAAGCCCCAAACCCCGCTTTCTGCCAGGCTGCCGGCAGAGAGGGGGCTGAGGATGTCCCTGCCCTACGCCCGCCTGCGGCTGGGAGAGGGCGCAGCGCCAGGAAAAAGGGGAAAAAATGGGAAAAATGAGCTGTCACCGCCATCTACCGGGGCTGGGACGTGTGGCAGCAGGGGCCAGGGTTTCATAACCGCTCGGCTGTTTGGTAAGGCTTCCTCAGAAGGGCGTTATTCCTCGGGTAATGCAGAGTTCAGAGAAACTTGGGTTAGCAGTCAGCGCCGGGGAGGATTTTACATAGAACCGCAGGACAGGGAGCGAACGCAGCCGGTTCCTGTACAACCCCAGCAAGCAGCAGGAGCGATGCTGAGGAATGTTTTCTTAGTGATCCAGCGCCGAGATTAAAGGGAAAACATGTAGAGCAAACAAACAGCCACTGCCAAAAGCTAAACTGGCTGTCAGAAGGCTGAGTTTAAGTGCCACGTTTCACATGAACGGGTACACCCCGATGTAAAATAGTGCCATGGGGCCCCTGTGGCTTCCATTGCTTTGTGCACGAGTATGTGAGAACCTTGCACAAGACACAGCCTACTCCCAAACAGCACACAGAGGAGTTTGCATTCCCCTCAGGCCACACTCTCGCAGGACAGGAAGCTCTGGGAATACATTCAATGTGCCTGAACACGAAAGGGATGGCCCTACCTTTGCTTTTTAAGTTTGGGAATTTCCCAAGTGTGCTGTGCCAGGTGATTTTTCTGAGGTCAAATGTGCCTGTCGGTGCCCTGTTGGAACTGATCAGTGCTGCATCTCTTTACACTTGATGGTGGATTTCTTGCCCTGGGATGGGCTAAAGAGATTCAAAGTTCTAAAACTGCCTCTGCACCTTGTGCCACAGCTCCCAGCATTGAAATTTATAAGCAACTGTCTGCAAATGAGCTTGCCACGTCCTCACACTGCCCCAAATCCCATTGCTTCGTGTCCTCGGAGCCAGCATGTGTACATAAACCCCACACTGCTGGGTGATGGTGATCACCAAGACAGGGAAAGCCTTGCTGTTTGTGGGTTTTGTTCGCTGCTCTGGGCCACTGCACAAAGCTCTGTGCAAATACAGGGTGCTTCCTCTCTGTTTCCAAGTGATGCCTTGATTTGAACTGATGAGGTTTTGCCAATTATCTGCAGTCCCTAATTCCTCATTGTGTCTCAGCCCTGGCTTGAATCCAGGTGACACGAATGGATTTACAGCATGAGCATCCGTGACAGCTACCTGGATTAGGGCTTTAAAAACGCTCATTGGAGGGACACAAAGTAGGCCAAACATTTGGCTTTTGGAGATGCTGAGGACGAGCCCTGCAGCACCGTGGGGGACAGTGGTGTCCTGTGGGACGGGGCTGGGGACAGCTGGGTATCCCCCAGCATGATCTTGGTGCTTGCCCACAGCCTCAAGAGCTTCCCTAGCACTGCTGGACATGAAATCTAGCTCCACTGGGGTGCTTAACCACCAAACGTGCTTTAAACACCCTCATAGTTCAGCCTGGGTCTCCCTGGACGTGTCTTTGGCCAGTTGGGAGTGGAGCATGGACAGGGCAATGCTGAGCATCCGTCACGTCCAGCTCGTGGAGGGGTGGAGTAGGAAAAGAAGACCAGCAAGAGAAACTGGCAGCCGTGAAGTTACTTAAGCAAGCCTTGTTTACACACATTTAATCCTCTTTATATAATCGCCCAGAGGCAGCAGGAAGGGTTGTGCTGCCCCTGCTCACACCAGGGGTGGCTGTAGGGACCCTGCATGGCACATGGCCACCCAGGGCCTTGCAGAGATACAGGTGCCAGGAGACCCTGGGCATGGAGAAAGAAGTGATTGCCATGCCACTCCATGCAGAGATGGCCCCGAATTAAGGCATTTTTCTCTAAATATTGATAATTTCAGAACAGTAAGGTCAGACCTTTAGTTTGCTCTGAAATTTTCCATCTTGCACTTAGGGGTTGCATTGAGTAAACATGGGTGTTTTGTTATGTAACGTGTCCTGTTAGGGAAACAAGCCTCTCTTAAGGTAGAGATCAAACAGAAATCTTTCCTTTGTTCCCAAGTGGCCTTCTTCGTGGAAAATTTCAAAGCTGCTTTTTCATTCCACCAAAAAGTGGGAACAGTAAGAAATCCTGACTTTCCCGGCAAAGCTGATTCCTGCAGCCCTGCTTATGATCTACTAATCTCTGCAGGGCGCCAGGCAGAGGTTTCCTACAAACCAACTCTTCTATTTTTGTGCTGAATAATAAGAAAAGCAAAACCAGAGCAGAACACGTGTCTCACAAGTGGAGGGCGCTTTGGGAGGTCAAATCTCTCCTCCCACCCCTGCTCCCTGGAGACTCCCTGTGCTGAATCCTTCTGCAATTTGTCCTCTCATTCTCAATATCTGGAAATTAAAGGCTTCTCACCCTGTTAATTAAAAGCTGGAAGTTATACCAGAGCTTTATTCACTGTGGTGCTTGGGATTCCTTTTCATTAAAATGTCTCTAAGTGTACAAACCCTGCAAATGCTTTCTTCTGAGAGTCCTGCATTGGCTCCTTCAGAAGAGCAGAGAGGGGAATTTGTTCACAAAACCTGACTGTGATACATTCATAACATCCACAAAGAAGCAGCACCAGGCTCATTGTGAACGAACACCTGTGGTTTTCTCCAGCAGATCCTCTGGGATGAGTTTCTGGGTGACAGACCTGAGGAGCAATAGCAGCTGGACCCTGAGGAAGGGTCCACAGCTCCTGTACCCAAAGGTTGTTCACCTGCAGTCTGAATTTCAGGGAGAAGTGGGAGCAAACCAACATGGGAAGATGGCATGGCCAGAAATGCTGCTCCCAGAGCAAAGGGTTGCAGATGTGGGGGAAGCAGAAGCTCTGCCCAGGCCACCAGCACTGCAGCGAGCCCCCAGGCAATGGGCTATAATTGTGGCATGCGTATCCCAGCTCGTCCTGCCTAAAATCCAGCACTGTCCATGTGTTTAGTACTCCCCACCGCTGGGTGTGGGGATGGGGGCTGCTCAGCACCTTCCTGAAGCCCTCTGCATGGCTCCCTGAGTCTTTGAGGTGCTCTTTCTCCGTTGTGTTCACACACAGGGCTTAGCTGGAATTTGGCCCACTGGCTTCACAAGAGCTCTTTGTCCTTGCTAGAGAAGGACACTGAGGTATCAGGCTGGTGGGGGTGGAGATTGCAGGGAATCACTGCGAGCTCACAGCATCCTGCCCTGCAGACTGTCCTAGGGTAATTGGGACAATTCTGATCTTGCTTTTACCCGGCATGGCTCATACATGCCCACGGTTTTCTCCACGCTTTTATTGTGAGACATGCTCCAAGGCCGAGTGAGAATATTCCATCAACCTCTTTGCCAAGACGTTTGGCCCAAGAGAGTAAAATGAGCCAGACGGGGACTGGGGCCCTCCCCACTTGCCTCTCGGGTTTCCAGGACTCGAGGCAGAAGCAGGGTTACGTGAGCACTGCAATAGCCTTACATCGCAGCAGTGTGTCTGGCCGGTCCATGTGACACTCAACGCGTTTCTCTAGGAATGAGGATGCCTTGGGCAAAGCCTGCGTGACTCAGAAGGGAAAATACTGATTTTTTTTGAAAGGAAAATATTGAAGTTTTCTTAAATCGCCTGCCCTGTTTACCTCCAATCCTCCTTACTGAGAGTCGGGGCCTCTCGGAGCTCTCGGCCAGCCGAGTTTCGGGACTGAGGGAACAGCACCATGTAATTTGTGTGGTTGCTCCCTGCCCAGTGCCCAGTCAGCACAGCTCAGACCTCGAATACCAGACATCAAGGAGCAGTGTGGCAATCGGCTGCGTCTGCCAGAGAGAAAACCAGGCACGGAGCAGCTGCCCTCGTGGGATGCAGAGACCTGGAGGAAAAGGTGCTTGTTACAAAAGGCAGGCGGGGACTGCAGACAGGAGCCTCCCGCACCACCTGCTTCCACTTCCTCTTGCTCCATTTACCAGGACTGGCTTTGAATTGCGTGTGGCAAACGGAGAAACCCGGCAGCGGAACGATATCCTGGATACAGAAATACTGTGAGGCGAAGAAAGCAAAAATGCCAGGAAGCTGATGTGCTTGTAGACACGCTGGGAGGCGTATGATGCAAGTGACTCCCTGCGTGCTATTTGCACGTACCGAGGTGTAAAAACAACTCCTTGCGCCAACCCCAAGGACATGGGGCTGGGCTCCAGCCCCAGCTGGGAACCAGAGGGGCAGGAGCGGGGCTGCACAGGTGCTCAGCCTGGTCCTGGCCCTTTGCCCAAGCAGGAATAAAGCTCGGAGCCTTATCCTGTGCCCGCTGACTCCTGCACATCCCCGCTGCCTCCAGCTCAGCCCGTCTCCTGCTGTGGCAGTGCCGCAGCCCCTGTGCTGCTTCTCCTCGGCTGGGTGCCAACTCTTTCCTCTTTCGGGTGTTTTTGAAAGAGAAAAACTTGTTTTACCTCTGCACAACAGGACTTGCAGGTCTGATGGTGACAACCCCATCCACACAAGAGGGAAGAGCAGGGTAGGTGTGTGACAGGGCCATGGCACACACGGGGCAAATCCCTGCCCAGCAGCTGCCGGTGGTGCCTCCGCAGACACCCCAAGGAGCACCCTGGTCTCCCCTGCCAGCACTGTGAAGGCACCACAGGTAGGTGCTGTCACCTCTGTGCCACTCCTTCCTGTTAAACTTGTCAAAACCCAATGTCAACACTGGCAGCAAATATTTAAGTGCTGGAACAAAGCACACAGCCGCCCGGCGTGAAGGCACCGAGTCCCACGTTGTAGCTCGGCTGTCTGCACCACATCCAGGAGCCTGTGCCAAAGCCGGGGCACCGGCGGCATGATGGCAGAGAGAGGGGGGAGCCAGGGGCTGCTTGTCCCTGGGACAACACCCCGGCAGCTCCCCAGCCTGGCTGGGCCCCACCTTTAAAGTGGAAAGAGAAAAATCCGATGGTGCTCTGCAAATCGTACCTGAGCACAGCATGAGTTGTTCTGCAAAACACTGAGTCTTCATCTGGTCAGTGGAATAGTTAACATTCGGTATTTATTTTAAATTTAATTTAATTTAACTTAATTTAATGTTTATTTTATTTTATTTTAATTTTATTTTATTTTAATTTTATTTTATTTTATTTCAGCACATACTGATTCAGCACAAGCACACCAGTGACAAGCAAAAGCATTTGGACTTTACCACCAGCTCAGCTCTCTGTAGACCGAAGAAAACACACTGCTCTCACGCTGGTGCCAGCAAAGCCCCGTTTCCAGCACATGTACGTGTTGTGGCTGATTGATTTCTGAATGCATTACGCAAAGGCAGCAGCACGGCCTCGCTGCTGGCGAGGCGCTGGGCCCGCACGCGCGAGGATGCCTGTGGAGTGAATCAGGAGGTGAGCAGCAGAGCAGGCAGGGCACAGGAGCAGCCCAGCATCACCTGGAGGGGCACATTGGGGTGGTGAAAGCTGCCCCCCACCTTCTGCTGGCTCCCAGTGGGCTGCTGCTCCCGGCTGAGCCACAGCAGCAGATTTTGGGAGCGCTCGGCCACTTGGATGTGGTGGCTGAAATCGCTCTCAGGTCACGGCTCAGCAATGCGTCCTGCTGGAGGGTAAGCTGGGTGGTCAGGGCTTCTTGGTGACAATGTTGTGTTTTAGTCATTATCCAGGTTTTGGTGGAAAAACTACCCACTGGGGAACTAAAACATGAGGAGACAGCGTTGGTTGTAAATGAGCCTTGTGCATCTGAGAAAGGTCCAGAAGTGCTGCTGGCAGGAGGCCTGGTGGCACCCCCCAGGGGTGACTGATGGAGGTGGCTTCGACCCTACCCAAAGTAGATGGGAACACAGAGGCTGTCCCCAATGGGGTCCTGGGCAGCCCCATGGTACTCCAAGGGTGTCTGCAGTCCCCAGTGCCCCGTGGGATGGAGGGCTGGGGAAGGAGGTGCTTGGGGCTGTGCTGCTGAGCAGGGCCACGGGTTCCACCCGTCTGCAGAGCCTGCAGAAAATAATTAGGTTTTGAACTTTTAAAACCACTCGTGAGCTGTTTAATGAAATCACAGTAGGTTTTGAAACAAAACCTGCTCCACAGCCCCAGCCTCTGCCAGCCACTCCCTCAGTGGGACACGGGTTGCACCAGCACTGCTGGCTCACCGGTGATCTCCCTCCCTGAGCATCCCTGCCAGCGTGCTCCCGTCTTTGTTTGGCTTTTAGGGACATGCAAAAGAGCCTGTGGATTGCTGTGCATCATCCTTACATAAAGTCTGAACTACTAAGCTGTTTTTCCCAGCACCAGCTCTCTGACAGCAGCCATCGCCTTGCTGCTGGGATATGTGGCAGGGGGATGCTTCCCCCCTGTCCTGGGGGGCTGTGAGCAGGAAGGGGACCTCCCCACCCAGGTCCCTGCTGGTTCAGCTCCCAGAGAGCACCAGGGGAAGATGCAGTGTCCCACCTGCCCCAGAGGGACCCCGCTTTGCCCCGTGCACCCTGCAGCGAGGTGGCTGCATGGCGGGGGCTGCAGGGGCACACTTGGGGTCCCCCAGCCTCACCAACCTCCCGGGCACCTTGCACCCCATCCGACCCACGGGGCTCTCCAGCACCCCACAGCGGGGAGCACCCCAACAAACCCCTCACCCCTCTTGCTCCAGAGCCCCCCAGCACCCCACATCAGGAACCAGCCCCGCATCCCCCATCCTCCCCCCATTCCCCCATCCCTCCCGGCTCTCACCTCGGTGCCCGGTGCCCCCTAGCACCCCGTTTTCCCCCCCGTCCCCCGCCCCGTTCCCCGTTACGAAACGCGCCCGGGGCGGGGCGGGGCGGGCGCAGCGCAGCGGCGGCTGCAGCCAATGGTGCCCCCGCCGGTTACGGGGGGGGGACACACGGTAGGAGCCGTGTCCCGGCCGTGCCGTGCCCTACCGTGCCCTACCGTGCCGTGCCCGGGCTCCGCAGCCCTTTGCAGCCTCCCCGGTGGGGAGGATGGGCTGAGCCCGGTGGCACTGGGGGGAGCCGGCGGCGGCGGCTCCCGGGATGTGCGCGCACCGCCGGCCCTGGGAGCAGCTCCCCGGCTCCTTTTGAAGGGCAGCAGCGATGAACCGCGACCCCTCCAGCCCTCCCAGGGGGGATAGCCCCGTTTGGTGCCCCCCTGAGAGCGGGGAGCTGCTGCGCTGCCCATCCTGCCGCCTGCAGCTCTGGGAGCCGGTGACGGTGTCGTGCGGTCACTCGCTGTGCACGCCGTGCCTCGGGGGGGCCGTGCCCGCCCGCTGCCCCCTCTGCCAGGAGAAGCTCAAGCTGCTGGGAGTCGGCGGGCCGAGGCGCAACGTGGTGCTCTGCAGCCTGCTGGAGAAGTGCGATGACCGGGGCAGGCGGCTGGCGGGGCTGGTGGCCCGTGTCCGGCACCATCTGAGCCGTGGGGAGGCGAAGGAGGCGCTGGGGATGGCTCAGAAGGGCGTCGAGCTGGGTAAGCATCCCCTGGGTCCAGAGGGGCTTGGGGGGTGGGTTGGGGCTGGTGGTGCCAAGAGGGTCCGGGTCTGTTGTCCAGCTGGGGCGAGGATGCGCGGATGGTGCTGGTGGGGCAGGTGGGTACCGGCGTGGGTCGCTTTGTCCCCATGTCACGGTGCCACCTGTTCCAGCATGAGCTGGGTGACCTGGGGAGCTCATTTGGAGTGCTGGAAGTGCTGAGATGGGATGGGGAGGGGGGGTGCAGAAGCTGGGCTTTTCTCCAGTGTCTGCAGGTGTAAGGGACTCATCCCCACCCCTGCCAGAGCATCAGCAGGGGGACTTGGCCTTCTGGGGCTGTGGTGGCCGGGTTGAGCCCTGATGTTTGTCCCCAGTGCCAGGGCTGTGGGCAGGATGGGGCGCACAGCCAGGTCCCACTGGCCCTGGGCTCTTGGCTTTAGCAGGCAGCTGGAGAGGAAGGAGGTGTGTAGTGATAGACGAGACGTCAGCAGCTTCCCAGCGGTGTCCAGCAATGTTTCAGCATCAGGGGAAGAGTTTGGGGGGTTTGCAATCATTATGTAAAGTGGCTGGGACTTCTCTAGTCTAGGACAGACACGTCTGAGCCCCCCACGGCACGCAGAGGGGTCCCCCAGCCCCCTTCTGCACCCAGCCCCACCGTGACATTCACCTGCAGGATCAGGATCAGGCCGGGGGGGTCGGTCTGCTTTAACACACAGCCCTAAGTGGATTTCTTGGAGAGTGCCGCTGAACTAAAAGGGGTTACACAACGCGTCTGGAGAGCAGGGGGCTGGGGCGGTGAAGGCAGGAGGTCCTCTGGTGTTTCTATGACAGCGCTGTGCGGGCAGCACCGAGCTCCCCTCCCGCTGCAGGCACTCGCTCCTCGCTCATCTCCACTGCCAGACAAGTGCCAGGGGTGCACGGCGTGGCTGAGGTGCCAGCGGTCCTGGTGCTGGCAGCGGAGTGTGGGTCCCTTTGTGCAGCCTCCCCAGGCACCCCCTTCACATCCTCTGCGCCCTTTGTGCAAAGCAAACGCACATGCGCCGTCCTCGGCTTCTCTTTTCATGAGTGCCAGGCTTTTGTCTTGTTGGGCGGTACACTTAGGTATTTCTTTTTAAAAAGCCTCTGTGAGGAGAAAGAGCAAACTGTTTCAAGCTCTGCCCTTGGCCTTTCTTCACTACGTGCTCGGCTCCCTGGCGGGCAGGGGAAGCTGGGTTGGGGCAGTGAGGAAACAGGAATCGGCTGCAGCTCCCATAAACCTGTGTGTGCCGGTGCTGCTCGGGCTCTGCCATGTGGGTGGTGCTTTCGGGGCAGGATTCCCACCCCTTGCAGCCTGCTGACCACTTTTAGGCTGCACAGCTTCTTGTGGGCTCCTCTTTAAACCTAAGGGTAATAAAAGCTTGACCGGTGGGAGTGTGTGTGCTGGTTTGCACAGTCCCACTCCATGCTGCCAGGGCAGGGACCCTCGGCTTTGAACAAAACTTGCTGCCAGCCAGAGCAGCTCTCTGCTTGGGAGACTGCGTGGCTAAAGTGAATAGAAAACAAGAAGATAACAAGTTGGCAAAGTGAACAAAAAGGTGCAGCGTAACACAGGAGGGCTCCTGACGTGCCAGGAGTGCTGTCAGTCACTCTGCAGCCGCCGGTCTGCCAGCTGGCTCACGTCCCCGATGTCTAATGATATCATAGATCAAAAATAGCTGCAGCAGGAGAGAAATGCAGAATTTGTAGCCTGCTTTTACACATCTCGTTTCTGCCAAAGCAGACACTTTATTACCAGGCAGTTCAAATGTTCAAATGCATTTGCCCATGTGGAAAATAAGCCCCTGGACTTTGTACCCGTGTTTTCATCTCCACGTGTCACCGTGAGCTGGAGCGTTTCATCTCTAGACGTGTGCCTGAGGGACGGGCCACGGCACAGCAAGTTCCCCTGCTTCCTGCTCCGGGTGCCAAGGTCGTGGCTGTCATCACACACGCACGTGGGCTTGGAGGGAGCACACGGTGCCCTCTCAGCCTGATTCGTGCAGGGCAGCTCGGGATGGGAGATTGCACTTGGCTTGCACTTGGAGCAGGGCAGAGAGTGGGGTCCTGTTGTGCACTGTGCTGGAAGGAGGCAGGAGCTGCCCTGGAGCTTCCTCCACGTGGCTGGACGTGGCGTGTGCCTGGGCACGGTGGCAGCAGTGGAGGGCAGACGCTGGCTTCCTGCACCCTGCTGCCACGGGGCTGCGAGTCAGGACCTGCTGGGAGCTGGCACGGCTGCATCGGCGCCTGGTGTGAACCAGGGCTGGGAGAAAAAGCTGCCGGGGCTGGGAGTGCAGGAGACATCGCCAGCAATGATGTTTGGCTCCAAAGTGACCCCGGATGCTGACCCTACCATCATCCCATGGGGAGCCAGCAGGGACAGATGTGATGACACTGGTGTCCTGCCTGGAGGGACCGGGGTTGCAGCTGTGCCTTCCCCACCGCAGCGTGTCCCCGGCCCCAGCCCTTGGCAGCCGTCGGGCGATGCTCGCCGCTGGGGGAGGCGCGGGGCCACTGCCTTGGCTGGCAGTCAGCAGCAGATGTAGGTCACCTCCGTGGCTGTGATATAATGGGGTGGGTCTGCGAATCCTGCATGGTTCAAACCCACAAAGCATCGCCACACCTGGCTGAGTCGTGCTGCGTGGGATTTCGGGGCGCTTGTTTCTGAGGGACTGCTCTGCACCACGCCACTGGGGTGTCCTGGCCAGCAGTGCCTGCACACTGACATCCCACCAGTGACATTGTGATAATGCAGGCCTGAGTGCCCAATTCCCTTCCTCTGTTTTGGGAAACTTCAGCCTTTTCTTGTGCTGCGGGGCCCAGAGCCATGTGGTGGGGTGGATCTGGAGTCTTCCTTGCTCCCCCAGGGTCTCTCCTCACCTTGCATGGTGCAGTCTTTTTGCTGCATCCCAAAAGGATGGATGAGAGCCCAGATCCCACTGCAGCTGAAGCTGAGCCCCGAAGCAGCAATGGGGCCCCCTGGCTGAGGAAAGATGGGGAAAAACACAGGGAAGAGGCTCAGAGTTTGAAGTAGATATTTAGGGGAAAGGACTTTCTTGCTGAGAGTTATGAGGCTGGTGGCTCGTGCTGAAGAGGAGCTGGCTGTGTTTGGCTCGAGCTGCCCGCTCAACACATGTCTCCCCGGCCGTGTTGTTCTGCACGAGCTCATGACACAAGCCCCCACCTTTCTCTTCCCAGCCCCAGATGACATCTCCCTGCGGCGGTGCCGGGCAGAGGCGTTCATGGCGCTGGGGCAGTACCCGGAGGCACTGGAGGACCTGGAGGCTGTGTGCAAGGCTGAGCCCACGGGGCATGAGGTGAGTGGAGGGGAGGCTGGAGAAGCCTTGGAGCCACATCTCACTGCATATGGGAGCTAATCCATCCTCTGGAAGTCCCAGAGGATTTCCCCGTGCTGTCCCAATGTCACTTGGATAGCTCGCTCCCCTGGTGGCAGAAGGCAGAGGATATTTTGGCTGTAGGGATGCAGATAATTAACATTTCATCCAAAGGTCTTAATCACAGCCTCTTGCCAGCCACTGATTGCTGGGCCCAACACGTGGTTCACACGCAGTCCTGGGTTCTCATAGCCATTGGGTTCATCCTGCTCAGAAATTCACTGTCCAGATCCACGAGGCTGCAGACACAGGACACAAGCACTACGTAATGTTAATAGGAGTGCATTGCCCGGCAGTAAAGGTCCAGCACTGTGTGTCTGTGCACACACACTTGGTGAGGATGCTGGTGTTCAGGGTCCCAGCTTTAGGCTGGGGGAAATCCTGGCTGAAGACCTCAGACCTGGGAGCTTGCTTGCTGATTTGCACTTGTTGGCAATAGCTTTGCAGTGTCAAAGGCAGAAGCCCTTTGACCCCATCTCTGAGTCTCTGCAGGGTTTATTTGCTTGGCTTTTGCAATTGTTGCATTTTGGAGCCCCGTTTGTCATTTTACCCGTTTGGTAAAATGACGGTTCTGAGCATGGGGGCAGCGATGTGATAGGTACTTCAGCCTAGGATGGGAGCGGGCAGGATGCTGGAGGAAGAATCCCTTGGCGCTGAGAGTTCGGGGTGGACACAGGAGCTGAAGGGACATGCTCTCAGCTGGCCACTTTCTCATAGTCAGCACAGGTTTTTCTGCTTTGCAGGGCTTCTTCAGGAAAGGGAAGGTGCTTCTGGAGATGGGACGTGGAGCCGAAGCCCTGCTGGCCTGGGAGCACTGCCTGACGCTGTGTCCCCATTTCCAGCCTGCGCAGAGCGAGATGGAGAAGGTGCGTGGGCCTGTGGTGTGGCATGATCCCGTGCCCTCCTGTCACTCAGGGAGGTGCCCTGTTCCTCTGAAGGACTCGTGTCCCTCACGGTCCTGATGCTCTGGGCTGGTTTTGGGAGCAAGGGAAATTGGGTCCTGGGCTATGAGTTTTCCATTGCCCCGATACAAGTTTGCTGAAAGCTGTCACTGGAGATCTGGTGCCATTTCATTTTGGTGCCATTCAGGCCAGCACCCACCTGTGTGCCAAAATATTGTCACCGCTCGGGCTGCTGGCAGTGTCCCCAGCACGAAGACTTCATGCCATGAGTAGACCTTTGCCCTCCAGGAGGGAAAGGGCAGGGAAATGGGGACAGACCCCATTTTCTCCACAGTGCACTCCCTTCCTGCTTTTTTGGGGTAATGGAAAACAGGTCCCAGACCTTAAAATAAACTCTTGAATGCAGTGCCTCCTGCTGCTACTTTCCTTATGCCCTAAGGCGTTAGTTTGGCAGAGCTCAGCCAGCACATCCTTCTCCCAGTGCCCTGCTGAGCCCTGTTTCTCCTTGTAGATCCTCACCCAGGAGGATGCTCCTTGGCCACACGCTGCCCACCGGGGCTCGAGCGGTCCCCAGGCAGGGGGGGAAGGTGGGGACCCTGCGTCCCCCTCTGCACGAGCCCAGGTAAGAGACTGTGATGGGACTTGTGGTCCCTTTGGGATGTCCCACACTGGGATTTTGCAGTGATGGGAACATGGGTGTGGGGAAGGGAGGCCAGGCAGGACCATACCAGGGGTGGGCAGCTGCAGGTAGCGGGGGGTGGGAGAGCAAAAACACCCTCAGAAGTGGTGCTGAGGGGCTAGGGGAGCAGAGGAGGCCCCTACTGGTGTCCAGTCCTCTCCCAGTTTTGTTCTGCAATATTTTACACAAGATTTTAGACCTTTGTGTTCAAAACACAAAAGCCACATTATGTTCAGAAAAATAAAAGAGAAAATTTCAGTTTTAATGGCGGTTTTTCATCCAAAAATTACATCTGAGAACAGCTCAGACCACTAGGAGCTATTAAGGAAAACTCATTTTCTGCTCTTTGTCTCCTAAGGAGGAATTTGGCAGGTTTGGAGAGAGGGTAAATGGGAGAAATGGGTTCAAACACACCCCAGTGCCTGGTGGTACATCTGGGCAGGGAAAGCCTATGCTTTAACCACGAGATAAACCATGCCCTGAATGCGTGCTCTGTGCCCCGGTTCTTGGGCTGTTTGTGTTTCCTCCCAAAAAAAGGTAAAATCTGGCTCCCAAATTTGGGGTTGAATGGGGATGTCTGTCAGGGGCACGCTCTCCTGGCGTCCTGCAGATGCGGGATGTTAACAGACAGCAACACGCAAGAAAATGTCCCAGTGCTCGGTGGGGTGAATGGGTTTGTATTCAAAGGGGGAAGTGGTGTTGGGCTCAATTTTCTCTTTGCTGTATCCAGGACCAGGAGGAGGAGACAGAGGCTGGCAGAGGGTCCTTGGTGTCTGAGCATGGCCAGGGGATCCTCACCCCAGGGCAACAGCAGGAGCTGGGGGCTGCAGCAGAGAGGCAGCACGGGCTGTTGGCGGGTGAGTGTCTGCAGAGGCACCAGAACCTCTTCTCCTGCAGAATAACCCTTTAAAAGACATTTTGGCACTGAAGTCTCAGTGTTTGCACCATGTTTGCACCGATTCTGTACACCTCAGAAAGCAAAGATTAATTCTCAGTATGAAAATGGGGGGTCTTTTCTTTCCTTCTCTTCTTTTGCCACCAGCTAATGAAGAGGGGACAGAGGCAGCGAAGTGTAACCAGCCGTACCTTGGGGAGCTGCTGAGCATTTCTGACTTGGAGTGCTCCCTCTGCATACGGTGAGTCCTTCGGCTGGGGAGCTTTAGGGATGAGGAATTGGCACCTGCCCGCTTCTGTTCCCTGGTTTGAATCTTTCTTCACCTCTTAATAGCAAACTCAGTCCCAGTTGTGCAAGTGCTGCTGCCAGAGGACTGGGCGCTGTGCTGCTGTACGTGCAGGATGGTCAGGGTCTCCTGCCCAGTGGCTTGCTCCAGGTCTGGGCATGGCATGGGAAGATGAACTGTGAGTGAACTGCCACAGGGAGGGAGCTCAAGGCTGCATCTGGTCCGAATTAGGTGAATTTAATCTTCTCTGAGAGCAAGGAAATGTAGTGTTCAGGAAGAATCAGGGCTCACTGCGAATGAAGGAGACCCAAGCTGTACTTGCAGTGGGGGATTTCCACTGGTATTAGAGTCCCCGCTGAGCTGGGATCAAGTCAGTCATTTCATTTCTGATCCTGGAGCCACCCGGGAGTGACCTGAGCTCTTGCAGCCGGAGGAGGAGGCACCTTCCCACTGCGGGAAGATGGGGAAATGCTCACCCCAGAAGGCCCATGGGCACCCCACAGGGCCAGGGAGCTCAGGCTGGGGACAGTTGTCATCTCCCATCAGTTTGCACATCCAGCAGCCTGAACCCAGGCTTGTAATTACAGGAATAAGCTAGCTAGAAACCTTTACCTTTAATTAACAGGAGTTACAAGCAAAGATTCTGTGAAGATTAGCCAACACAGCTTAAGTGAAAGCAAGTTGCATAGCCACGTATTGCCCGGGCTTGGGAAGCACGGCATGAGACAGCTTCCAGCGGTGTCTCGTCCTGCAGCATCGCTGTGAATTTCCCTTGAAGTGGCAGGAGGGAGTAGGGGAATAGCCTCGATCCTGCTGGAAGCAAAATCCCATAAGATCTTAAGCTGGAGTCCTGTTCAAGTTGCAGTAAGGGGATTCAAAGACGCAGTACCCACAGCACAGGGCTGGGGACGGCTGGGAGCTGTGCCTATAGCACACGTGCTCCTTCCCCACATCAGTCCCCCTTGTCCATTGATGGTGGCTCTTTTGCAGGATGTTCTTGGAGCCGGTGACGACGCCGTGCGGGCACACCTTCTGCAAGGAGTGCCTCGAGCGCTGCCTGGACCACCGGCCCAACTGCCCCCTCTGCAAGCAGAGCCTGAGAGAGGTGAGGGCACGGGTCTCCATGCCAGCAGCATGCCTGGGGCTGGGGGCAAGTGGGACATGGGGGGCACACAGGAGGCAGGGGACAGGCAGGAGGCAGGGGACAGGCAGGATGCTCGCATGCTGGCGACTGCCTGGCCCAGCGGTGTCAATTCCACTTGTGCATGAATGACCAGACAGCTAATAATTAAGACCAGGAGATTCATTTCCACGAGATGCCACAGTGATTTAGTGAGATCGTAAACAGGGCTGAGAGTTAGAGGGGAGAGAGAGAGGAGGAAGTTAATGCTAATTACTTTTAAAAATGGAAATGGATGGAAAACCTGCTAGGCTGGGGATTTGATTTTCTCTTTAATGAAAAAGGATTCAGAGGAGACCACTGGGGAAATTAGGTTGTCATACACAGACCACATCAGTGTCAGTGGCAGGAGGATGCATTAGATGGGCCCCAGGTCTGAGCAAGTGCTGCTCAGTCCTGCAGTCCTCCCTGGTGGGCTTCAGCTCCCGCTCTCAAATCTGAATGTACCCTCAGCTCCAACACACGTGGGCTTGATTCAGAGCTCAGGACGGCCTCGGGGCTCCCATCCTGCTCTTGTCCAACCTTTTTCTGGGTCTGTTTTCTCTCAGTACCTGAAGGCTGGAAGCTACAGCTGCACCGTGCTGCTGCAGGACATCATGCTGGCCACCTTCCCCGCACAGCTGGCCGAGCGCCGGGAGCTGCACCAGGCCGAGATGGCCGAGCTCTCCAAGTAAGAGGGACCTGCTCCAGTGTGTGGGGTTGTGCGTATGCAGGGGGTGCTTCCCAAGCTTCTCACCTCTAGGACTGCATCGTGGTGGTCTGCACCACAGCATCACTTCGTGGGGTAAAGGACGGATGTGGTTTGGAGGAGCAAGCAGGGTATGAGTCGATGCAGAGCCTTTGGTGGGATTTGCTCCTGGGGGTGTCACAGCAGTCTCCCTTCCTCTCCTTCAGTCTGACCAAGAACATCCCCATCTTTGTATGCACCATGTCCTTCCCGGGCGTTGCCTGCCCTCTGCATGTCTTCGAGCCCCGCTATCGCCTGATGATCCGGCAGTGCCAGGAGGCCGGCACGAGGAGGTTCGGCATGTGCGTGTACGAGACCGGGAAAAGGTGAGCGCCGGGACAAGGCTGCTTCCTTCTGCCCCAGCTCGTTTACCCCTGTCTGCACCAGCTCCGAATTTCTAAAATCCCGAGTAGTTCAGAGAGGGTGTGAAATCACAGGGTGTGATTTCATCTCCCACTGCATCCTGCCAGCAGAATCCCCAGGGGGACATCTCCGAGCTGCATGCCCATGGCCACTTTTTATGGTTGCCTTACTTCTCGTACTCTGTCCATAGCAAGCTGTGGCAGCATGCTGGGCCAAACAGGCTTTCATTTGATGCACCGTGGTCACCTTGTGTTCCTGGTGGCACCTCCAGGTCTTGGGTGTGCTCAGCCCGTACTAAAGTACTCCATTAAGCACCTGTACTTACATGGCAAATCTTCCCAGAGCTTCAGCCCTGCTCAAGTGAAATGAGATAACATTTTCTGGCCTCAGACGGGTTTCGGGATGCCTCTGCAAGGGATGGTGTGTTCATCAGGGCAGCATGAGGACCCAAGTCATTTTCATACAAGACAAATCCAAGGGAGTGCTCGCTATTCCCTGCCCTCTTGCAGCAAGTGACAGCAGAATTAATTTCCGATTTCGCACCTTTTCCCTGCTTGGAGATGGTGCATGCAGGACAAGCATCTCTCCCACCATAAACACCCTGCTCAGGCCCTCTTTTCTCCCCCTCTCTCCTTCCAGCTTCGCAGACTACGGCTGCATGCTGGAGATCCGGCAGCTGGAGCTGCTGGCGGACGGCCGGTCGCTGGTGGACACCGTGGGCGGGCGGCGGTTCCGCGTGCTGAGACGTGGGCACAGGGATGGCTACAACACTGCTGACATCGAGTACCTGGAGGACAAGAAGGTGAGGGCAGGGCCAGGGCAGAAGCCCCCGAATTGGTGGGACAAAGCCAGAGGAGGTGGAGAAAAGACAAAGCCAACACCTGAGGTGGGTACCGTTGTACCCATGCATGCCCCTCTCCACTCTCCTCTTCCCCCCACAGGTGGCTGGGGAGGAGCTGCAGGAGCTGCAGAGCCTCCACGAAAGCACCTACGAGCTGGCCCAGAGGTTTTGTGAGCATGGAGACGTTGCCTCCAGGCGCCTCTTGATGCAGCATGGGCCACTGCCGGAGAAGGAGGAGGACATCCAGGTAATGCCCCAAGGGAAGGGATGCTCCACATGGTACCAAGAGAGCCTTTGAATCAGGGCCATTCCTGCCTGGCCATCAGCTTCCCTGCACAAAACAAACAAACAAACAAAAAACACAAACAAACAAACAAAATACAGAAAAACAAACAAATGGACAAACACACAAGCCTCACAGCTGAGCTGTGCTCTCCTTTCCCATCATCTGTTCCTTTGAGAAAGCCCTGGCTGGCCAGGGAAAAGGTGCTAAGCCAGCCGGATCCAATTTACTTATTAAGTTGCTCTGACAAATTCAGATTATGGGGAAAAAAAAAAACAACACCAAAATTTAATTTTCATTCTTTCAAGAGGGTGCTACCTGCCTGGATCATTACAAAGAGCTGCTGTGGTGACTGACTCTGCTCTGGTGGTGGTGGCTGAGTGCTGCTGTGCTGGGGTGCCTCTAGAAGTGTGCAGGATTTGTTCCGTGTTGTTGAAAAGTGTGGTCTTAAGCAAGCCAATGTGCAAGACATTTCTCTATTTGTTTCGTAAAGGTTTTCCAGGTTGCCTCTGTTGGGGGGAGAGTCCCAAGGGAATGTTTGCCTGGAAATTGAATTAGTTCATCCAGCCATCTCGTGCCTGAACAGACGAAAGGGCTGCTTGGATGAGTGCCGGAGCCACGGCAGGCATTGCTGCAGGATCCCTCTTACTGCTCCGAGCAAATATTCCCCATCAGCAGTGCCGCCCGAAGGCCGCGCACCTCCCTGCCTGGTGGCTCCTGACGCGGGGCTCTCCTCCTCTCTCCCCTGCAGGCTTCTGCTGACGGCCCGATGTGGTGCTGGTGGCTCATCTCCATCCTGCCCCTCGACCCATCCTTCCAGCTCAGGCTCTTCTCCAGCACCTCGCTGCGTGCCCGCCTCACCCAGCTGCAGCGCATCCTCCTGGCTCTGCTGCAGCAGCCCCCAGCCGCGTACCCCCTGCCTGAGCACAGCCCCCGAGGCCACATCTGAGCCCCCCGCCCCGGCAGCCCCCTCTCTGTTCACATGGGAGACTCCCCCCTCCTCCTTCCTTGGGTTTCTTCGTGCATTTCTTCATGGTTTGAACCCCAAGGAAGGGACCTCAGCGAGGAGCTGGGCTCTCTCTGCTCGGCTCGGCAGGGCCCGGCGGTGACTTGATGCTGTTCGTGCTGTCCCCATGAGCTGCACCAGGAGGGACCAAGCCAGAAAGCTGGGTGGTGTCTTAGGAGCCAAAATCCCCCGGTGAGGAGCTTCAGTGCTAAGGAGGTGCCAGGGCTGCTTGGGTTTTGGCTCTTCCTCTCCGAAGGACAATGTTGGGGTTTTGGTAGATGGCCCTGCTCCATGCAGCAGGGGAGGAGGGATTTAAAGATTTGGGAGATGTGGCACCAGGAGGCAGAGAGGTCCCAGGTGGCTTCCTCCACCTGCAGGAGCTGAAAGCTCAGCCTCTAGTTGTGAGTTTGCCTTAATTTCCATTTGAGCTAGAAGGAAGGTTCAATTAAATGATCTGATATCCACGGCCCTGCTTCTAGCCACCTCCTTGGCCAGGCAGAGAAGGAGGCACCGGTCAGAGCGGGGCCACTGCCTCCGTGTGGCTGTGGGGACGAGTCCCCAGCTGCCCAAGGCTGCTCATGAGCTGGGTCAGGTTGGGCTTTGGGGTCAGACCTGACCCACCGGTGGGCTTGAAGGGGCTGATAGGGGAATTAAGGCTGGCAGTGCTTGTTGAGACTTTCTGCCCCTTGAGCAGTGCAATTTCCCTATGATCAGTGTTTCTTGTGACCCTCGAATTTGGGATCCAGGACAGTTCAGTGCCCCCGAACCAGCATAGACTGAAGTCAAAGGGAATCTCCAGAGGGGCTGGGGAGGGCACAATACCTGGTGGCCAATGCTGTGAACCCCATGCAGGGGAGCAAGTGCCTGTCTGCAAGTGCCTGGCTGCTGCTCCTCTCCAGAGAGAGGGAAAAAGTTACTGCCCCCCTCTGCCTGCACAGGCAAGGCTTTACTCCATAGAGATCCTAAAACTTTGGGATTTTTGCCTCCCATCCATAATTTCAGTGACTTTGGGTTGAAATTTAGGAGTAATATTGATTTAGTGAGTTGTTGGATTAACGTTAATTCCAGAATCATGTCCCTGCTTTCGCTCTGTCTGGTGGCTGCTACCTGGGGAGGGGGAGAGGCAGTGGGGTCAGAGCCACAGGGCCCCTTCCTGCCCGTCACTCCTCTCCGTGTCCTTCTGCAGGGTACCACTGGATTTTGGGAAGTGCCTTTCTTTTCTGCAGGGTGGATGTGAGCACCCCTGTGACCCCCAAGCCCCACAAGCTGCCTGATTACTGGGCGTGGGAGCTCCATGGGTCTCTCCATGGGTCTGGGCCGTGTTCATGTTGGGACCCGGCTTGCTGTGGGAAGGGACTCGTGCAAATCGCTCCAGTTTGTTTGGAGCACCTTTGGGGTCCGTGTTAGTACCTTCTCTCTTTGAATTCTTTTTTCCTCTTGGTCACTGAAATAAAGAACTTTGTTGTTGTTGTTTTGTTGCTGGTGTTTGCCTTTTAGCTGCTCGTTGATGAAAGTTGGAGCATCCTGGGGAGATGTGAAGAGGTGATGCACTGCTGGTGGCAGGTTAGGTGGGCACAGTGCACACAGGGTAGATGACAGCATGGGGAAAGGAGAAATTATTTCAGAAAGGACAAAGAGCACGTGGAAACACACCAGGAGGACTGGTTCCTGCCCATCGTTGCAGCTAAGGGCTTTGGGGAAGGATGGGAACCCAGGACACAGGTCTGGGAGGGATGGTGGCCAGCGTGGGATGACCCTGGTGGGTGTCTGTCCCTCCAGTGCTGTGAAGAGCACCCGTCCCTGTCCCCTCCTCGTGGTGGTGGGCAAGGGCTGCAGCTGGGAGCAGGTTTGCACGGGGCAGCTGGCACCAGGGATGTGTCCCATCTGGGAGATATGCATGAATTCTCAAAGGGAGAGGTGCCCTGGGTGGCGAGGGGATGCTCCCCGTGAGGATGCCCTGCTGGAACAGCTCCTGCTGACCTCTGCCCCCCGAAAAGGGCCTCCAAAATCCGTCGGGTGGAGGTGCCCACGCGTGTCGGTGGGTCCCCGTGCCGAGCCGTGCCGTGCCACTAGGGGTCAGGAGCAGGCTGAGCTCATCCAGCAGGGGAGACACAGCGCTTTTAGGGGCGCACAGCCGGATCCTTGGCCACACTTTTGTCCCCTCCAGCCCCACACAGCCAGTAGGGCCGGGCTGCCCCCAGATCTCCATCAGCAGGGAAGTGGGGCTGGGGACAGGAGCAGGGCAAGGCTTGAGGCCACCTCCTGTTCCCCAGGACTGGGGTTGGTGCTGGGGGGTCCCTCTGGCCAGCTCATAGGTGGGAGGTGAGCAGGATGGGGATGGGGATGGGGGCAGTCAGTGTGGCAGCCAGGACAGGGCACTCTCCCAGCCCGGCCCCGGTGTCCCCATCACCCGGTGGGATTGTGAGCTGGCCCTGGGCCTCATCGTTGGTTCCTGTCAGTGATACCCTGCTGGGATGCTCTTCCCTTCAAGAGCCATTTGGGGCCAGGCTGCTCTGGACAGACTCCGTGGGGATGCAGAGGACATCAGGGAACTGCCCCCTCCCCAGCCCTGAAAGCTCCTGCTTCAACTCCTTCTCCTCCTCGAGCCAGACTGGGTACTGCCTGCTATGGCCAAGGCTGGAGCTCCAGGCACCTCCAGTCACCCTGCCCTGAGGTGAGATGAGGGCCTGGACCCATATCACGAGGGCTCCATGCCACCTGCAGCACTGCTCTGCTTCCTGCTGCTCGCAATTCTTTCCCTGTGTTTTTCCATCTCCTCCCCTGCTCATCCCAACAATAACTGGTGATGATTTCTGGCCTTTATGTAACACTCGTCATCACAGCTTTCCACACAGAAGTCGGTCTCCTTCTCCAGCTTTACAGACAAGAACCGAGGACGGGGAGAGGCAACGTGGTGCCCAAGGTCATCCAACAAAGCTCTCCAAAAACTCTTCCCACCCACCCAGCCTCCACTCGTGGCTGCTGGGCATATCCTACACCGGGGGTTTGCATCCTGGGAGAGCTGCAAAGCAGCATCGGCACCGACCCCTCTCCTCCATCCCAGCTCCCCAGCCTCCTCTATTTCCTTCCCATTCAGCATCTTCGACTCGAACTATCAGTGACAACTTCCCTCACCTAATAGTGTGGGCAAGCAATTAGCTAAAGAGGCAAGTAATTAGTACAGCAGGTGTCAGGCTGTGCCTCATCTTTCTTTAACAAATGGCATATTTCCAAAGTAATTAGACCAGCCGGTACCCGAGATAGCAGAAAATCAACACGAGATTGTTAAAACTAAGATCTCCTTCTCTAGTAAGGCCACACTCGCACTGGAAGAGAAGCATGTTACACATTAAGGTTAATGACAGCGGGAAGAAGGGGGGAAACCAGCACCTAATTTTTTTCCGTGCTTTAGCAAAGACCAATTGGTGCAATAAAAGATGGATCACATTGTTCCTGTTTCTCAAAATAGGAAAAAAAAAAGGGAAACAGTGAAGCTAGATGTGCCTTCTCTTTCAAGAAAACTCACCCACGGGATGTCTTCAAAGCTAGAAAATGACAGGTGATGAAAAAAGGGATTCAAAGCCAGTGTTGGAGTGGTTTGGAGGGACCTGCCCCAAATGTCAGGGTGACCACAGGTATTTACACCTGCAGTAAATTGATTTACAGGGACAGGCTCTTCGTAAAGGCTTTTAAAAGCCCACTGGGGCCTGTTGCACTAGCAAAACTGTCCGATCCAGTGCCACTCTCAGCCCCTGGGTACCCATACAGCCCGTGTCCCCTTGGGGAACACAACGAGGGACTGCCACCAAAGCCTGGCAAACCACAGCAAAGCAACCTCCACCAGTGCTCAGCATGTGCAGAGAGAAGGGGGCCATGCAGGGCCCTATATACACACATACACAATGCCCAGACCCTTCCCCAAGCCTCTGGCCACATCCCGTGTCCCCCCAATCAACCATCAGTGGCTCGGTCCCCCCCTGCCCTGCGCTGTTCCTGTTGCTTTCTGATTTCACAAAACCACTCCAGCCGAGGCAAAATATTTACAGCACTGATTAAACATCGAGGTAATGGGAAATTTGTTAAAAGTGTGGAACTTATATAAATACAGCGTTATTAAAATAAAATGTGACTTCTAGCAAGGACAGCTCTCTCAGCTGTGCTGTGTTTACCTTAATTGTTTCCCTCCATTAATTACAGTCTGAGAGGGAGACTTGTGCAAATTGAAATAAATTAATCGAATTTGTTTAGAGTTTTGTGTGGCTGGCTTACGGGGATTGCAATTACGTGAGCATGTTTGGGGTGTTAAATTACATTTCCTAGATCTATTCTTCCCCTTTCAAGCACTGGCAATGTGAAAAGGCAGGAGTCACTGGCAATTAGGAGGTAGCAGGCATCGTGAGCAATGGTTATTGTAGCTCCCATATAGCACCCCTTGCAAGTACTGAGGCTTATCCTGGATAAATGCAGCCTGGCTCTGTGCAACGAAAGATAAAGGGAAGGTGATGGGGCTGGTGAACATGACAGATTAAGGTGATCTGCACTGCAGCAGGGTCCCACACCTGGGCAGTGGGATGGGTGGGAGCTTGGTCCTGTTCTGCAGGAAACTCAGGCTCCGTGACCCAGCTGCCAGTGTCTGTCCTTGCTGGTTCCCACTGGCAGCTGCCCCATAGCACCCGTATTTGACAGAGGGGAAGAGGCTTTCAGATATATTGAGTTCTGACAACGGGCAGTGAAATAGAGAAGAGAAATGCATCTGCCAAGGGGAGGGGATGGGGATGCTCAACCCCTATTAGACACCAGAGAATCTACTGTACAAACTTTTTCCTGAAAACTGGCTCCCCTGGTACTGCTCATGGACCGTTCTGCTCTGGTCTTGCCCCAACCAGCCAGAGGAACGGATTACATGGGGTTTTTCTACAAGCCCAACATGCCCCTGCTAAAGTGCAACTGAACTTCAGAGGGGATTCAGCACAAAAGAAGGAGAAAAGTGCAAGTTCCCCCCTAAAAAAAAAAAAAAAAGTAATTTGGGGAAGAATTGAGGGGACAGGGCTGTGCAGGAGCTGACTAGGAAGCACCAGAGCTGAGGGGGAACCTGCTTCTCAGATACAGAGAGCAAAAGGTGCTTGGTTCCCCCTCCCTGCCTCGTGGCAGAGCCGCACGCGAACCTCCTCACCTGGCTGCTGCCTGTGCCTGGATGATGTATGGAGTGGCTGAGCTGCAATAGGATTTCTACCCAGAATATTGGCTGGATGATAAAGGAGTCTGTCTGCGGTGATAATTGCACCATAAATAGCGCCGGGTTCAGCAGTGACGAGTGAGGCACTCGAAACCCTCACCCTCTGGATTCCTCCCACTTCCTTCCATCTTCCTGGCTGCTAACAAGCTGGAGGAATAGCGGCGCGGTTTTTACCAACCACGAGAGGTTTATTGCGCTGAGATGCAGCTGGGCACCTTCCTCCCCATAAATCTTAATAGTGAAAAAAGCGAGAGAGGCAAAAACTCGAGTAAATTGGGTCATTACTGAAAAGCAGCGGGTGCGGCCGTCCCTCCTCGTCCCCCCTGCCCTATCCTGATTTTCCCTGGGTGCTGTTGGGCTCCTGAGGGTGCTCGTCCACTTTATTCCACTGATGGGAACTGAAAAGCTGCCAGCCAGCTCCAAACGTTGAAAAACGAGGAGCTCACACTGGGGAGTGCTGTAACAGTTAAGACAGGGAAAAAAAGGTGAATGAATACGAATGGATTTGAAGGTTCCTCTGGCTTCTTGGTTTTTGAGCCTGCAGAAAGCACATAGACCCTTCCCAGAGAAAAGCTGGGAAATGGAGCTGACCCTGCAGGCAGATTAACCTGCTC
This sequence comes from Netta rufina, assembly GCF_964035555.1. Taxonomy (NCBI): domain Eukaryota; kingdom Metazoa; phylum Chordata; class Aves; order Anseriformes; family Anatidae; genus Netta; species Netta rufina. The sequence continues at coordinate 13,936,127 of NC_140137.1, forward strand.
TTGACCTGCAAAAGCTACCCTAAAACTGGGCATGTGAGGACAGGGGGTTCCTCACTCACAGCAGCCTAAAGTCCTCCTGGGCTCTGTCCCATGGGGAGGTTTGCTTGCTATTTGTGACCAACCTCCAGACACTTTGGGGAGTGTGGAGTAAATGGGAAAAATGCCCAGCGCTGAACTGAGGGGTCTCCTAATCATGTCTTATCCATGGGCCAGGGATTTGCTGCTGTGGCTCATTTATTTCTTACATAGAGTTTCCTATTTTGCTACAAATAGCTAAAAAATGGCCCATGTGGCACACATCTCCAGGGATGTAAAGGACAACCCCAGAAAGTCTGCAAGACCCTGGCCAAAAAATTAACGCTTGAGGAGCCAGAATTTTATTCTGAGATGGGAAAATGACATTAAAAGGCAAATTTTAAGGGCACTGGGTAGAGTTGGGGAAATCCATACAGAGTGCCCAGCCAAGCAGGCACAAGCTTTTCAGCTCCCATGCAAATCCATAAGCTCCCCCAAGCCTTCCTCTTCTGCACACGTAAAAAATTCGAAGGCCAAATATAGAGTATGATTTTCTCTCTCTCTCTCTCTTTTTTTTTTTTTTTTTCATCCTGGAGTGTTTAAAGCAAAACTATTTACACTGTTTAAGCTTTGGATTTGCAAGTCTAAATCTTTCACAGTTCCAGGTGCACCCAAAAAGATAAGGGCGTCAGGAGCTGCGCTGCTGTACCTAAAAATAAATAAATAAAGCTGGGATTAATTTGCAGCTGCTTCTTAATACCCGGTATTTCTCCGCTATCTGCAGCTATTATTATATTTACCTTGCCTAAGCTGGCATGGGACAGCACAAAACACTTAGCACAACAAAAGCGATGACCGCTCTTTGGTTTTTGGTTCTATGCTCTATGCAGCCAGATTTTGGGAGAAAACCAAAACCAGGCCCGCTTGATATTTCTGTAGCTGCAGCAAATGAGATCCATGATTTGGAGCTGAGATAAGCCTTCACCCTTTGTTTGTCTCTGGGAGTTAAAGATCTGTGGAAATGACAGTGGGATTTCAGTCCCAGCAGGAGACACATCCGTTCTGAAAGTCACTCCTATTCTTGTCTTCAGTTTGGAAAGCCACTGGCTGCATTTTGCTTTGCCAGTTTTCTCTCTTGAAAGCTCACCACCACCCACAGCACCGGGTACTGCTGAGCTCTGGCTCACGTCCAAATCCTCCTCCCTTCGGGGAGATGGAAACTAATCAATGAAGAATATTAAACAATATGAAAGCCACAATGACTTAACATTTCCCATAAAGGTCAGATTCCCCCAGCAGCTTCACGGCAGCGCGGAGCTGAAGGCAGCATGGGGAAATGACACCTCTCAGAGAGAAGCTCTCCTTCCTGCTTTCCATGGGATGCTTGCACAGGATGGAAAGGACGGTGCTGCTGAGCAGACTGAGGCTGCCCTGCCATCCAGGCTTGTGCTCAGCCAGGCTTTGATTTCCCTTCTGCTTGTGGGGAGCCTGAGCTGTCTCACCCACGGGTTTGCAGGCATGGGTTCTTGTGGTCCTGGGGTGCCACCACCACAAAGGTGTAGGGGACCAAGGTGGCTTATCTGCTTCAGTGCCCTCACCCAGCCTGAGGTCTCCCAGATTTTTCTAGGAAGGGGGTGATGCATTCAGTCAGGGATGCTCAACAGAGCTTGTCATGGAGATTTCAGGATCCTTCACTCAACTGAACATGTTATCTGCCCAACAGCCTGCTATCCAGAGCTGCCTGAGTCTGCGGGGGTTCATTCCATCCCTGGTAGGAATTTTAACCCAGATTCAGCCCTGGGCTCAGCTCTGGATTTGCCACCTTACCTCCTTTGTAAAGGTGAATGGTGGTGGGATGCAAGGAGGGCTCTCGTGGCACCCTTGGAAAGATGTAGTCCAGCCACAGGAGCAGGTCTGGGAGCAGCCAGCCCAGCAGGCAGCAGTGGGAAATCTCCTTCCTTCTGCATTCAGCTGCCCCTGATACATCTGCTCTCTCAAATTCTGGCATGGAGGAAGAGGCAGGGTAGTTGTCTGGCTATTGACCATAAAAAAGTAATAGAAATATAAACCCTTTAGCAAACATAGTTCTCCCTCATTTCCTCTGGATGGGTCCCTCTCATTCTGCAGCAGCGATGAAAATTTTAAATATTGACCAGGGGATTAAATGTCTGGTTTGGCACTGAGTTGCTGAGCAATCTTAACAAGACACTTCTCTGGGGTCTGGTCTTTGAGTCTGTGTACGAAGGATGACAACACTTGACTTCCCTTTCTAAAGCTATTAATGAGCAGTGACCCATCAGGCTCAAGAACAGTGTTCTAGCCTCTAAGCAAGGCCAGAAATCTGTTGAGCCTTGTTTCCATTCTAATAGAAAACCTGGTTAAAATCTAACTCTTTTATTTCAGACATTACTGGCAGGGCTGAAAAGATGCAAACATAATAGATTGAGCCAGGCAGACTGCTCACGACTTCTTTGTATTTAAGTTTGAACAAGATTTTGTAAAAAGACACAGCGATTAGCATCAGCCAGGGAAAGAGGGAAGAGGAAAGGACCTTGAGCAATGCCAAGCTGCAGCCAGGCAGAGCCTGCTGGATACAAACACAAGGAGCCAGTTTTTTTTTGGAGATTGCTGTGAGCCATTGCAGTTTGTATTCCAATTATTTTTCTCAAGTGCATAGTTAACTGATGCTAGTTGGTCCCCATTGAGTTTCTTGACAAGCAATTTGTTTTTAGAAAGGATGAAGATCAGCAGGTGTTAATTCCATCACAACGCCCCTCCTTCCCCATCCCAAAGCCTTCCGTCTTCTTCATTTGCTCCTCTTAACAAGATTTTGTATATTGCGACTGCACCTGGTTGCATGCCACGGTTATGAATTTAACATGCAAAGGTAAATGTAAACAGGATTAAACAAATCTAAGTAATTATGAAACACTTGAAATCATTCTCCCTCCCCCAGTTTATTTGCAGACTCTTCCTTCTGCTTGTCTTGCACATCCAGCTATTGCAATAATTTTTCAGGGGTACTTTAACTTGTTCCAGACATTTCAGCCAAAAAGAAATGTTCATTTCTACTAGAAAGTGGCAAGAAAAACTGATGACTCTTTGCCTTTATTCAAGGGGAATGGGGATATGAGGAGGAGTGAAAGCAGACTTTGCTAATCTAAATTCAAAAACATAAGGTGAAGCTTTGGTCTCATTAGAACCAAGGACAAAAATTTCTTTAAAATTTTATGACTCTGGGGATATAAGACAAAAACCACATGCGTAAATGCTTCTACCTGAGCAGAATTTGTCTGGCCACCTGTATGACTCAGTGATCTGCTTCTGTGCTGTCTTGGCCATGGACTTCTAATTCTGAAGGCCTTCAGGATCAGCAGAGATGTTTAATTATCCATCACATTAGGAGTGGTATCTGTTTGGGTGGATGAAAGCATTGGGAGCATTGCTCCCTTAGGAGTAGATTAGATGCTGATGCATGTGGGGGAAAAAATATATATACACATACATGTATACATATATGTATTATATATTAAGTAAAGATTTGAGTATAAAGACATACTTTTTGTGGGGTGCATTTCCAGCCCTCAAATCCTCCTTAGCACAACTTGGGATTGGGAAACATTAAAGAAAATCCCGCTCTACTGCTGGGTTGCCCCAATTAGTAGGGATGCTGCTTGGGGCCATTGCTTAGTGGGTGCAGAAATGTAATTTTCAGAGCAGGCTGTAGCAGAAGGGGGAAGCACAGGTGTGTTCACACAGACCGGAGCACTCAGCAGTGTGCACTCAGTGCTCCCGCTGCACCGAGGGCCTGGCATTGCTGATTTCTGTAGCTGTATTTTGAAGCCTTCTGAGATAGGGGCCTGGAGAACAAGTCCTACGAGAAGCGGCTGAGGGAGCTGGGCTTGTTCAGCCTGGAGAAGAGGAGGCTCAGGGGCGACCTTATCGCTCTTTATAGGTACCTAAAGGGAGGCTGTAGCGAGGTGGGGGTTGGTCTGTTCTCCCACGTGCCTGGTGACAGGACGAGGGGGAATGGGCTTAAGTTGAGCCAGGGGAGTTTTAGGTTAGATGTTAGGAAGAACTTCTTCACTGAAAGGGTTGTGAGGCATTGGAACAGGCTGCCCAAGGAAGTGGTGGAGTCACCATCCCTGGAAGTCTTCAAAAGACGTTTAGATGTAGAGCTTAGGGATATGGTTTAGTGGGGACTGTTAGCGTTAGGTCAGAGGTTGGACTCGATGATCTTGAGGTCTCTTCCAACCTAGAAATTCTGTGATTCTGTGATAAGCGAGAAGAGCTTCAAGATTGCTTTGACAATTGAGATCACTGAAGGGACTGTTCTGGGAGGTGAGTGCCACATCCATGCTCATGGCATCCCTGCAGATTCCCTGAGTCCCTCCCTTAGGGCGTAGCCACCGGCCACCCTGGCAGAGCCACAGCTTTTTAAGCCAGTTTGTGGGGAAACAAGGAGTGGCTGAGCCTGGCCAGCAGCTGCTGAAAGGCACAGAGCAGCAACATCACCGCTGTTTTCTAATTTGTCTCAAGTCTCAGCAGGCTGACACCTTCTAATTTGCTGTTTGTTGCCTCTCTCGTGGAAGTCCAGCTGATCACTCTGTTGGTGCCCGCAGATCAATCTTGCAGAAACAGACTTATTTTTCCCCTGCTCCAGAAGAGGTTAGTTTTCCAAACATCTGCGGTTACCTACTGAGCTAAGCAACACTGCTCTCACTCATCCTGGCTGCTGTGCGTGCCACCAGGTGCCCCCACAGCCCAGGGTGCAGGTGGGAGGTAGACCTGGGTCTGGCCCCGTTGCTGGGATTTTGGCATTTGGTGGTGCTGGTAGGAGAGAGATGGGAGAGTGGCAATGGATGGGCCAGCAGAAAGAAGCTCATGGAGCTGTTTTCAGTGTCATTGCTTTCAGAATTGTATTATAGGGAGTCTGGGTCACCCTTTGCCAGCCAAGATGTAACAGAAGAAAGCTGCAGGGTGGGCTTGCACAGGGCAGCCCAGCACCACTCAGCTCCGGCTCTCCCACCTCGCAGCCCAGGAGGGCTTTTGGGACCTCCAAGTGTAAGGGCTGCAAAATCCACCTCCCTGGGAGTATTTAAATATTGCTGGCCTCTTATAGAAAGGAAATCATCTGCCATGTTCACTCATCGCTGCCTTTTCTCAGGGGCCACACTGACCTCAGTGTGTTCCTAATGCAGCAAAGCTTTGCTTCTTTTATCTTAAGGTTCAGGGAAGAAATATCCTCGAAGCCCAAGAAAAAATTCTGATAAAGGAAGAGCACTTAATTTAGTACCTTTTTTTTTTTAAACAAGTCATTATTTCCTCAACACCAGAATTTGCTGAAAGCACTCCAAGTTCTTTTTCGCAAGCGCCACAGAACAAAATAATTGTGCAATTAGTAATGCATCTCACACGTCTTGAAGTGAAGGATTTTTACTTTTGACAAGTACAAAATGTAACATTTTGCTTTTCCATGGTGGGAAAACACCAGCCATTCCTTCCCCCTCCTCCCTGTTTTAAGTGCACTGCAGTATGTAATTAATAAAGATAATAATAAGTATCCTCCACTAAGCAGGAGGAGAAAGGCGACGTGAGTGGCACAGACTTAGTGTGGATAGCCTGGGATTGCCAGAGCAGCCAGCAGCTTCCAAATATTAATTATAGCCCTCTGAGGAGGAGCCGTGTCTTCCCCAGCCCTTTCAATACCCACTCCCTGGCACTGCAAAGCAGGGAACTTGGCCGAGGGGCCCCAGCAGACCCGTGGCTGAGCCGGGATGGGCACCCAGCTACCCCAACGTGGCTGCACGCAGCCACAGGTGTCTGAGTGTGCTGGAGGATTGCTGTTGATTCAGTGGCTGGAGCCATGCTTCTGTAGCTTCAGCTCCCCCACGCACAGCACTCACAAGTGTCTAGCCTGTGGACATTAACAAATGTCCCCTTGGTGTTGGCTTGGCCAACTTGCCTCGAGTATATTTGGTGAGGAAACCGAAATCGTTGCCTGGGCACCAGCATCGCTCCTGCCCTGGGAGGTATCGCAGCAGAAGCAGCTTTCCCCTTCTCGCTTCGGCTCATGGCACGCTGAGCCTGCTGCATTAATGGGAAGCACTACAAAACCCTTTTGCTTTTTCGAAGCTATCCTCACAAGGGGTGCATCTCTTGACACTGCTCAGCTGCAGCTCACTGGGACGGGTCGGCATTGCAGCGCGGAGCAGCTGGACACACCATGGTGAGGTGCAAGCCCCACGCAGCTCCCATGCTGAGGGATGTGCTCCCACTGGTGGAATGGGGGAAGGAGGTCCAGCATGGGAGCCGCTGGGCTCAGCCTCCTGCATCTGCACATCTGGACAGCCTCAGTCAGCCGTCGTGCAGCTCCAGAAACGCTGCGTTGACCCTTAGCTGCAAAGCAGTGCCCTGCAAGCAAGACGACTTAATTAAAGATTTTGAAATTGCTTTGCATGCCGTGTCACAGCCCAGCTGCGACGAAGTGAGGCTTTAATTCTGGAGCTGCATCCCTGTCCTGTGGGTCCCCAGGGCACCTCCAGAGCCATCCCTTGTCCTGCTCCCCTCTCCCTCGCACATTTGGACTCGCTGAGCTTGGCAGCTCCGTGTGTGGTTTCCAGAGCCCTCGGGCAGCACTCAGGAGCGGGGCAGCGAGGGCAGCCTGGCAGGGATGGACGCGGGGGCTTTTTGGTGCATGCTGATGAGATGGCAGGAAATGGGAGCCAGCAGGAGTGGGCAAGCAGGAGCTGAGCGTGGCTTATCGTTTAACCGCAGAAAGGGACTCGCGCAGAGACAGAGGCTGCTAAATACATAAACAGGCAAACATCAAACACCTCGACTTCCCCAGCCCCTGGCCCTGGTGCCTGCCTGGGGCTCCCAGAGCATCTCCCCCCAGCAGCTGACAGGCAGAGCGGCTGCTGAGGTGCACAGGATGCTGCAGGCACTGGCCGGGGTGATGCGATTGCTTTTTGCCCGAAGCTAAATTGCCTTGGAAATTAAAAGCTGTTGGAGTCACAGAAGAACTGCAGTCCTGGGGGTGGGAGTGAAGCCTGTTGGTGTGACAAAAAGCCCACGGACTATTTTTCCCTGATAAGGAGAGACTTGTACCAAGGGAGGGCTGGAGGACAGGAGGCACAAAGTGCTCGGACCACTCAGCTGTGTCTGAAGTTACTGATGAATAACTGATGAAACTACAAAGACAGAAAAAAAGCTCTCCCTAAAACGGCTTTTTCTGGAATAGAAATGGCCCAGGGCACCCATAGACAGCCACCAACTGGGCAGGACAAGCAGGGACCCTCCTGGCTTGGTCCTTCTTGGGTGAGTTGTTGCTGCAGGGCACCGCTGGCTGAAGAGCCATGGGGTCACAAATGGGGCATGAGGGGATAGAGTGCCTTGTGCTTTCCTGCATGGGCTCTTCTCCTGGGCTTTGTTGGTGGCACACGGCCATTTACCCTCATGTTTTTTAAATTTGGATGGTCTTCCTTACTCCTCTGAGTGGCCCCTGGGAGGGAAGTGTGCAGGCTGCCCAGGGACGGCCAGGAGGAATGTCCCCTCTGCAAAGGTGGTGGCTGGGGCATGACATCCGGATGGCTTGCACAAGGTTTGGGTGACTTTGGGCTGAAGGGCAGCTGTATTCTCCTCTGGTTTTGTAAAGGCTTCAAGATGCCCCTGGAGAAATGTGCCTTCTTGCCCCCACCACAAAGATGCACGCACAGCGCTTTGCTTCTTAAAACATGCAAGGGGCTGGTGTCAGCAGAAATATGCTGTCCTCTCCGACCTCTGTGTCAACAAAGGCCAACAGAAAAATATGTATATTTATTGTCTAAAAAGTGCAAGAGGCACAGGCATTGTTTTAATCCTAGGCAGAAACCAGAGTCTTTAACACAAGCAGACACTAGGTGGCAAGGAGAGAACTAGAGATGCAGCAGGAAACACCATGGGCAGCCCCCGCAAGCTGTCAGAGGGCTGCTTGCCCACAGCCCTGGGGATCGCAGGAGACATCTCCTTACAGAGCTGAGTGCTGCCTCCCCAGTGAGATCAGGGGTCCAGGCAGGGGAACAGGCAACAGGAAAGATAGTGATGGAAGAATTGGTCAAGGGAAGGCAGGAGGGGATGTCTGGGTGCTCTGAGAAGACTGGATCAACAACCATCGATAAGAAAGTCTTCCTGTGGCATTTCTGTGCTCCATGGATGCACACAGAGGCAGCAGTGCCTCTCCACATGGCTACCAAACATTGCCCATGGAGGCTGACAGACTCTTCCTCCTCCTGAAGGGGGCCAGGAAATGCTCTCCCACTTACCCATTCAAGACCTGCTATAAGCTCCCCATTTATTTTTTCCCCAATTTGCATAATTTTGGTTTTCTCAGCCTGCACAAAGCCAATTCCCTAAGCCTTTCCACCTGCTGCACTGCCCACTTGCAGCTCCCATCCCACCTCCCCTGGCTCTGGTTCTGGGCAAAAGCAAAGCCACACCACACAGCCCTGCCTTGGTCTTGTGTGCTAGCAGCCTCCTGTTGGCTCCACAGACTGTATTTCAGGCCTGATGTGAAGCTTTGCTGCAATCCAATCAAACCAATAGTCCCTGGTTGGCTATTTCTTTCCTGGAAAAGTCACTTCCAGTAGTGTTATCACTTCAGCAGGCTCACAGGAGAAACCTTACGAGGCCTCTGAGGATTTTCATGCTAATGAGCTCTAGTCCATCATCAGTTCGTCACTGTTTGTGTTTCACCTGGCTGTGCACAAAACCAGGGACTTCTCTGGTATGGCTCTCTTTGTTCACTGTCTCTTGCCATCCTGGGAGAAGCTGGTATTAAAGAAGAAGAATGAAAACAAAAAATAAATCTTTTAGCCCCGGATCAAGAGATGTCAGAGTCTAAAACATAAAAACAACAGAGACATATTGGGTGCTTGAGACATCAGGAGACCTGCCCAAGGTTTCAGAAGGAGCTGGAAGGACCAAGCTGTCTTCAGAGGTTCCCAGCTGATTATGAGAAAGTTAAACGCTTGGTTAGCAAACCTTCTTCCCTCTGGCCAAGCTACAGCGGTAATGAAATCCACCATGAAATCCATCCAAGGTTCATCTTTTGTTTCTCAGCGTCTTTAAGCCTTAATGCTCCTACTGCTTTCCTTCCCCTGCCTCCTCTCCTGGCCCCACAGGCCACGACGCTCATGAAAAGCTGGAGGGGATTTGCCACATGTTGCTTTCAAAGGCCCAGGGGCAAGAAGCTTTAATTGCAGGATTTTTTACACAGGGTGTTAAAATTTAATAAAGTCAGTTTCTCTGATTTCTCTTTAATGAGGGGGATGACTGTGTGTATGAGATAATGTTAGGTTTTGGTGGTGAGAACCTCACAAGGGGTTTTGAGTAATCAGACCAAGAAAGACAAAAAAAATGAAACCCAAGCCTGTGATAGTTATCCTGTCTTAGGGACCTACTTTGCAACTTCCTTTAGAGATAAGAAACTGGGATCATTTCTTGAACGTTATAGCAAAGCCAGGGATCTTCTTTTTAAATGGCTTCCCTTGGGAAATGGGGCAGGAGGTGTGCTTTTGGGTTTGCTTGATTGTGAAGGTAGGAGGGATGGTGTCTTCTGGGGTGTGCTTGGGGAGTGCAGGGTGAGCAAGGCTGAATGAGGTCGGGTGAAAAGAAAACCCTATTCTGAGCCAGGACAGCCTAAAAGCATTGAAGCCACTGAGAAATAATAATAATAATTTTAAAAAAGCCTGAAATTGTTCCCTCAGCCACTCTGGCTGCCTTGCTCCTCAGCTTCCCTTCCCCTCCTTTCACTTCATGCTACCTCCACACTGAATTTTGTTGCCCTACTTTTGTCCAGCCTTCTCCTAGAGATAAGATAAACGCTATTTTCAATTAACAAGATGTGATTGCTGAAAGCAATAGGAGGCAGTTCATTTAGAGCCAGCAAATTAATTGAAACCTAAATGTACATAGTCAGACTATTGCTGGGGGGGCAATTATCGCCATCACTTGGCCCTTGCCACGCGAGGAGGCAGCATCTGCCAGCTCTGCAGCTGGGTTTTGCTCAAGTGCCCAGGCAACAACTCACTGTGATCTTTCCTGCAGGTCCTCTCTTGGCTGCTTTTATCCTACCTTCATCTCAGGAGAGAAAGCTCTGCACGGCTGTGACTGTAAATTAGAGCAGGAGGGTGTTTCTGGGGCCTTTGCCACTGATGGGACCCAACCTTGGTTTCAAAAGCAAGTGGTTGGACATGGCAAGATCTTCCTCCTTGTTCCTCTCCTCTTTTGGAAGGGCTTTTTCTGCCGTGTGCAAGGTGAAAGCAGGACCCGTGCAATATTCACCAGCCACCCAGCTCCTGCCCTTTGCAGTGCTGCCCAGAAGTGCTGTTTATGAAGATACAGCTGGATCAGCAACCTCCGGGATTTTCTTTTTCATTAAAATATGTTTACGGATGACAGGTAGCAAAGGGCAGGATGGCAAAGCACTCAGCCAGTGAGAGAAATATCCCATGGTAAGAATGCTGCTCCATGCTGTTCAGACCCAAATGCTTGAATGATGCTCCATGGGGCCAGCCCCAGCCTTGGCTTATCCGATGTTTTTTTTTTCTGGAGTTCTTCAGAAAGACCCCACAAAATGCTACTGCTCCTCAATCTATGGATCAGGGCACCGTAGGAAACAGCCCACTCCTTACTGCACAATCCACCTCAAAGTGCTAAAAAGCAGCAATTACCAGCCAGCCTCTACCGGCGAGATGACAAACCCACCAAACAAAATCATCTTTTTCCCGCTGCACCTCGACGCCGCCGAGCCAACTGGCACGAGGACGCTGCTTTTTTATTCCTGTACAATTTACGCTCCTAAGCCTCCCTTCCCTGCCTCCCTGCCAAGTGCGGGGGCAGCCCCACGTGTCGGCTCGGGAGCATTTCTGCGGCGGGCTCTTCTCTGCCAGCCAACCTGGTGCTCGTACAGATCTTCTCTCACCTTCGAGCAATGCCGACAGCGGGGGCCGCCGTGGCGCGGCTTCGCTTATGGAGCCGGCACACTCACAGGGAGCAGCTGAAGCTGAAGAAATGAGGAAAGTGGCACCACAGCACCTGCAGAGCATCGCCTCCTGCTCCTCCCTGGAGAGTGGCTAGGGCTGGCTCTGCCAGGGCTCAGAGCAAGGGCTCCTCATGCAGTGATGGCTGATTCGTTGTCTTCCTAATATCCTAGCTCACCGTCCTTTGCCCCTTCTCTGTCCTGCTTTCCTGCTTGGCTTTCAGGAGAGGTTTCCCAGGCTGACTGGCAGCTTGGAAGGCTGTTTTAAGAAAGAGGACATGGGGCTGCCCAGCCCAGGGATTGCAGAGCCCTCTTGTCCTTGCCCTTGGCAATCCCACATTCTGGTAAACCTGACGAGCAGGATTAAAACCCCAGGACACCCCAGAGAGGACATTTCATGCTTAGGTGTCATTTGGGTAACTGTGTCCAGCATGCCACTGATAGGCAGGGATGGATAGGATAGTCAGGATGAGGCTGGAAAGGATTTCTTGCACCACCGATTTCCCATTTACTCCAGTCTCAGGTGAGCTTTCTCCATGGTGTCTGGCCAGGTCCATGCATGACATTTATGGTACCACACACTGTGGTTCCCCTACTCAAAGTCTCTTGCTGTGACCCCTGTATGTGTTTGCTTTTTTATTTATTTATGATTGTATCACGTTGTCCCTTTGTTGGCAAGCATCTGTTAATTGGCCAGCAAGTGTACCCACAGCTTCACCTGCTCTTTTCCAGCAGTCTTGCAGCCAGCACCTAAATCATGGTGTCGAGCCACTGCCTTTCATCCTGTTTTTCTTCCCCCCAGATTTGAACTCTTTCAGTTTTTCATAGGAATTAACAGTGATTGCAAGATAAATCCTCTGCAAAAACTATATGTACCCTTCCTTCCACCCAGTTTTGCTTTGCAGCACAACTCATTATCTTTTCCTTAGATGTCTCACTTTGACAACTTTTCTTTTATAGTCTTCATTTTAGCTAATGAGCTCCTCCACAAAATCAAATGTTTTCGTGAAGCTCATTTCCATTAAACCTACCGCACCTTCCTCCCTGAGAAACACAAGCATCTTCAGGAGAAAAACAGACAAACAAAACAAATCACAGCAGTCTGTCACAGTCTGACTCTAGGAAAGCACAGAGTGCGGTTTCTCTTGTTTGCAGACTGTTGGCACGAGTCTGGATATTCCTCCCTGGCCTGGAGATGGGCTAGATTTGCTCTTCCTGGCACACAGCACTACCTGATGCAGTATAGTTAGCAAAAAGTTATCCTTCCAGCCCCCCATCACGTTGCATCAGTTTCTAATGAAGCCCCAGGCACGTTACTCAGCAGTTTTCAGGAAACCTTTGGACCCTTTTTAATCACCATCCTATTATTTCTGCACAGCAGCCTCAGCTCTAAGTCAACAGCTGAAGAACTTCTCACTGTCAGAGGGATTAACCAGCAAGTCCCACAGGCTGGGGTAAGGGATTCTGGGGACAGGGCTTTTTCCTTCTACTTGGGGCATTAAAACCAAGCCAGTCCTTTTCTCCCTTCTCCTCTGTAGGTCCAGAAGAGGATGCAGGTAGGTTGCAGAAGCCTCTCTGCATTAGGGCAGCAAACCACCTGCTTCCCCGCTGCTTTTGGGATGTCCTAGCTCATTGCAGGACCCAGCAGAGCATTTTCTGCAAAGACACACATATGGCCTTTGCTTTTCTTACACCTTAAAATATCTGTCCGAATTAACTTTTCAGTCCCTTCAGAAAACACAACAGAAGGAGAGGGAGGTGATGTGGAGCTCCTCCTCCTCATAGCATCAGAGCACAGACTGTTCCCTTCCTCTGACCTGGTGCGGACTTATGGCGTCACAAAGTCCTTTTATAAAAGGGTTTGCTGTGCTAGGATCCTATCAAAGCACAGGCAGAGCTTTTGATGTCTTGCTGAATTCTTCTGGATGTCTAATGGGGCCTCATGGCTGTTGGAGACTAACACCTGCTCATGAGTCCGTGGGGAGAGATGTTTGCAGCTGCTAGTGTTGTAGTTGATGACCCCAGCTCCCACCAGGGGTAATAACCACCAGCTGGGGGCAAGCTGGCCACAGAAGGGTTAATTTTTAATTCCCTATGAGCCTTCAGTGTGCACAATCCTAATAGTTTGGCTGTCTGCCTTTAGAAAGCACAATTAACAGCATCATGCTTTGCTCTTTCATCTTATCGTAGGGATTACCACACCAAAGGGAACTGACAGTAAGGATGTAAATGTCCCGACATTTCTCTCTCCAAAGAGCTGCTCTTTGTGCTTGGCTTTGATTTGTTTTATTGATGTTGCTTTCTTTTTTGATGACACATGTGCTCACATGTGTGCAGACACGCATGCACACAAAGCTCACTTTGAACGTATCAATTGGTGCCCATTGAGAAAGATCAATGCTTTCTTTAAAAGGCCTTATGATGTTAGATTGCTTTCAAATGGCTCTCCCAATATCCACATATTCCTTCCCACAGCCAAAAACAAGTGAGCATATATACATTCACTTAAAATTCACAACTGCTTTAAGAGGAAGAAAGATTTAATGGGTCTTTGCCACATCTCTTCCCAGGTTCCAGCTGAACCAGGACTCCAGGTTATGATGGCCATTGGCCCACAGCCACATTTCAGCACAAAAAATGGGAAAGAAAATCACAGCAGCCTTTATCCGGTCTTTCCCCATGTTTATTGGATTGAAATTAGAGTGTTTATGACCATTTTTGTCAATTTAAACCCCTGAAAAATGGAGAACTCAGAAACTACCTCTGTGGCAACTAAAAACCATGGGGTCCTCCAGACCCCCCTGTGAGACCCAGTGGGCAGGATGACGCTGGTGTCCCACTGCCTTGCAAAGCTGGAGGCAGCAGGGGGACCCCAGGCTGCTGACCCTGTCCTGTCCCATGGCACAGCCTCACCTGTCCCTGTGCCAGTGCTGGTGTCACCCTAGGCTGCATGAGCAGGGCGGTGAGGGGATGGAGGCGGCAAGGATGAAGATGAAATATGGGTAAAATGAATTGACTGGTAGGGATTTTCTGTCTAACAATAGAAATAAAAAGTCCTCCCCCACCCTAAGTTAGTGGATGCTTTATTCAGAAAACTTCCTGGAAATCTCAGTTATGTTATATCCAGTAATTGTAGTCCATTTGCAGCTGGCCCTTGGCTGCTAAAGGTTTCTCCAGAGAGGTTTTGCTCCTGCCCACCTGCCCTGCCTGTGGGGCTGTGCCTCAGTGCTGCGGCTTCCCAATCACAGCCCTTACCAGGCAGCACAGAGGAGAGGCATCAAGAGGCCACTATAATTTAACAGCAATAATACTCAGAACTTAGGCAGGTGTTAGAGGGCTCAACTGAGCTGTTAAACATGAGCAGCTCCTGCCATGATGAGAGCCAGTGGGCATGGGGCTCTCAGGATCCCTCCTGGACCAAATCAGCTCCTGCATCACCCCTGGGCTGCCCCAGGAGCTGGGAAATGTCCCTACAAGGCAGCGGCCACTGCTGTGGGGTCTGGGCTGGGATCTGCTGCTGCTGCTCCAGGTGGCTATAGGGTCTCTGCAGCCCAGCTGAGGAGCACCGAGCCACAGCAACCCGAGGCAATGAGCTGGGGGTGCAGGTGTGGGTTTAGAGGAGAAGCTTACAGCTGTAAGGCTGCTGAGCTGCTGGGAAAGGGGACAGGCCATGGCCCTGGAGCCCTGCTTTCCCAGTGCCCCTGCTGTGTTACTTGCATTGGCCCTGGGAGGATCTGAAACTCTTTTTTTTCTTTTTCTTTTTCTTTTTTTTTTTTTTTTTTTTTCTTTTTGTCTTTTGTTTGTTGGCTTTTTCTTTGTTTGTTTGCCTTGTTTTTTGTTTGCCTTGTTGTTTGTTTGGCAAGTCGTCCCAACCCTCCCTGCAGCCTGCAGTGGCTGGATTCCACAAAAGGCCACACTGGGAGCACCCATTTCAATTTCTGTTTGCACTGGTCTGACTGGGACGTGATGCCGTGCACCCACCCGGGGGCTCCTGTGCCTGCGGCCTGCCCGTGCCCTGCCAGCCGCCCCTGGCAGTGCCACAAACATGGTGGCAGCTGCCCAGGCCTGGCCACCAGAGCGAGGCCTTTCCCCCAGGCCTGGCTTTGCCCCTGCTCTCGTGAAACACTGTGTGCGAGGAGCTGCACGAGGGTGCCTTGCAGGAGAGGGGGTGGCTGGGAGTAGCTCCCCCAAACCAAACCAAAGCCGTTCCCCCAAACGCTGTGGGTCCCTTTATAGAGGCTCTTCCAGACCAGGAGCATTTTCTTTAACAAATATGAACCTAATGAATTGGGCCTGATCTAATTATGCATTCTGCATTAAGCCGATGCTCCCACTGTCTGTGGCTGCTAGCATAATTAAACTTAATGTACTTTTAATGATGTCTTCTTAGCTCATGCATTCATATATGATTAGAATCAAACAGGACGAGCTGTCACGAGTCCAGGACAGATCTTTCAGCAGCTCCTGATGGAACTCATGTTGAAATATTAATAATGCAGATTTCAAGGTTAACAACATTGGTTTTGAAGAAGGGAAAGCTTATCACATAGTTTGAGCTAATCTGAGGCAGCAAAACGGCTCCCCTTTCAAGCTCAGACTCTCCCCGTCTTGCACGTATGCTCCTGGGATCGGGGGAATTTAAGTTTTACTCATAAAGATGTTAGGAAAGTGCACAACACTCTGGGCAGCAGCTGCCACAGAAGCTGGAAGGATAACTGTGGCACCTCTGGGTGCTCTGTCCCAGTATATATGTTCTGTCTTTGCTCCTGTTCCCCTTTCCTGCTGTTTTTCTGACAATTGGAAGCCCTGGGACCCTGCTTTTGTCTCTGTTCTTGTTTGGTAAAGAGAGATCAGGCTCTGTCTCCCCAGCCTCTGCCAGCTTTGCCTGTAACCTCCTTGGTGCAGGGGATTTGTTCCCTTGAGCTGCACACCACCTTGTGCAGTGAGGCCTGATGGAGCTTTGGGATTGCTGCTTTGACTCCAGAGTCCTATACAAAGCAGGTAACAATAATGCAACTATTATTATTATTATTATTTTTTGTATGTGTGTGTGTATTTTTTTTTCATTGGTCCATGGCCTGGCAGGTAGGTTGTCTTTTGAGTTCCTGAGAGCAAGTTGTGAAATTGTCTGAAATCCTTCCAACAGGAAAGCATTGATTTATTACACTGTAATACTGATGCGAACAACACCATGTACCTTTCATCTAAAAAGTCAGGACTTATAGAACACGACATGCCATTAATTCCGATGCCAGCTCAAACAGAGGAGGAAATACTGCCAAAGGGATCCAGAGAGCATGTTAAACCAGCCCTGCAGAGTAATGAACATACTTTGTGGCTGTTACATTATACAATATTGATCCTTAGGAATGAAAAGGCACCTTGACAGCTAATTTGGGCCATCAAAAGCTTCTCTTAGTATCTATGTATGCACATGTGTGTGTGTGCACTTTCTCAGTAGTGCATGAGAAAGAGATAATGCAAACATTGGCAAATTAAACTTCTCTGTGGTGAGGATTGCTGTGTTTCACTGCTCTGGAGACAGGTCTCCCTTTACACACTACTGTGAGCTCACTCGGGTACCAGCCCCATGGAGATGATGCCCAGCATCTCTCCATCCCCGAGGCAGGTACACCTTGGGGCAGCCAGGCAGCGATGCTTCCTCAGAAGAGTGTGCACCAGCCAGGGTGCCTGGGTCAACCAGGTGACCCAGTGGTTTGCAAGACAGTGGTTCCATGTAACATCCCATTTCCCAGACTGAGATCCTGGCTTTCTGCACAGGATGGGGCTGGAGGCACCACGCTGCATGCTGTAAGCTGCCACAGAGCAAGGCGTCCCCACTGCGCACTGCCCACGTCCTTCTGCTTGTCTTTACCTGACCTGGAAGATGTATTCCTGCAGGGAATGTGGGTAAAAACATCCTGCCTGTGCTGGTAAGCACTATTGTATTTTCTTCTAGTTTACTCTTTCTTTACAAGCAGATTTTTGTTTCTGAGGATGCAGACCCCAGCAGTAGGACACCAAGCAGCATGCGGTATTTGCATGTTACAGCTGTTCTTCTGCCACCCCTTCCCCTTGGCTCTGGGTGCAGCTGGGACCCTACAGCGTGCTGTGACTGTCAGCACCTCTCTGCGGAAGACTCCTTGCTGCTGAGCAGTGTGTTGGGCTATCGGATCTGTTCTGAGAGTGATCAGAAGAGCTGGAGTCTTCTTTCTGTTCCCATCCCAAAGTAAGGTGAGTTCATGTGATGGCTAAAGACAAATAGTGGTATAGAGTTGTCTGCAATCAAACAACCACCAGGTACGTACCCAGAGCCTACTCCAGGCCCTGGAGAGGACTAGCTGGCAGTGCTAGACGTGAGACTGATGGACCAAGGAAGGAGAGATGGGAATGAACAGAAAAGAAACAGGAGGTGATGCTGCAGGTCAGAGCCAAGGGGAGAATCCCAGAGTGGGAATGGCTGAGATACTGATGGAGACATCAGTCTCAAGCTACTCCACAAACCAGCCCTTCGTGCCTAGAACATTTTCCAGGTCCTAGCACACTAAATTCATCCCTCTTCTACACTCAGGACATCAGGAGCTGGAGAAGAAGAGAGTGGCTGCATGTAATAAGAAAGCTGGGAGTGGTGTTACCTCGGTAATGACGCTGGAGCAATGTGACCAGCAGTTTCCATGGAGCCAAGCAGTTTGGGCTGGCACTGTCTAGCTTCTTCTGTGCTGGGGTTTGCATGTGGATTTTTCCCCAAAGCCTTGACCTGCTGCAGACTGGTGGGCTGCTGTGTGTGGCATGGTGATGGCCCTGTGTTTCTGTTAATTAATTTTCTGTTAGAAACACGCACCGAATTGTTCTCCTGGGGATCCAGAGCCATATGTGAGACTTGGGTGACTGTCCATGCCCTTAAAAAATGATCATGAGCCTGCGTTCACAGTGAAAACATCCCCACACCTCCCAAATCTTTTGAAGGAGATTTGTGGCTGAGTTGCTGGAGCCAAACAGGTTAAAGGTACCCACTGGGTTACAGCAATTGCTGTATGTGCCCCTGTCCTGTCCCTTCACTGAGTTTGGACAATGAATATTTTGCTGCATTAGCTGGCAGGTAGGCACATGACCAAATAAGTCCAGCCAAATCTTTTTGGAGCATCCCAGCTCTGTGCCCTGGTGCTGGGTTTCTCATCCCATACCAAAGAGATGTCTGTCCCTAGGTGACGCATCTGTTGTTCCCCACCTGCTGCACTTTAGCATTCAGCATTTTTTGCTTTGACAGTAGCAGAAAATGGTTTTATTCTTGCTGGAAACTTTCTCATAAGGGATATTTGATTTTGCCATTAGGAGGGAATTTTGTTCTGCTTTTGTCAAGATATAAAGGAAAATTACTTGTGCGTGTTTGCAACCTCATTGGGAAACAAGAGTGAAGCACTGAGTGAGCAAGAAGAGCATTTTGAGACAAAGCGCACACCCACAATACAGTACTGGATGTACAAGCAGGCATGGAAGACCAAGATAGGCTGATGCAGCATAGTCTGCCCATGGGAAACCTCTCCTTCAGGCCCCATTGAATTGGAGTCTCTTGTGCTTTGAAGTCTGAGGGTTCACAGCCCATTTCAAAAAGCATTAATTCTGCCCCTTGCTGATCCTACCTTTCAAACTTACCAGTGGGCAAACCCCCTTGTGAATGTTGGAGACCTTGAGTCTATAACCACAGCCCTGAGGGGTGAGCTGAGACGCCTGACTGAAGGCACTTTGGTGTCTCAGCTTCCCCACCCAATAAATGGGAATGATGCCGCGGGGAAGGGAAGTCTTCCACATCTGTGGTAGCAAAGGCTACATCAGAGCATGACGGTCATGATTATAGCTAGACTTTGTAGCTGTCAGCAACTACGTAAATGTCCATTGTCCTTTAAATCCTACTCTTTTTCCCACTTCAACAGACTCTTGAAAGAGGAATTTAGCAGGTTAATTGTGTGAAAATTGAGTGAGGAATATCTTAAACCACTGAGCCTCTGAAGCAGCATGACAGCTTCTAGGAAAGCCAATCCTGGTGTGGATTTTTGGACCAGTGCTGGTTCTGAATAATCTCTGAGATGACTACGTCTTCTCTCTGGGTAAAAACAAGCTAAAATCCTTGAATAGCCCTCCTCAAAAAGTAACCAAGAACGAGAAGCAAAATCTTTAACTTTGAACCCAATGAATATTTAGTTTCTTGTCTCTTGGGTAAATATTAGATAGATTCCCAATTTCAACCTGAAGCAGTTTATTTGGCTGCTGTTCACAAGTCAGACACAGCAATAATCAAGGAAATCTCGTTTGATTCAGGTTGGGTAATATTGCCTGAGGGATAACATCATTTTCACTTCCACACATCCAGCACTGGCACAAAATGGCATGGACAGCTATGAAAAATGCATCATGGGTCCTTGGTGCTAAAATTCCAGCTGATAGTTTCATTTTTATGTAAATAATAATTACCAGTAAAAATGTTGCTTGAAAAAAGAGAATGTGAAAATAAAAACACTGTAGAGTTTGATAAAGCAAAATCCTTTGCAGTATTGCCAAAAGGAAAAGAAAAAAGAAAGAAAGGAAAAGAAAAGAAAAAAGAGAGTTAAAACAAATATAGATGTTAAATAAAAGATCCAGGTACCAAAGAGCAAAATTTAATGAAAGCCAAAACTGTTAAATATGGATTCCTGTTGAGAAAAAATGTCAATGTCTTTAAGAGTTTTACCGTTACTCTATTATTAAGAAAAGTGTAGTAAAAATACATATTACAAGTTAACATTTTTCCACGCTTTTGTCCTATTCTTTTTTTTTTTTTTTTTTTTTTAACCCCACCACCAATGGAAAGCCTTTGAAGACTCCATCTCACATCTTCATGTCACAAGCGGCCAGTCCTAGCACAGGCGCTTCGATGTCTGCCTGCCCGGCTGGGCTCCCCATGCCCTGCCACCACGGTGGCCATGTCTGGAGGAGGACAGGGTGCAGCACCCAGGGGTGCCGTGGCAAGGTCCGGGATGTGGCAAGAGCCAGGGCAAGGGATGCATCCGAGGGCTCTGGGCACGGAAACGGGCTAGCTTGAGGGATGTTCCCACTGCGCTAGCACTTACACAGAACTGAAGTTAAAAATAAGGACAGAAAAGTGGATTAAAAATAGTGATAACCAACACAAAGTGACCTGAAGAGGTGTTTGGAGCAGCTGATGACAGAACTCATGTTGGGTGATTAGAGATGGAGATCACAAGGGCTTGCAGTAGTGGAGAGAGGAAAGCACATTGGCACAAGACATGCTGTGCCTGAGCTTCAGACCTTGATTCTTTGTCTCACTGGTCTCCAAAGTGTTGCAGGACAAGCAGGTAAATGGAACAGATGCTTTGGACCAGGCTGGTGTTAAAGGTGGTAAACATATTGCTCTGCACAGTACACTAATGGAAACTGGCATTCAGGCAGCTTCCAGCTCTACTTATGGACAGCTGTATAGACAGGTCCTCCTCGTAGACCTGTGCCAGTCATTTGCCTGCATCACTCTGTCTTCACTTGCATCTCTTCTTTTCCTGCTCCTCACTTGCTACGTTGCAGGAAAATTAAAAAAAGAAATAAAGAAAAAAGAAAAAGAAAAAAAAAAAGAAAGAGAGTGAGTGAGAAAGGAGTTCCGAATGCTCCACTAGCAGCTCAGTCCCCGGACAGATATTTGTGGAGTCCTGTGAGAAGTTTTGAACTTTATTTGCCATCAGTGATGGACTTGTGAGATGGGACAAGGCCGAGTGGGTTCCCCATGGTCCCTGCCCTACAGATCTTCTCTCACTAGATGCTCCCCTGGGGATCCTTCACTTCTGGGGAGGTGTCTCAGGCTCACCAGGGTGGGAAGCATTTTTCTGTCCATGCCAATGATTCACAGAATGAGTCTTTTGTGCAGTTCTGGAAAACCATCCTTGCCCCTTTGACCTCCGTGCCCGTAGCTGGACTCCCATCTCTCTGCCCAGCAGTGTGGGTTTCTGCAATTCTGAATTTGGTGTCAGCAGCCTGTTCTCCTGGCTTGTGGATGCTTTCCCCTCCCTAAGGATACACAAGCAGGAATCTGCTACTTTTGGCTTTGTACCCAGAGTACAGGCCACAACTTGACAGGAAGGCTGAGTCTGGCCATCCCTGATGCTATCCAATGTCACAGATGCTTGAATGAAGCTCTTGTAGGGTCTCCTCCTTGGTTTGCTTCAGCTGTTTCTTCCAGGAAGCTATTCTGGCCAACTAGCTAAAAAATGTCCTTTGTAATTAGAAAAATGGCCATAAAGGGATTTCAGAGCAAAAAGTCTGGGATAGTCCCATTGCAGCCCCGTGACTTCTAGCATGTTTTACTGGTTAATAGGCAGCCATCTAGAACTGGATGTCTTGTGATGGTCTATTCCCGGTTCAGGGTGGTTCCCTTACGTGACCACCAAAAAGGGAGCACACACAGAAGCTAAGCAATGAAGAAATGGTTCACAATTGCTTATTAGCCCCCCAATAACCTAGGCAGGAGAGTGGCATGTGAGGGGAATACTGCATTTACCTTTTCTCTTCTATAAACAGCAGCCTACCATGCTCTTAGACCAACCATCTGCTCTAGTATGCCATGCATGATGCTCTCCTCTCCAGGCACACAATCCTTCTCTTGAACCGCCACTCATCATCTCTGGAAGAATTACCTCTTTGTTGTCAGATTACCTGGGGTTTCCAAACTCACTCATGACTTTGCCCCTGTAAAATAGCCTCATGTTTTTGTTCAGGTTCTTCTTGTGTCAATTCCTTCCTGTTGCAGGGAGAGCCATTCGCAGCCCTGTCTGCCTTGTTGCATTAACTCCACACCCTGAGTTCACAACAGAACAACGGAAGGCAGAATCATGATGGAGAAAAGGGGTCAGTGCTGATGCCCTGCAGGGAGTTCGACTTGCCATTCGTTGGATTTTGTTTTTGCTGTTAGTAGCTCAGACGTTATAGTTTGCATCCCGAACTAAACCAGATTAAAGGGCTGAGCAGGGAAAGGGGAAAGGGCTGATGTTACCCTGACACCACAGGAATTAGTAAGAAAAAATATATATATTGCACACACTAAGACTTATTAACAACCAAGTTAAAACAAAATGGCATAGTCCTCATTAGTGTTCCAGTGGTTCTTTGATCAGGGACGGTTCACGAGTCTGTTAAATCCCATTACGCTCTCCTTATTGCAGTACAGACCTGTTTCTGTTCTCCTGCCGGTGGATCTGTTTGCAAAAGAAAAAGGGAAATAGAGTTGATTTCCTCGAGAAGATCCATCCAATTGTCCCTTCTGTCATCATCATTTGTCTTGTTGGTGTTGGGTTTGGTTTTGGCTCTGGAGGGGGTGGAGTTGGGCTGCCCCTGCTCTCACCCAGGCAATGGGTCAAAAGGCCAATTATAATCCCGTAGCTCCCAGGGACATGCCGGTGCTGTGGCTCATGCACGGGATCGTCTGCATGGATTTGGGGAAATCGTGGCTGACCACACGTCCGTTTTCTCCACTGCCTCCTGCTGCAGCCGGCCTGGGAAGGGTTGATGTCCGTATGGCTTCGTTGATTGATTGCTGTGGGATTAAACAAAAACCCTTTTTAGGAAAGACGGGGGGGTCTCCCCCTGTCCTTAGCAATGTTGGAGAAATTACAATATAAACCAATGTTGTCTTTGTTACTGTTCTCTCCCTCCTTGTCTCCATTCACTCTCACTTTCTGCATGTCTCTACTGCGTCTGATCTGTTAATTCACATTTTCCACATTAAAAATTAAATGTTTCAGCAGTATTTTGGGGTATAAAGCATATGTGCCATATGTAAAAACTATTCAAACCCTACAACATCAGAACAGCCACAGTGGATCATTCTATACACTTCCCCCATAGATATGCTATTACTACTCCTGTTACATGTGGTGGACTCTGACTCACTGCAAGCATATGTTTAACTTTCCTCGTGTGAGAAGCTGAGCATGAGCCTTTGTTTTTGTCTACAGAGATAACTGAGGTAGCCAGGAAATGCAAACCTAATTCAGGAAACCAAATCTCATCTTCCTGTTCCAGATACCATCCAAAACATTTGCTTTACGAGATCTATGGAAATTGGTTGCTTGGAATAACTAAACTAAGAGATGAAGTTCTTTTGGTTTCTTTGCATTCAAGGGCACTCCCATCTGTTTTGATCTGAGATGCCCAGGTGAAGAACATCCACAACAGCTAAATCTGGAAGGGTTATTCCAGCTGAAACTGTCACTTAGTGGCTTGCCAGGCATGCGGCCACCTCCTGTGCTTGTGGGATCTGCAGCTCGCCCTGGTGTCTGTTGGGCTGGCTGAGCAGAGGAAGGCTTGAGGCCCTGTGGAAGGGGATTTGGGACATCTTTCTGGGCACTGGGCTCCACAGAATGCCCTTGGGGTGGGACCACTGATGGTGGGAGACAGACCAAGAGACCAGATAACACCAATTAGGAGAAGTAATTCCCATGGTGGCTTGTTATAAAACGGCACAATCACTGCAAGCCAACACTGACACGAGCTATCGGGGCATTTTGGGTAACACAGAGCAGCCAACACCAGGGCAGAATCTCCTTAGGACTAAAGCTATGGAGCTATTGCATAGTGATACTCTTGTCACAGTGTGTTTGTGACATACCTCACTTTACATTGTAGACAGCGATTACAAGTTAGTTCTTTTATACTCAGGGACATTAATTGCATACCTTATTTTACCCCTGAGCTCAGTGTACCTCTCACAGCCTGTAGAATTTTCTGAATCTCAATGGGAAAAGAGCTATTGCACATTTTCAGTGAATAAGAAATGTTATTATTGCTGACAAAACATTAAGCATGTTGTGAAATGGTGACATTAAACCCAGAGGAATGATTGCTTATTTTCCTTTGATTCTGGGTATGTTTCAGTGCCAGGGGAAGTGAAAATCTCTCTAAATTTTATGAAATTTGCTGCATATTTTGTATACTATACTGACTTCCATGCTCATGGGAGAGGTCAAGATGAGGAAGAAATGGGATGCATTACTGTTACAGCACAGATCCCATTGCACCCTCATGCAAAACGATGTCTGTGTAAGGGATAACCTCTGCTAGTCATCTGAGTCAAAACACACTTGTTCCATGGATCCTGCATTAAATGTATATTCCCAAGGCTCTCAAATCTAATCCCTCTTGACATGACACTGGAATTTGGGCAGACCAGAATTAGGGCTGAAAAGAATCTCCTGGGTCACAGGAAGTACACTTCTGCAAGAACATGACAGAGTGGAGAAATAAAACATTTCAGGAGATCTCAGGGCCCGATTTCTCTCTAAGAGAATCCATAAATCTGAATTTGGAGACCCCACATCATCCACTACAGGGCATGTACTTATGTACATGGGAGAACATTGTCCAGCTGGGGTTAAAGGCTGGAAATCTGGCAAATGCTCTGAGCATCTATCATTGCTGCCTACCTGCAAATGGTGCCAGCAGGATGCCAGCAGAGGGAACAACAGGATCTGATTCATTACTGCACTACCCCAGTTTTATCTTGCTGTTGACTTTTTTTTTTTTTTTTATTGCAGTAAAGGCTATATCACACCAACCCCAACACACTTCATCCATGCTGCACACATTGCCATAGTCTGCTTTCTTTAATTTTAAGGAATGGCAATGTGTTCCTGTTACCATTTGTGCTATGATTTTGCTCTATATCTGGATTTTGAACTAGCATTATGCCACGTCTGATCTTGCATCAGCTACCCACTATGGCCCACTTGAGCCTCTTTTAGCATCCTCTGATGCTTCTATTCCTTTCTAGCAAGTCAAGTGATAAGGTCACTTCATTATCGCTATGTCTTGGCTTTCCACCCATGGTCTGGGCTGCATCTGTCTCTGAAGGCAGCTTTGGAGATGGGGTGGTATCAGAGAGAAGGTGTGAAAGGCCTGGGAATGGGTTGCCACCTTCATCCGCTTTGATTCACTTCTGGACTTGTAACAAAACTCGATTAAGGCAACCAGCATGGCTAGTCCGAGCCCACCGATGAGGATATAGAAAACCCCCGCCACATTGCTGAGACTCAGAGCGCTCGTCTTGTCCTGGAAGAGAAAGGAGAAGGGAGGGAGGGGAGGGCATGTGGGAAGGAGAACAACAAAATTAATATGAGATTGCTCCGGTAGAGACATTGCACAATATAGCAATGCTGGCATTACATCATCTCGCTCTTTAAATGAACATGTGACATTTCTAAGAGCATTTTCAATTTTTAATTTAGTGTCTAGTAAATCTAATGTTTCCCTCACACAAACAAATAAACATTTTTTCAGCAATGTGACACTTTGTAAAGGTTTGGGATCGCCGTTTTTCAATCATCTAACTTAAAATGCTTATTTACCCAAAATGCCTAGTTTAAATTATTGATTAAAGAAGAAAAAAAAATGTTCTCCGCCTGTGTGACATTTGCTTGTCCCTGATGTCTCGCCTGAAATAACCCGCTCTCTTGGAAATGCTCATTCTTTCTTTCCTAGATTGTTTCCCCCGCAAATTCTGTTGCTGAGCAACACATCGAAATGACTGGATTTTCTTTTTTTTTATTTATTTATTTTTTTAAATTCCTTTCCTCTCCAATATTGAGGTTGAGGTGACACCTGAGCTGTCCTCATAAACGCATCTCATTTCTGTGTAATAAGACAGTTATTTCATATTCAATCAAGACCCGCTGATGCATGTCTAAGCTAATTATTTGGTTCGCAATAAATAGGGCTATTAATGGACTGCTACTCACAGTCAGCATCTATGTTCTGATTTTGCAATGCCTAATGAATGGTCACGGATCTCTGGGGAAGACAAGTCTCGGAGTGACTCATTTCACCATCAGGGAAACTGAGTCCCCACATCCAACCTCCATGTAGCTCTGTGCCACTCTCCAAGCCCCATCCTCCATGCTGACCAGGTGGAGTTTTTGGGTCAGGGATAGGACCAATGCTCAGCTCCATGTACCAGGCTCTTGTTTCTAGGTTAGGCTTTCTCTTTATAGTCCAACCAGGCTGAGGTGCCCTGCTCCATGCTTCTTGTTGCCTTGCAGTATCAACTTGCTACCTACTTCCAGCAAAGCTTCCCCAGGGCAGGCCTTGTTTGCATGACCAAGGTTTGACCAGCATTGATAGCTCTGCTCACTGGATGATGGATAAAAACTGCATAAAGCTCATTTGAGATGTAGCCATGCAGATAAAGAACAATATTTATGCCCTGTAGACATGTCTTCAGTTGGGAAGGAAGCCTTTATGTAGTTCATGGTGTCTCCTGTTACTCTGTAGACACATGGATGGTTGGGTGGCACAGCCTATTTCTTGCCCTTCTAGGACAGTTGATTCACTCACTTTCCTCAGCATCTTTTTGGGATGGGCAAACTGGAAAAGCAGAAAACTATACTGGAACTGTGTCAAAAAGGTCCAAAACCAATGTGAACATGGAGGGTTTTGAGTCAGGAGCAGTCCATCAGGCAACAACACTGTCTTTCAGGCAAGCACAGTTTGCCAAAGGATTCTGTCCTTTGGAGAACTAGGATCCGTTGGCAAAAAAGTTGACCTACAAAGCATGAAAACATTTCAGTTTTTAAAACTCCCATAACAGAACTTGACTTCTTGGAATTTTCTCTTTCTTTCCTTCTTTTTTTCTCTCTCTCTCAATAGGAAGAAAAGAGTGTTGCTGCAAAGAATGATTAAAAAATATTTTTTAATGCTTCTCCTTCATCTGGTCCCACTGCCTATGCAGAAATGTGAAGCCTTCTGCCCAGCTGGAGCATGTGTTGTGGGTTCCAGTGCCATGGGGAGAAACTTTCCAAGCTGAACCCTCTGACGTTTGGTTAGGGGTTTCCCCAGCAGAGTTTTAGTCGCTGTAAAAATCTCTGTAAGTGATCTCATTTACCATGCTTCACTGATTGGCATTGCTGCCAGGAGGTTCACTGCTGTCACTATGCGTGTTACACCACTGCAGATGTGACGGTCTCCACTGGTGGAGAGCTTTGGTTCCTCTCTTGTGTAACCTTCACATGCTGGTCAGTTTGTAATATTGTCAATACTTCCTTTGTGCTCTCTGTAGTCAGAGATTTCTGCAAATATAGGCTTAATTTTTGCACTTTCCATATTTGAAGGATAATTTATCTGGTCTTTTACTATCTGCTGTCATACATTTTTTTTCTGCCAGGCTTGACTGTACCTTTGTTCACTTATCTCTTTGCAGATTACTGGGAAACACTCATAAGTACCAGCTGAAAAATGTAGGGATTTTTTTTTAACAAAGATTTAGAAAAACAGATCAATTTCTCTGAGAAAACTGGGTTACACTTCATGTACTCTGCCTCCTCAAAGGCAGTCTGAAGGGGCTGCACCAGCATGAAGGATGGACAAAGCCACCGGAGGTGGGCTGCCCTCCTTGACATCCTAATCTTTAAGCCTGACTCCTTAATGAAAAGTGGCTGATTAGCTCGTGTATGAAGGGATGGATGGGGACAAGGAAGGAGGTAGAGCTGCCTATTTGTCTGTCTTACTAATAATTTTCATCTTATACTTTCAGCTTGATTTGATAGAGGGGTGGAGATCTCCAAGATACTAAGGCTCTCCAAGCTGCAGAGAAGCTAAAACCTATTAATGCTCTCACTTAAATAAATGTATCGACACAAGTAGGCATCAGGAACTCCACACGGATCTTTGAATTGCAGCCACAGATACTTGAAAAAACAGGCTTTGTGGCAATACATGAGTTTAAAGTTTTGTTGGCCACAATATTTTTGTAATTCCACCCCCAGCCTGGGGACAATGGTCCAACAGGGAACTTTCTCAGCCTGCTGCAAGGGCAGGGATTTCTGGCAGCCAGGAAAGGCTGCTGGTTCTTCCTGTCCAGTTTCTTCTCAAAGAAAAGCCAGCACCAAACTGACTGGGAAGTTTGAGGAGACGACCCAAAGCAGTTTACTTCACCAGTGTTTCCTACAACTAATTTTAGACCTGCTGTAGTTCACCCGTGTTTGCTTTGTGGCATTATTATTACCATTATTGCTATCTTGGACAATTGGGGCTGGACTGAAAGTTGTCTCTTCCAGCAGCAGGGAAGGCCAAGGAAAGCACAGTAAGGCACAGCAGTGAGCAAGCCTGCTGGGATGGGGAGAGCAGCTGCATTTAACCTCTGCACCACAGTCAGGTTTCTCCCCGTGAGCCCCTGTTGCAGGAAGCCAAGGAGATGGGCAGCTGCAGCAGGGCACTGAGGAACGCTTTGGGGACACCGCTGATGACACAGCCTGGTATGAGCGAGGCTAGGAAGTGAAATTGTTCCTGTGGCGTTGCTTGACTTTTTGCTTGTCCTCTCCTTTTCTTGTTTGCTTCCTGTCCTCTCCCAGCAGGACGTACGGAGAGGTTCTCTTGGGTGGGAGCAGCATCTCGTCGCTTCCATTGACCTGGGTCATGTGAAGGGTAGGAGATGGTGCACGCCACACCGAGGCTTTGTCTCCTGTTTTGTGCAAGCTCCTGCCCTAATAGCATTCATAATCATGAGGTCCCAAATGCTGCTAGCTGCCTGAACGGACCCTCCCCTCCACTCTGCTCGGGCTCTGACACCAGCTGCTCTCCCGTCGAGCTGCCCATCACTGAGCCAGCTTGTCAGTGGGAGTGTAAATGTCACCGCTCGTCTCCCGCAGCGGCACAGCGCTGACGTGGGGGTAAGATTGGCAGGTGAAAAGAGAAAGAAAAACCCAGCTTTCCGAAAGAGCGGCCTTGTTGCCACAGCAACCAGGCACCTTCCCGTCTGTTCCTCTCAAACGTGGCACCGTGTCCGTCATCCTCTTTGTCATTATTTATCCTCCTCAGCTGAAGGCCATATTTCCCCAGTTTCACACTGGGGCTGCTCCCTGCCTTTACCCGGCCCCACCAGAGCCCGTTGGCAGCACGAGGCGATGGCACCATGAGCTGTTGTGGTCTCCATAGAAGGTCTGTCCTTAGAGCAGGTGGCTCCAGAGGTCTGTGAGCATCTACACCAAGTGCCAGGCCACCTTAACTGGGGCAAGCCCTGAAGCTCAGCAGTGAAGGACACAGCACTGGCCATCGAGTCCAAGTGCTGTCAGGGGTCTGTAGGGGCAGGGTCTGAGCACATGCATGGCCAGCCAGGGGTTAGGCTGCCCAACATGAAAAGACACCCTTGGTGTGAGAAGCAACTAATTCCATGCAAAGCAGGGGAAGGCTGTAGTGGGCTTTGATCCCTATTGATTTTTTAACAAAAGTCCAATTCTTTCAACTGGAGGTGTGGAAGATCCCTGTGGCTTTGATAAAGGTCCTTTTGAGGCAAAAAGCTGTATGGCTGCCCCTGCAAGCAGGTTGCACCTTGCCCTCCTGGTGTGGAAAGAATCCTCTTTCCTCCCATTGCCTTGAAAAAGACCCCAGGAAGAGGAGAATCTCATGCATCTGCTCTGATATTTACTGTCCTACTTGCCATTACTCTCTAACAACCCAAGACATCCCTTCCAAGCCCACAGTCTTCTGTGGTGGGACAACAGATTTTTACCAAATTTTATCAAATCGGATATTTATCAAAGCAGAAGTGCTTGTCTCTGGAGTTTTAATGTATGTGCTGTTTCTTTACAGGTATTTCTCTGGGAAAAAAACACTAGGTGGGCAGTACATAGATAAACCCACAGATTAAAAAATAAAATGCATAGCAGTCAGCTACAGGCATGGAACATAACTGGGGCCAACAAACATAACCTGGGAAACATCAAAGATTTTACTTGGCTCTGGCTAAACATCTTGGATACAAACCTTACCTCCAGCTAGCCCCTCACCCTCTTCATTAGCACTCTATCTTTCTGAGAAGCAAAAATAGATAAAAACCAGGTGGGCGACAGGTAGTATGTTTGCCCAGCTGCATTCATGAGAACAAGTGAGCAATGCCATCGCTTGGTTGTTTTGTGGGAGGGATAAGGCTCTGTTGATTTTGATGTTGATTTCTCTTACTGTTGTTTCTTATTGCACTGCTGCTGC